>NC_041380.1:365460241-365575198 GCF_002162155.2 Triticum dicoccoides | reverse complement strand
ACAGTATAAAAAGCAAAATAATTGAAAACAAGTAGCATTCTCGATAGTAAATCAGATAAACTTACAACATCAAAGTCCTTCATGATTTTCCCATCCCATAAGTCCATGTAAATGAATCCATACGGAGCAAAGTTGTGGTTGTACATGTCAACTAAAAAAGTTAGATGGATCACTTGAAAAATCCACTTAAAGATATTAGAAAAGAATATTACAAGAAGAATATACAAGATGAGTTAACTCGGGTGTTTTCCTGCAATGGGCAGTTCTCAGGGGAAGTACAAACATAATCTTCAACATTTTTCAAAATTCGATTCATAAAGACCTGAAAATAGTGTTGGGTTAGTAATATAAATAAAAAGATAAATTTGAGTTTGTAACCACACTACCATGTTGATATTAACAGACAATGCATTATCTAGACACTTTATTTAATAGGTGATAGCCACCTACCACAAAATTCTACAGAAGAAAATCATAGACAATGGAAAATAGGAAAAGGAAAACGAACCAGTTTTGATGTTATCTTATTGATTTGCTGTCGGGTGATAAAATTTGATGAACCTAAGAAATTGATTGTTTCAGACAGATTGTTCACACAAAAGAAGGTCCAGTGGAATGCCATAACTCTATGGAAATAATGTTGTGTAAGAAAGAATGAAAAATTGATACCACTATATGTACAAGTACCATATGTACAAAAACAAGCACTATATGCTTGGCGCCACAATTCCACTGTACAAGCACCAGACCGAAACCAAAAATCCACCCATAGCTTATGACCAAATGTGCCAGCACCAGAACTATGATAGTTCATCTACTACTTGATGAAACGATTTACCTTGGCCCTGTAGAACAACGACAATCTACTGGATTTGAGCCGAATCTGCCAACAAAAAATGAAACACAAGGCAAATACAGTTAGGGAACTTAAAAAAAGGAAAGCCACAAAGTTTACGAAGAGGAAGTGGAGATCTGACAAACCTGGCCCAAAATTGAAGTGATATCCTGGGGAATAACATGTCAACACCGTTTGCCAACAAAAAGAAGAAATCAAGAAACCCTAGCTTTTATCAAAGAGATATGTCGGATGGGAAACCCAAATAATCAACGCGGGGAAAGGGGTGAGAAAGATGAAGAAGAACGGAAAAAAATTATATGAGACCAGGTCTCATGATTAGCAGGTGAGACCCGTCCTGATGGATGACACGTGGTATTCACAAATCACAAAGCATCTAATCTCTCTCCCCCCTGATTTTAAGTGGGGGGTGGGGGATACTTTGAGATTTGTGAATGCCACGTGTCATCTATCAGGATGGGTCTCGCGTGAGACCTGGTCTCATAGAATTCTTTTCCAAGAAGAACCATCCACCTGCCGCCCAAGACGCGAAGTGGATGAGAGGTGAACGGCGGAGAAGAATCGAGAGGAAGAGAAGGAATCGGGAGGAAGAGGAGAAACAGAAGAGGAGGGGAACCGGTCACGCTGCAAAAGGGTCAGCCCAAGTACAAATAAAGGATGTGCGAAACGTCGACAGTTTGACGAAAAATGCTTCACATAGGATTTCCTCGCCTATTCCTCGGATTATGCGAGACTAGGGAGAACCCTCGCATCGGGGGAAGCCCCAGATGGGCTGGCCCAGCCGCGTGGGAGGCCGCGACCTGTTCTTTTTTGTTCCTGTTTTTTGCTTTATTTTCGTACTATTCTTTAAACTTTAAAATGTTATATATATATATATATATATATATATATATATATATATATATATATATATATATATTACAAAAACACTCTTCAAAACACATTTCAAAATGTGTTGAACAAGTATTTGGATAAAATGTTGAATAACTATTAAAAATGTTGAATGAGTATTTAAAAAATGTTGAATAAGTATTTAAAAATGTTGAACAAGTACATGAAAAAATGATACTCCGAAAAGATGACCTGGCTGTACTTTTGATAAGTCAAAAGATGACCCGGCTGTACTTTTGATAAGTCAATCACATTGATGTCTATCATGTCCTATATTGACCATAAACTTATCAAAATTAAAACATCGGCTTAAGTTACGTGAGAGTCGACTTTTAGAGGGTTAGGACAAACCATAAGAGGCTATAAGGCTTGCTTCACAAAAGCAAATCACCTCCAAGCGCAGAGTTTTGTAGGACAGTAGCAAATTTCCCTCAAGTGGATGACATAAGATTTATCAATCCATGGGATATGTGGGATGAAGATGGCCTCTCAAACAACCCTGCAACCAAATAAAAAAGAGTCTCTTGTGTCTCCAACACATCCAATACGATGGTAAATTGTATAAGTGCACTACTTCGGCGAAGAGATGGTGATACAAATGTAATATGCATAGTAGATATATGATTTTGTAATCTGAAAAATATAAAAACAGCAAGGTAACTAGTAACAAAAGTGAGCAAAAACGGTAATGCAATGCTTGAAAACAAGGCCTAGGGTTCATACTTTCACTAGTGCAAAATCTCAACAGTGTTAGCATAGTTGAATCATATAACAATCCTTCAATGTGTGACAAAGAATCACTCCAAAGTTTTTATCTAGCGGAGAACATAAGATGAAATTATTGTAGGGTATGAAACCACCTCAAAGTCATCATTTACGATCAATCTATTGAGCCATCCATATATGTAGGATCAAAAGTATGTCTAGAGGGGGGTGATTAGACTATTTGACCAAATAAAAATTTAGCCTTTTCCCAATTTTAAGTCTTAGCAGATTTTAGCAACTTATCACAAGTCATGCAATCAACCTACACATGCGATTCTAAGAGTATAGCAGCGGAATGTAAATCATTGCATATGAAGGTAAAGGGAAGGAGTTTGGAGGGAGCAAACGCAATGTAGACACGAAGATTTTTGACGTGGTTCCGATAGGTGGTGCTATCATACATCCACGTTGATGGAGACTTCAACCTGAAGGAAATATGCCCTAGAGGCAATAATAAAGTTATTATTTATTTCCTTATTTCATGATAAATGTTTATTATTCATGCTAGAATTATATTAACTGAAAACATAATACATGTGTGAATACATAGACAAACATAGTGTCACTAGTATGCCTCTACTTGACTAGCTCATTGATCAAAGATGATTAAGTTTCCTAACCATAGACATGAGTTGTTATTTGATCAATGAGATCACATCATTAGGAGAATGATGTGATTGACTTGACCCATTCCATTAGCTTATCACTTGATCGTTTGTTTACTGCTATTGCTTTCTTCATGACTTATACATGTTCTTATGACTATGAGATTATGCAACTCCCGAATACCGGAGGAACACTTTGTGTGCTACTAAACATCACAACGTAACTGGGTGATTATAAAGGTGCTCTACAGGTGTCTCTGATGGTACTTGTTGAGTTGGCATAGATCAAGATTAGGATTTGTCACTCCGATCGTCGGAGAGGTATCTCTGGGCCCTCTCGATAATACACATCAATATAAGCCTTGCAAGCATGATAACTAATGAATTAGTTACGGGATGATGTATTATGGAACGAGTAAAGTGACTCGCCGGTAACGAGATTGAACTAGGTATTAGGATACCGACGATCAAATCTCGGGCAAGTAACATACCGATGACAAAGAGAACAACGTATAGTGTTGTGCGGTTTGACCGATAAAGATCTTCGTAGAATATGTAGGAACCAATATGAGCATCCAGGTTCCGCTATTGGTTATTGATCGGAGACGTGTCTCAGTCATGTCTATATAGTTCTCGAACCCGTAGGGTCCGCACGCTTAAAGTTCTGTGATGATCGATTTTATGAGTTTATATGTTTTGATGTACCGAAGGTAGTTCGGAGTCCCGGATGTGATCACGAACATGACGAGGAGTCTCGAAATGGCCGAGACATAAATATTTATGTATTGGAAGCCTATATTTGGATATCGGAAGTGTCCCGGGTGAAATCGGGATTTTACCGGAGTAATGGGGGTTACCGGAGCCCCCCGAGGGGTTTAATGGGCCAAGATGGGCCTTAGTGGAAGAGAGGAGGGGCTGCCAGGGCAGGCCGCGCGCCCCCTCTCCCTCTAGTCCGAATTAGACAAGGAGGGGGGCGGCGCCCCCCTTTCCTTCCTCTCTCCCTCCTCCTCCCCCCTTCTCCTAATCCAACTAGGAAAGGAGGGAGTCCTACTCCTGGTGGGAGTAGGACTCCTCCTGGCGCGCCTCCTCCTGGCCGGCTGCCTCTCCCCCCTTGCTCCTTTATATACGGGGGCAGGGGGCACCTCTAGACACAAGTTGATCATTGAGATCTCTCCAGCCGTGTGCGGTGCCCCCCTCCACCATACTCCACCTCGGTCATACTGTAGCGGTGTTTAGGCGAAGCCCTGCTGTAGTAGCTTCATCAACATCGTCACCACGCCGTCGTGCTGATGAAACTCTTCCCGGAGCTCTACTGGATCGTGAGTTCGTGGGACGTCAATGAGCTGAACGTGTGCTGAACGCGGAGGTGCCGTACGCTCGGTACTGAGGATCGGTCGATCGTGAAGACGTACGACTACATCAACCGTGTTGTCATAATGCTTTCGCTTAACGGTCTACGAGGGTATGTGGACGACACTCTCCCCTCTCATTGCTATGCATCACCATGATCCTGCGTGTGCGTAGGAAAATTTTGAAATTACTACGTTCCCCAACAGTGGTATCAGAGTCAGGTTTTATGCGTTGATGTTATATGCATGAGTAGAACACAAGTAAGTTATGGGCGATACAAGTCATACTACTTACCAGCATGTTGATAACCCACAAGTATAGGGGATCGCAACAGTTTTCGATAAGTAAGAGTGTTAAACCCAACGAGGAGCTAAAGGCAGAACAAATATTCCCTTAAGTTCTATCGACCACCGATACAACTCTACGCACGCTTGATGTTCGCTTTACCTAGAACAAGTATGAAACTAGAAGTACTTTGTAGGTGTTGTTGGATAGGTTTGCAAGATAATAAAGATTACGTAAATAAAAAGTAGGGGCTGTTTAGATAAAGAAACAATAAAGTAAATATAGCGAGTGTGGAAAAGTGGTGGTAGGAGTTGTGAAATTGCCCCTAAGCAATTGACTACTTTACTAGACCGATAGCAAGTATTATATGGGAGAGGCCACTGCTAGCATGTCATCCCTGACTTGGAATTCTATGCACTTATGATTGGAACTATTAGCAAGCATCCGCAATTACTAATGTTCATTAAGGTAAAACCCAACCATAGCATTAAGGTATATTGGTCCCCCTTCAACCCCGTATGCATCAATTTCTATGCTAGGTTGAAGCTTCTGTCACTCTTGCCCTCTAATACATAGTCCTATCAACATACGACTAACCCTAAGGTGTGATCCACATGAGCAATCATATGATGGGCACCAAAGGACAGCAACATAACCACAAGCAAATTAAATCAATCATAGCAATTCATCAACCACCGATAGGACAACGAAAATCTACTCAGACATCATAGGATGGCAACACATCATTGGATAATAATATGAAGCATAAAGCACCATGTTAAAGTAGAGGGTACAACGGGTTGCGGGAGAGTGGACCGCTGTAGATAGAGGGGGGAAGGTGATGGAGATGTTGGTGAAGATGGCGGAGGTGTTGGTGTAGATCGCAGTGATGATGATGATGGCCACGACAGCGTTCCGGCACCATCGGAAGAGAAGGGGAGAGGGGGCCCCTTCGTCTTCTTCTTCCTTGACCTCCTCCCTAGATGGGAGAAGGGTTTCCCCTCTGGTCCTTGGCCTCTATGGCATGGGAGGGGCGAGAGCCCCTCCGAGATTGGATCTATCTCTCTGTCTCTCTCTGGTTCTGCGCTCTTAGATTCTTCCCTTTCACCGTTTCTTATATTCCTGGATATCCGTAACTCCGATTGGGCTGAAATTTTAACACGATCTCTATCCAGATATTAGCTTTCTTGTGGTGAAAGAAGGGCATCAACCACCTTATGAGTGGCCCACGAGGGTCAGGGGTGCGCCCAGGGGGGCAGGCGCGCCCCCTGCCTCGTGGCCACCTCGGGCACCGTCTCGCGTGGATTTTTCTTCCCAAAAATCATATATATTCCAAAAAATTCTCCGTCAGTTTTTATCCCGTTTGGACTCCGTTTGATATGGATATTCTGTGAAACAAAAAACATGCAACAAACAGGAACTGGCACTGGGCACTGGATCAATATGTTAGTCCCAAAATAGTATAAAAAGTTGCCAAAAGTATATGAAAGTTGTAGAATATTGGCACGGGACAATAAAAAATTGTAGATATGATAGAGACGTATCAGCATCCTCAAGCTTAATTCCTGCTCGTCCTCGAGTAGGTAAATGAAAAAAAAGATAATTTTTGATGTGGAATGCTACCTAGCATAATCTTGATCATGTAATCTAATCATGGCATGAATATTAAGATACGAGTGATTCAAAGCAATAGTCTATCATTTGACATAAAAACAATAATACTTCAAGCCTACTAATAAAGCAATCATGTCTTTTTAAAATAACATGGCCAAAGAAAGTTATCCCTACAAAATCATATAGTCTGGCTATGCTCCATCTTCACCACACAAAATATTCACATCATGCACAACCCCGATGACAAGCCAAGCAATTGTTTCATACTTTTGACGTTCTCAAACCTTTTCAACTTTCACGCAGTACATGAGCGTGAGCCATGGACATAGCACTATAGGTGGAATAGAATATGATGGTGGAGAAGACAAAAAGGAGAAGATAGTCTCACATCAACTAGGCGTATCAACAGGCTATGGAGATGCCCATCAATAGATATCAATGTCAGTGAGTAGGGATTGCCATGCAACGGATGCACTAGAGCTATAAGTGTATGAAAGCTCCAACTGAAACTAAGTGGGTGTGCATCCAACTTGCTTGCTCATGAAGACCTCGGGCAATTAAGGAAGCCCATCATCGGAATATACAAGCCAAGTTCTATAATGAAAATTCCCACTAGTATATGAAAGTGATAACCAAGAGACTCTCTATATGAAGAACATGGTGCTACTTTGAAGCACAAGTGTGGAGAAAGGATAGTAGCACTGCCCCTTCTCTCTTTTTCTCTCATTTTTTTATTTTTTTGGTGGGCTTCTTTGGCCTCCTTTTTTTATTTGGGCTTCTTTGGCCTCTTTTATTTTTTTGTAAAGTCCGGAGTCTCATCCCGACTTATGGGGGAATCCTAGTCTCCATCATCCTTTCCTCACTGGGGCAATGCTCTAATAATGATGATCATCACACTTTTATTTACTTACAACTCAATATTACAACTCAATGTCTAGAACAAAGTATGACTCTATATGGATGCCTCCGGCGGTGTACCGGGATATGCAATGATCTAGCGTAGCAATGACATCAAAAAACGGACAAGTCATGAAAACATCATGCTAGCTATCTTACGATCATGCAAAGCAATATGACAATGAATGCTCAAGTCATGTATATGATGATGATGGAAGTTGCATGGCAATATATCTCGGAATGGCTATGGAAATGCCATGATAGGTAGGTATGGTGGCTGTTTTGAGGAAGGTATATGGTGGGTTTATGGTACCGGCGAAAGTTGTGCGGTACTAGAGAGGCTAGCAATTGTGGAAGGGTGAGAGTGCGTATAATCCATGGACTCAACATTAGTCATAAAGAACTCACATACTTATTGCAAAAATCTATTAGTCATCGAAACAAAGTACTATGCGCATGCTCCTAGGGGGATAGATTGGTAGGAAAAGACCACCGCTCGTCCCCGACCGCCACTCATAAGGAAGACAATCAATAAATAAATCATGCTCTGACTTCGTTACATAATGGTTCACCATACGTGCATGCTACGAGAATCACAAACCTCAACACAAGTATTTCTACTAATCCACAACTACCCACTAGCATGAATCTAATATCCACCATCTTTATATCGCAAAACTATTGCAAGGAATCAAACATATAATATTCAGTGATCTACAAGTTTTATGTAGGATTTTATGACTAACCATATGAATGACCAATTCCTATCATCTCTCTAAATAGATATAAGTGAAGCAAGAGAGTTTAATTCTTTCTACAAAAGATATGCCCATGCTCTAACAAATATAAGTGAAGCAAAGAGCATTCTACACATGGCGGTTTTCTATGTAAAGAGAAACAGGCAATCCAAACTTCAAATGATATAAGTGAAGCACATGAAGCATTCTATAAAGCCATACTCAAAAGATATAAGTGAAGTGCAATGAGCATTCTATAAATAAACCAAGGATTGTCTCATACCAGCATGGTGCATAAAAGAAAATTGAAAACTAAATGCAAAAGACGCTCCAAGTTTGCACATATCGCATGAACGAAACGAATCCGAAAACATACCGATGCTTGTTGGAGAAAGAGGGGATGCCTTCTGGGGCATCCCCAAGCTTAGACACTTTAGTCTCCTTGAATGTTTATTTGAGGTGCCTCGGGCATCCCCAAGCTTGAGCTCTTGCCTCTCTTCCTTCTTCTCACATCGAGACCTTCTCGATCATCGAACACTTCATCCACACAAAACTTCAACAGAAAACTCGGTAAGATCCGTTAGCATAATAAAGCAAATCACTACTCTAAGTACTGTTGCAAACCAATTCATATTTTGTTTTTGCATTGTGTATACTGTAATATAACTTTTCCATGGCTTAATCCACTAATATAAATTGATAGTTTCATCAAAACAAGCAAACTATGCATCAAAAACAGAATCTATCTAAAATATAACAGTCTATAATAATCTGAACATTCACCATACTTATGATACTTGAAAAATTCTACCAAAATTAGGAAAAATACAAAATTTGTATAGGAAGACAGTTCAAAAAGAATCAGAACCATTCGATGTTTTAGTTAAAAATGTAAAATCGCGCACTACAGCCAAAGTTTCTATCCTGCACCGTACAGACCATCAAGCAAATGTAAACATCCTAAAGGCAAACCTTGGCACAATATTTTTATAATACAATAATTGTACAAGTTGATAATTATTTTTATTGAAAATTTTATGTAATCAAGATTCACAAAGTTTCCGTGAGCATGAACAAAGTTCAAGGCTAGCTCCCACTTCAACAATGCTTATCTTTCTCACTTTCACTTCCCTATTTGAAAAGGTTTTGGGTTCCCCTATTTATTTTTGTTGATTTTTAAACTATATAAAAGCACTCAACAGAAATAAATGACTCTCTAAAACTTCCGGGTTGTCTCCCTGGCAGCGTTTTCTTTAAAGCCATTAAGCTAGGCATATAGTGCTCAAGTAATGGATCCACCCGGATCCCAAGGTATATCAAAGCCAATTTTAATTAACAATGATTTGTAATTTAGTGGTGAGCACAAGGTAACATATATCATGTAATGACGAAGTCTAACTCTCTTCCTATGCATTGGCATGTCATAAAAGAACAATTCATGCACACAAAGTAAAGGCCAATGCATAGTATAAACAGTTTCTTGCAATTTTATCATATTGGAAACATAGAGAGGTGGAGATATAGTTCCTCTCTCATAATAATTGCAAGTAGGAGCATCAAGCGCATGCATATTATATTCATCAAAATCATCATGTGCAACGGTAAAAGGCAACCCATTAATATATTCCTTAATAAGAGCAATCTTCTCCGATATAGTGTAGTTGGGAGAATTCAAAAAGATAATAGGACTATCATGTGTGGGTGCAATAGCAACAATTTCATGTTTAACATAAGGAACTATAGCAACTTCATCTCCATAAGCATAATTCATATTGTCATCTTGGCCACAAGCATAGCAAGCATCATCAAAAAGGGATATTTCAAGAGAATCAAAGGGATCATAATAGTCATCATAGAAATCATCCTTCAGTAAGCACGAAGGGAAATTAAACAATGTATGAGTTGAAGAGTTACTCTCATTATAAGGTGGGCATGGGTAGCTAATCCACTCTTCCTCCTTTTGTTCTTCGCTCTCCTCCTCATCTTTTTCATCCAACGAGCTCATAGTTTCATCAATTTCTTCCTCCATAGACTCCTGCAAAATATTATTCTCTTCTTGGACAGCGGGGTAGTCCTCAATATATAGTTCAACGTAGGCATTAGAAGCATAATTATCATAGCAATATTTAAGTATGTCAAAATTTTCAGATTTGTAAAGAGTAGCATCATACGTTTCAATCAAAGAAGCAATTTCATAAGCACCCTTAAAAGCAACAAATTCTTCAATTTGTTGAACATCATAGTAACTATAAACACCCTTAGCATACAAAGATACGATTCCATTATCACTAAACTCACATTGATAGGGAAGGTGTTTCTTAGGGTTTTTAGAACAACAAGTAATATCATATATTTCGCATAAATTCCAATCATAGCATTGCAAACGATGAATTTGACCCAGTAAAATTTTCCCTTTTTCAGATATTCTGTGTCGCACATAACAAGCATGCTCATCTAAAGATTTGCCCTCAACTAAGCTAGTTGGGGTTTCAGCACGAGCACATAGGGATCGAAGATGATCCAAGTAATAAGCTTCAGTAGTGTGATAGATTTTGAGTGGTTCTTCAACCATTGGTTTAGTAGGTACAACTAATTTTTTTTGGTATTTTGCGTTCCCTACCCATAACTAAAGATAGAAAAAAACTAAGAACAACAAATAAAAAGTACTTAGTGATAAATCAAACAAGCACACACGAGAATATTCACCCCACGCTATTGCTCCCCGGCAACGGCGCCAGAAAAAGGTCTTGATAACCCACAAGTATAGGGGATCGCAACAGTTTTCGATAAGTAAGAGTGTCGAACCCAACGAGGAGCTAAAGGCAGAACAAATATTCCCTTAAGTTCTATCGACCACCGATACAACTCTACGCACGCTTGATGTTCGCTTTACCTAGAACAAGTATGAAACTAGAAGTACTTTGTAGGTGTTGTTGGATAGGTTTGCAAGATAATAAAGATTACGTAAATAAAAAGTAGGGGCTGTTTAGATAAAGAAACAATAAAGTAAATATAGCGAGTGCGGAAAAGTGGTGGTAGGAGTTGTGAAATTGCCCCTAAGCAATTGACTACTTTACTAGACCGATAGCAAGTATTATGTGGGAGAGGCCATTGCTAGCATGTCATCCCTGACTTGGAATTCTATGCACTTATGCTTGGAACTATCAGCAAGCATCCGCAACTACTAATGTTCATTAAGGTAAAACCGAACCATAACATTAAGGTATATTGGTCCCCCTTCAATCCCGTATGCATCAATTTCTATGCTAGGTTGAAGCTTATGTCACTCTTGCCCTCCAATACATAGTCCTATCGACATACAACTAACCCTAGGGTGTGATCCACGCGCGCAATCATATGATGGGCACCAAAGGACAGCAACATAACCACAAGAAAATTAAATCAATCATAGCAATTCATCAACCACCGATAGGACAACGAAAATCTACTCAGACATCATAGGATGGCAACACATCATTGTATAATAATATGAAGCATAAAGCACCATGTTCAAGTAGAGGGTGCAGTGGGTTGCGGGAGAGTGGGCCGCTGTAGATAGAGGGGGGAAGGTGATGGAGATGTTGGTGAAGATGGCAGAGGTGTTGGTGTAGATCGTGGTGATGATGATGATGGCCACGGCAGCATTCCGGCGCCACCGGAAGAGAAGGGGAGAGGGGGCCCCTTCGTCTTCTTCTTCCTTGACCTCCTCCCTAGATGGGAGAAGGGTTTCCCCTCTGGTCCTTGGCTCCATGGCATGGGAGGGGCAAGAGCCCCTCCGAGATTGGATCTATCTCTCTCTCTCTCTGGTTCTGCGTTCTCAGATTCTTCCCTTTCACCGTTTCTTATATTCCCGGAGATCCGTAACTCCGATTGGGCTGAAATTTTAACACGATCTCTATCCGGATATTAGCTTTCTTGTGGCGAAAGAAGGGCATCAACCGCCTTACGGGTGGCCCACGAGGGTCAGGGGCGCGCCCAGGGGGGCAAGTGCGCCCCCCTGCCTCGTGGCCACCTCGGGCACCGTCTCACGTGGATTTTTCTTCCCCAAAATCATATATATTCCAAAAAAATCTCCATCAGTTTTTATCCCGTTTGGACTCCGTTTGATATGGATATTCTGCGAAACAAAAAACATGCAACACACAGGAACTGACACTGGGCACTGGATCAATATGTTAGTCCCAAAAATAGTATAAAAAGTTGCCAAAAGTATATGAAAGTTGTAGAATATTGGCATGGAACAATCAAAAATTATAGATACGACGGAGACGTATCACATGTCATACTTTGGTTCGGCGGTATTGTTGGATGAAGCGGCCCGGACTGACATTACGCGTACGCTTATGCGAGACTGGTTCTACCGACGTGCTTTGCACACAGGTGGCTGGCGGGTGTCAGTTTCTCCCACTTTAGTTGAACCGAGTGTGGCTGCGCCCGATCCTTGAGAAGGTTAAAACAATACCAACTTGATGAACTATCGTTATGGTTTTGATGCGTAGGTACGAACGGTTCTTGCTCAGCCCGTAGTAGCCACGTAAAACTTGCAACAACAAAGTAGAGGACGTCTAACTTGTTTTTGCAGGGCATGTTGTGATGTGACATGATATGGTCAAGACATGATGCTATATTTATTGTATGAGATGATCATGTTTTTTAACGGAGTTATCGGCAACTGGCAGGAGCCATATGGTTGTCGCTTTATTGTATGCAATGCAATCGCCCTGTAATTGCTTTACTTTATCACTAAGCGGTAGCGATAGTCGTAGAAGCAATAGTTGGCGAGACGACAATGATGCTACGATGGAGATCAAGGTGTCGCGCCGGTGACGATGGTTATCATGATGGTGCTTCGGAGATGGAGATCACAAGCACAAGATGATGATGGCCATATCATATCACTTATATTGATTGCATGTGATGTTTATCCTTTATGCATCTTATTTTGCTTTGTTTGACGGTAGCATTATAAGATGATCTCTCACTAAATTTCAAGATAAAAGTGTTCTCCCTGAGTATGCACCGTTGCCAAAGTTCGTCGTGCCGAGACACCACGTGATGATCGGGTGTGATAAGCTCTACGTCCATCTACAACGGGTGCAAGCCAGTTTTGCACACGCAGAATACTCGGGTTAAACTTGACGAGCCTAGCATATGTAGATATGGCCTCGGAACACTGAGACCGAAAGGTCGAGCGTGAATCATATAGTAGATGTGATCAACATAGTGATGTTCACCATTGAAAACTACTCCATTTCACGTGATGATCGGTTATGGTTTAGTTGATATGGATTACGTGATCACTTAGATGATTAGAGGGATGTCTATCTAAGTGGGAGTTCTTAAGTAATATGATTAATTGAACTTGAATTTATCATGAACTTAGTACCTGATAGTATTTTTGCTTATCTATGTTGTTGTAGATAGATGGCCCGTGTTGTTGTTCCGTTGAATTTTAGTGCGTTCCTTGAGAAAGCAAAGTTGAAAGATGATGGTAGCAATTACACGGACTGGGTCCGTAACTTGAGGATTATCCTCATTGCTGCACAGAAGAATTACGTCCTGGAAGCACCGCTGGGTGCCAGGCCTGCTGCAGGTGCTGCTGACAACTTTAAGAACGTCTGGCAGAGTAAAGCTGATGACTACTCAATAGTTCAGTGTGCCATGCTTTACGGCTTAGAACCGGGACTTCAATGACGTTTTGAACGTCATGGAGCATATGAGATGTTCCAGGAGTTGAAGTTAATATTTAAAGCAAATGCCCAGATTGAGAGATATGAAGTCTCCAATAAGTTCTATAGCTGCAAGATGGAGGAGAATAGTTCTGTCAGTGAGCATATACTCAAAATGTCAGGGTATCATAATCACTTGACTCAACTGGGAGTTAATCTTCCTGTTGATAGTGTCATTGACAGAGTTCTTCAATCATTGCCACCAAGCTACAAAAGCTTCATGATGAACTATAATATGCAAGGGATGAATAAGACTATTCCCGAGCTCTTCGCGATGCTAAAGGCCGCGGAGGTAGAAATCAAGAAGGAGCATCAAGTGTTGATGGTCAATAAAACCACCAGTTTCAAGAAAAAGGGCAAAGGGAAGAAGAAGAAGGGGAACTTCAAGAAGAACGACAAACAAGTTGCTGCTCAGGAGAAGAAACCCAAGTCTGGACCTAAGCCTGAGACTGAGTGCTTCTACTGCAAACAGACTGGTCACTGGAAGCGGAACTGCCCCAAGTATTTGGCGGATAAGAAGGATGGCAAGGTGAACAAAGGTATATGTGATATACATGTTATTGATGTGTACCTCACCAGAGCTCGCAGTAGCACCTGGGTATTTGATACTGGTTCTGTTGCTAATATTTGCAACTCGAAATAGGGACTACAGATTAAGCGAAGACTGGCCAAGGACGAGGTGACGGTGCGCGTAGGAAATGATTCCAAAGTCGATGTGATCGCCGTCGGCACGCTACCTCTATATCTACCTTCGGGGTTAGTTTTAGACCTAAATAATTGTTATTTGGTGCCAGCATTAAGCATGAACATTATATCTGGATCTTGTTTGATGCGAGATGGTTATTCATTTAAATCAGAGAATAATGGTTGTTCTATTTATATGAGTAATATCTTTTATGGTCATGCACCCTTAAAGAGTGGTCTATTCTTGTTAAATCTCGATAGTAGTGATACACATATTCATAATGTTGAAGCCAAAAGATGCAGACTTGATAATGATAGTGCAACTTATTTGTGGCACTGTCGTTTGGGTCATATTGGTATAAAACGCATGAAGAAACTCCATACTTATGGACTTTTGGAATCACTTGATTATGAATCACTTGGTGTCGGTGTCAAAATCGGCGGATCTCGGGTAGGGGGTCCCGAACTGTGCATCTAGGCCGGATGGTAACAGGAGGCAGGGGACACGATGTTTTACCCAGGTTCGGGCCCTCTTGATGGAGGTAAAACCCTACGTCCTGCTTGATTAATATTGATGATATGGGTAGTACAAGAGTAGATGTACCACGAGATCAGAGAGGCTAAACCCTAGAAGCTAGCCTATGGTATGATTGTATGTTGTGGTTGTTGTCCTACGGACTAAAACCCTTCGGTTTATATAGACAGCGGAGAGGGTTAGGGTTACACAAGGTCGGTTACAAAGGAGGAGATATCCATATCCGTATTGCCTAGCTTGCCTTCCACGCCAAGTAGAGTCCTATCCGGACACGAGACGAAGTCTTCAATCTTGTATCTTCATAGTCTAACAGTCCGGCCAATGGAGATAGTCCGGCTGTCCGGAGACCCCCTAATCCAGGACTCCCTCACTTGGTACTTGCGAACCATGCCTTATGGGCAAGATGACTAAAACGCCGTTCTCCGGAACTATGGAGCGAGCAATAGATTTGTTGGAAATCATACATACTGATGTATGTGGTCCGATGAATATTGAGGCTCGCGGCGGGTATCGTTATTTTCTCACCTTCACAGATGATTTGAGTAGATATGGGTATATCTACTTAATGAAACATAAGTCTGAAACATTTGAAAACTTCAAAGAATTTCAGAGTGAAGTGGAAATCATCATAACAAGAAGATAAAGTTTCTGTGATTTGATCGTGGAGGAGAATATTTGAGTTACGAGTTTGGCCTACATTTGAAATAATGCGGAATAGTTTCGCAACTCATGCCACCCGGAACACCACAGCGTAATGGTGTGTCTGAACGTCGTAATCATACTTTACTAGATATGGTGTGATCTATGATGTCTCTTACTGATTTACCGCTATCGTTTTGGGGTTATGCTTTAGAGACGGCTGCATTCACATTAAATAGTGCACCATCAAAATCCGTTGAGACGACACCTTATGAACTATGGTTTGGCAAGAAACCAAAGTTGTCGTTTCTTAAAGTTTGGGGCTGCGATGGTTATGTGAAAAAGCTTCAACCTGATAAGCTCGAACCCAAATCAGAGAAATGTGTCTTCATAGGATACCAAAAGGAAACTATTGGGTACACCTTCTATCACAGATCCGAAGGCAAGATATTTGTTGCTGAGAATGGATCCTTTCTAGAGAAGGAGTTTCTCTCGAAAGAAGTGAGTGGGATGAAAGTAGAACTTGATGAGGTAACTGTACCTACTCCCTTATTGGAAAGTAGTTCACCACAGAAAACGGTTCCTGTGACATCTACACCAATTAGTGAGGAAGCTAATGATGATGATCATGAAACTTCAGATCAAGTTACTACCGAACCTCGTAGGTCAACCAGAGCAAGATCTGCACCAGAGTGGTACGGTAATCCAGTTCTGGAGGTCATGTTACTTGACCATGACGAACCTACAAACTATGAGGAAGCGATGATGAGCCCAGATTTCGCAAAATGGCTTGAAGCCATGAAATCTGAGATGGGATCCATGTATGAGAACAAAGTGTGGACTTTGGTTGACTTGCCCGATGATCGGCAAGCCATCGAGAATAAATGGATCTTCAAGAAGAAGACAGACGCTGACGGTAATGTTACTATCTACAAAGCTCGACTTATTGCGAAAGGTTTTCGACAAGTTCAAGGAGTTGACTATGATGAGACCTTCTCACCAGTAGCGATGCTTAAGTCCGTCCGAATCATGTTAGCAATTGCCGCGTTTTATGATTATGAAATTTGGCAAGTGGATGTAAAGACTGCGTTCCTGAATGGATTTCTGGAAGAAGAGTTGTTTATGATGAAACCTGAAGGTTTTATCGATCCAAAGGGAGCTAACAAAGTGTGCAAGCTCCAGCGATCCATTTATGGACTGGTGCAAGCCTCTCGGAGTTGGAATAAACGTTTTGATAGTGTGATCAAAGCATATGGTTTTATACAGACTTTTGGAGAAGCCTGTATTTACAAGAAAGTGAGTGGGAGCTCTGTAGCATTTCTAATATTATATGTGGATGGCATATTGCTGATTGGAAATGATCTAGAATTTCTGGATAGCATAAAAGGATACTTGAATAAGAGTTTTTCAATGAAAGACCTCGGTGAAGCTGCTTATATATTGGGCATCAAGATCTATAGAGATAGATCAAGACGCTTAATTGGACTTTCACAGAGCACATACCTTGATAAAGTTTTGAAGAAGTTCAAAATGGATCAAGCTAAGAAAGGGTTCTTGCCTGTGTTACAAGGTGTGAAGTTGAGTAAGACTCAATGTTCGACCACTGCAGAAGATAGAGAGAAAATGAAAAGTGTTCCCTATGCTTCAGCCATAGGCTCTATCATGTATGCAATGTTGTGTACCAGACCTGATGTGTGCCTTGCTATTAGCCTAGCAGGGAGGTACCAAAGTAATCCAGGAGTGGATCACTCGACAGCGGTCAAGAACATCCTAAAGTACCTGAAAAGGACCAAGGATATGTTTCTCGTTTATGGAGGTGAAAAAGAGCTCATCGTAAATGGTTACATTGATGCAAGCTTTGACACTGATCCGGACGATTCTAAATCGCAAACCGGATACGTGTCTATATTAAACGATGGAGCCGTCAGTTGGAGCAGTTCTAAACAGAGTATCATGGCGGGATCTACATGTGAAGCGGAGTACATTGCTGCTTCAGAAGCAGCGAATGAAGGAGTCTGGATGAAGGAGTTCAGATCCGATCTAGGTGTCATACCTAGTGCGTCGGGTCCAATGAAAATCTTTTGTGACAATACTGGTGCAATTGCCTTGGCAAAGGAATCCATATTTCACAAGAGAACCAAGCACATCAAGAGACGCTTCAACTCCATCCGGGATCAAGTCCAGGTGGGAGACATAGAGATTTGCAAGATACATACGGATCTGAATATTGCAGACCCGTTGACTAAGCCTCTGCCATGAGCAAAACATGATCAGCACCAAGGCTCCATGGGTGTTAAAATCATTACTGTGTAATCTAGATTATTGACTCTAGTGCAAGTGGGAGACTGAAGGAAATATGCCCTAGAGGCAATAATAAAGTTATTATTTATTTCCTTATTTCATGATAAATGTTTATTATTCATGCTAGAATTATATTAACCGAAAACATAATACATGTGTGAATACATAGACAAACATAGTGTCACTAGTATGCCTCTACTTGACTAGCTCATTGATCAAAGATGGTTAAGTTTCCTAACCATAGACATGAGTTGTTATTTGATCAATGAGATCACATCATTAGGAGAATGATGTGATTGACTTGACCCATTCCGTTAGCTTAGCACTTGATCGTTTGTTTACTGCTATTGCTTTCTTCATGACGTATACATGTTCTTATGACTATGAGATTATGCAACTCCCGAATACCGGAGGAACACTTTGTGTGCTACTAAACGTCACAACGTAACTGGGTGATTATAAAGGTGCTCTACAGGTGTCTCCGATGGTACTTGTTGAGTTGGCATAGATCAAGATTAGGATTTGTCACTCCGATCATCGGAGAGGTATCTCTGGGCCCTCTTGGTAATACACATCACTATAAGCCTTGCAAGCATGATAACTAATGAGTTAGTTACGGGATGATGTATTACGGAACGAGTAAAGAGACTCGCCGGTAACGAGATTGAACTAGGTATTGGGATACCGACGATCAAATCTTGGGCAAGTAACATACCGATGACAAAGAGAACAACATATAGTGTTGTGCGGTTTGACCGATAAAGATCTTCGTAGAATATGTAGGAACCAATATGAGCATCCAGGTTCCGCTATTGGTTATTGACTAGAGACGTGTCTCGGTCATGTCTACATAGTTCTCGAACTCATAGGGTCCGCACGCTTAAAGTTCTGTGACGATCAATTTTATGAGTTTATATGTTTTGATGTACCGAAGGTAGTTCGGAGTCCCGGATGTGATCACGGACATGACGAGGAGTCTCGAAATGGTCGAGACATAAATATTTATATATTGGAAGCCTATATTTGGATATCGGAAGTGTTCCTGGTGAAATCGGGATTTTACCGGAGTACTGGGGGTTACCGGAACCCCCCCGGGGGGTTTAATGGGCCAAGATGGGCCTTAGTGGAAGAGAGGAGGGGCTGCCAGGGCAGGCCGCGCGCCCCCTCTCCCTCTAGTCCAAATTGGACAAGGAGGGGGGGCGGCGCCCTCCTTTCCTTCCTCTCTCCCTCCTCCTCCCGCCTTCTCCTAATCCAACTAGGAAAGGATGGAGTCCTACTCCCGGTGGGAGTAGGACTCCTCCTGGCGCGCCTCCTCCTGGCCGGCCGCCTCTCCCCCTTGCTCCTTTATATACGGGGGTAGGGGGGCACCTCTAGACACAAGTTGATCATTGAGATCTCTCCATCCGTGTGCGGTGCCCCCCTCCACCATAATCCACCTCGGTCATACTGTAGCGGTGTTTAGGCAAAGCCCTATTGTAGTAGCTTCATCAACATCGTCACCACACCGTCGTGCTGACGAAACTCTTCCCCGAGCTCTACTAGATCGTGAGCTCGCGGGACGTCACCGAGCTGAACGTGTGCTGAACGCGGAGGTGCCATACGTTCGGTACTGAGGATCGGTCAATCGTGAAGACGAACGACTACATCAAACGCGTTATCATAATGCTTCCGCTTAATGGTCTACGAGGGTATGTGGACGACACTCTCCCCTCTCGTTGCTATGCATCACCATGATCCTGCGTGTGCGTAGGAAATTTTTGAAATTACTACGTTCCCCAACACAACCCACAAAGGGTAACGGCTGTGCGAGTCCACGGAGGGCTCCACCCACGAAGGGTCCATGAAGAAGCAACCTTGTCTATCCCACCATGGCCATCGCCCATGAAGGACTTGCCTCACTTGGGTAGATGTTCACGAAGTAGGCGATCTCCTTGCCCTTACAAACTCCTTGGTTCAACTCCACAATCTTGACGGAGGCTCCCAAGTGACACCTAACCAATCTAGGAGACACCACTGTCCAAAAGGTAATAGATGGTGTGTTGATGATGAACTCCTTACTCTTGTGCTTCAAATGATAGTCTCCCCAACACTCAACTCTCTCTCACACAGATTTGGATATGGTGGAAGATGATTTGAGTGGAAAGCAACTTGGGGAAGGCTAGAGATCAAGATTCTTGTGGTTGGATTGGAATATCTTGGTCTCAACACATGAGTAGGTGGTTCTCTCTCAGAAAATGAATGTTGGAAGTGTAGGCACGTTCTGATGGCTCTCTCCATGACTGGAGGATGGGTGGAGGGGTATATATAGCCTCCACACAAAATCTAACCATTACACACAATTTACCAAACTCACTGGGACCGAATAGTGAAACTCAGTTAGATCGATTTAGTTCAAAATGTGAACGTTAGGCTTCTCGGTGGGACTGACATGTCGACTCTGTGGGACTAATATCATTAGGATTAGGGCATAACATAATCTCGGTGAGACCGATCACATGAACTCAGTGAGACCGATTTCTGTAACAGGTAAACAGAGAGTTGGTCAGGCAAACTCGGTGGGACCGATTGCTCATTTCGGTGAGACCAAAACGTTATGAAAAGGAAATAGAGAGTTTGCATTGCGAACTCGGTGGAACCAATCACTCATCTCGGTTAGAACAAAACGCTATGAAGGAAAACAAAGAGTTTGCAATCCCATCTCGGTGAGACCGAGATCCCTATCGGTGATACCGAACTAATTAGTGTTTCTGGCTATGGCTATGTCAAATGAACTCGGTGGCACCAGATAGATCAAATCGGTGGGGCCGACTTTAACTTTTGCTTTGGGACATATGTGGATATGAGAAAGTGGTAGAGCGCTTTTGGAGCATACACTACTGCAGGATATTGCTAACACGACACTATGATCAGAGACCCTTTGCCGAAACTGTGTGCGATGCAATAATCACAAACGTTGGTGTAAAAAACCCGTCAAAAAGGTGCAAAACATTTGCGATGGCGTAGCCATCAAACACGGTTCAGATTTTAGTTGCATGTGCGATGCAGGATACACGGTTAATCCATTTGAACTATTTGCGATGAGGTAGAACAATAGCAACGGGCAGCCATATCAATGTGTGTGCGATAAACGACAATGGTTAACTCGGACGAACTATTTTCGATTAGGGAACACAATAGAAATGGTTGAACTTAACAAAATGTGTGATATGCGGCATACAGTTCACATGGATGAACTGTTTGCGATGAGCTAAAAGAACACAAATGAGACGTGTAAACAAGATGTGGGTGATACGTGGCAAACAGCCGACTCGGGTGAACTGCTTGCGATGAGAAATTACAACACAAATGGTCAATGTAGTTACTTCGTGTGCGATTCTGTGTGTACAAAAAACTTTGAAAAATGCAAACTAGTTGCTTGCGGTGGCAGAGTATCGCACACGATGCGTCTACGAGTACTCGTGTGCGATGATTAGTATGTTACACATACGTTTCCTTATGTTAACATGTGTGTGAATTTGCAATATGGACAGTTAATATGCAAATGCCTTCTGGACATCGGGCACGCGCTTAAAGTCAATGAACTGTGTACGGTACTAATACTTTCCATGAAAATTTATGAACTTGGGTAACAACACTTGAGTAACATATATATAGTGGTTACACTATTCGACAAAAGGAGGATCTTCGTAACACAGTTTTGACAACCATATGGTCCATATCTACATACTTAGCATACTAACAACTATCACATTTTAAGAGGCTAAGGGCCAACAACCATATGGTCCATATCTACATACTTAACATATATAGTAACAGCTAGCACATTTTAAGAGGCCGAGGGCCAACAACCACAACTATCCACTGGAAGCAGCTTGATCACGGTGACTCAGCATCTCATCAATGAAAAGGAAGAGCCCTCCTGTACCTTGGTAGAGCATGAGTAGAACAGTGTCTCCAATTTTCCAATATGGATGCATTGCCACGAGAAGCGAGAACTTGTTAATTTGAATGGTTCCATTTCTGCCGGAAATGCAATACCTTGCAATCACTTTGGCGTTATTAGCAGGCACAAGTGTAATTCGACCACACCGGAAAATCGATCCAGGAGCTGCTATAGGGGGAAATTTCTGTTGACATGAAGAATAAAAAAATAATTGTAACATATCATTGAATATATATATAGTTTATGAGCATCAACATTAAAATAAGATTTTTTACCAGCGTTTTGTGCACACAATTGGTCTTGTTCAGTGTGTGCACCATAGGTCTAATTAATCCCATCCAAAATCCAGCGTTCATACGCTGTGCTATCTCTGTGAGATTATCAACAAAGTTTATGACATGCTTCAAGTCCTTCCAGTGAAATTTGATACACTTAGTAACATATAGATAGTTCACTATGCATCCAACATATCCTGCTTAAAAGGTGGAAAGGTATTATTTATTCAAAACATGGCAGAAGAATATATAGCGCGCATAAATTGGTAAATATAATTTGTTACTGCCTAGGAACGGAGTTAGAATATGATATCACATTTGGTTGCTTAAATAGTGATAAATTGGTTGCTTAAATAGTAATATGACAGCATGGAGAAAGTTGAAAGGACACTAACCTCGATCAGACTTTGATCGGCTGATGACATTGGGGAAGTAAACATCCATGTTAATTAGACCAGGCTGTGGTGCACGCACTAGAATTTTATTGCCAGCTTTCAGTTCATAACACTTAAACATTTTTCTCCAAAGGTCCGCATTAAAATAGGAGTGGCCATCTTTATCAATTTTTATGCTAATCGTCATTTTAAATCCATGCTGTGTTGTCAATATGACATCCTGGGAGTCATTAGCAAAGTAAAGCCCAAGATTTTCTTCTACTTCTGTTCTTGCAAAGCAAGGGATGTATTGCTTGAAATGAAAATTAAGATCGTTAATTAGATATATTGAAATAACAGAGCAAGATGCAAATATGGGAGTAACTGATAGAAAAAATCCATATATATATATATGAAAGCAAAGTACAAAAATAGATAATGTAACAAAGATTTGATGCAAATATATAGATCATGTAGCAACAGACGGTATATGTTCACAAATTTAGGCCATGCCGACCGTGGTAGGTTGAGATTGAACATACCGAGTGCTCCCTGAAGTCATCCGGAATGGTGATATAGAACTTCGTTTCCGAATGGCCACAACCACAGTTGCCCGATTTGTGCTCACACTATGGACACATGAATGAACACCCACGAACCAGCTAGGACAAAAATGATTCCACGGCAATTTCCGCCGGTTGATTAACAGCGATGGGCGGACTACAATAAGAGATGAGTGAATATTTTGCTAATTAAGTTGATTACCTTCTCCATGAGAAAAATCCCTGGCCCAATCCCGCAGAAAACCCCAGTCGACCAGAGTCTAGAGTGTCGGTGTAGATAGGCGGCGGAAAGCGGTAGGGGTGAAATTTGGTGCCGTTTGGAGCGTGACCTACGCCCGCCACCAACCGCCGTCGAGTTTAGGGTGCAGAGTTGCCGAGGAGTCCACGGCGAGTGAGTGAGGACGAAGTGGGTGAGGGTTTTCTTTTTTCTTTTTGCATGTGTGATTGAACACACACGGTTCGCAGAGGCGGCGGAGATGAATTGTATGCGATAGTAAATCACCGAGATTGAATGGGAATCCAAATTTCCTTTGTCCTTCATCCATGAGTTTTTTTTCTACGATGAACATAAACCCTGCTAATCACCGTGTTCAATTTTGATACTTTTTTGGGTTCATTTACAATATTTAGGGGATTATGTGCATTTTGTATGCATTAATGCACGTAATTCAAATTCAAACAATCGGTGCATGAAAGGGTGCACAAGAACGGTCTGGAAAAACCATACTCGTGGTATTTAGTAATTTCTCAAGCCTTTTACAAGGAATGGGCAGAGATTTCAATGCAATGTGTGGCAATAGTCAACCACAAATGCGTCATTTACTGGGTTATCAACTATAGAACAATGAAATATGTGCTTGAAAAACATGACGGCTGGCATGGTGCCATGGTATGGCCTCACCGTGCCCTGGTTAAAAGCTGGAGAAGGTTTGATTAATGTTTTCATGCACGCCCTTCATAAATCAAACCATCACCGAGGAAGTTCAATGCTTTCGAGAGGGAAATCACCAAGATTGAAGGGGAATCCAAATTTCCGTCCTAGTTTGTCATTCCGTTTTTTTCAATGATCAACATACCGCCGCAAATGCAACGTGTTCAAATTTGACATTTTTCCGAACTCATTTATCATATTTAGGGGATTATGTGCATTTTCTAGGCATTAATTATGCACATAATTCAAATTCGAACAATCGGTGCATGAAAAGGTGCACAAGAACGGTCTAGAAAACCATGCTCGTGCTATTTAGAACATTCTCGTGCCTTTTACAAGGAATGGGCAGGCATTTCAAGGAAATGTGTGCCAATAGTCAATCATAAACGCATTGTTTACTGGGTTAACAACTATACAAAAATGAAATACATGCTTGGAAAACATGACTGTCGGTGTCAAAACCGGCGGATCTCGGGTAGGGGGGTCCCGAACTGTGCGTCTGAGGTTGATGGTAATAGGAGACAGGGGACACGATGTTTACCCAGGTTCGGGCCCTCTTGATGGAGGTAAAACCCTACGTCCTGCTTGATTAATATCAATGAGTATAGGGGTTACAAGAGTTGATCTACCACGAGATCGTAATGTCTAAAACCCTAGAAGTCTAGCCTATGTGCTTATGATTGTCCCTATGGAGTAAACCCTCCGGTTTATATAGACACCGGAGGGGACTAGGGTTGTACAAAGTCGGTTACAGAGAAAGGAATCTTTATATCCGAACGTCAAGCTTGCCATCCACGCCAAGGAGAGTCCCATCCGGACATGGGTGAGTCTTCGGTCTTGTATCTTCGTAGCCCGTCCGGCCCATGTCCAACAGGCCGGACGCCCGAGGACCCCTTAGTCCAGGACTCCCTCAATGATGCCTAGTGTGGTGCCATGGTATGACCTCACCGTGCCCTGGTAAAAATGTCATCATGCACGCCTTTCATAAGATGAACCATCACCAAGGAAGTTTCATGGTTTCGAGGGGGAAATCACCAAGATTGAAGGGGGATCCAAATTTTCTTTGTCCTTTGTCCACAAGTTTTTTTCTATGATGAACATACAACCTGCAAATCACCGTGTTCAAATTTGGCACTTTTTCGGGTTCATTTGCCATATTTAGGGGATTATGTGCATTTCCTAGGAATTAATGCGCATAATTCAAGTTCAAACAATCATGCATGAAATGGTCCACAAGAACGGCCTAGAAAACCATGCTCATGCCATTTAGTAAATTCTCATGCCTTTTACAAGGAATAATGGACATATATTTCGATGAAATATGTGGCAATCGTCAACCACAAATGTTTGTTTGTTGGGTTTTCAACTATAGAAAAATGAAATAAATGCTTAAAAACATGACGCCTGGCATGGTGCCATGGTATGACCTCACCATGCCCTGGTAAAAAATTGAGAAGGTTTGGCTTATGTCGTCATGCACGCCCTTCATAAATCGAACCATCACCGAGGAAGTTCCATGCTTTCGAGAGGGAAATCCCCAAGATTGAAGGGGAATCCAAATTTCCATCCTAGTTCGTCATTCAGTTTTTTCCAACGATCAACATACCGCCTCAAATGCAATGTGTTCAAATTTGAAATTTTCCTGGGCTCATTTACCATATTTAGGGGATTATGTGCATTTTCTAGACATTAATGGGCATAATTCAAATTCAAACAATCGGAGCATGAAAAGGTGCACAAGAACGGTCTCAAAAACCATGCTCGTGTTATTTAGTACATTCTCATGCCTTCTACAAGGAATGGGCAGATATTTCAAGGAAATGTGTGGCAATAGTCAACCATAAACGCGTCGTTTACTTGGTTAACAACTATACAAAAAATGAAACACATGGTTGGAAAACATGACGCCTGGCGTGGTGCCATGGTATGGCCTCATCATGCCCTGGTAAAATCTGGAGAATGTTTTCCTTATGTCGTGATGCGCGCCTTTCATAAATCGAACCATCACCGAGGAAGTTTCATGGTTTCGAGGGGGAAATCACCAAGATTGAAGGGGGTCCAAATTTCCTTTGTCCACGAGTTTTTTTTTTCTATGATGAATATACAACCTGCAAATCACCGTGTTCAAATTTGGCACTTTTCCGGATTCATTTGTCATATTTAGGGGATTATGTGCATTTCCTAGGCATTAATGCGCATAATTCAAGTTCAAACAATCGTGCATGAAAGGGTCCACAAGAACGGCCTAGAAAACTATGCTCGTGCCATTTAGTAAATTCTCATGCCTTTTACAAGGAATGGACAGATATTTTGATGAAATGTGTGGCAATAGTCAACCACAAATGTTTGTTTCTTGGGTTTTCAACTATAGAAAAATGAAATAAATGCTTAAAAAACATGACGTCTGGCATGGTGCCATGGTATGACCTCACCATGCCCTGGTAAAAATTTGAGCAGGTTTGGCTTATGTCGTCATGCACGCCCTTCATAAATCGAACCATCATCGAGGAAGTTCCATGCTTTCGAGAGGGAAATCCCTAAGATTGAAGGGGAATTCAAATTTTCTTCATTCTTTGCCCTGGAGTTTTTTTAATGATGAACATACACCCTGCAAATCATCGTGTTCAAATTTGGCATTGTTCCGGGCTCATTTACCATATTTAGGGGATTATGTGCATTTTCTAGGCATTTAGCGCATATAGATCCAATCCAGCTACAGGTGCACGGGTGTGATGTGAGGGACATGGATTGCCGTTTGATCGTGGCCCATCCTACGGTGCACACACGTGATCCGCGTGGCTGGGGTTTGATAACCCACAAGTATAGGGGATCGCAACAGTTTTTGAGGGTAGAGTATTCAACCCAAATTTATTGATTCGACACAAGGGGAGCCAAAGAATATTCTCAAGTATTAGCAGCTGAGTTGTCAATTCAACCACACCTGGAAACTTAATATCTGCAGCAAAGTGTTTAGTAGCAAAGTAATATGATAGTAGTGATAACGGTAACAAAAGGTAACAATAGTAAAAGTAATGTTTTTGGTATTTTGTAGTGATGATAGCAATAGCAACGGAAAAGTAAATAAGCGGAGAACAATATATGGAAAGCTCGTAGGCAATGGATAGGTGATGGAGAATTATGCCAGATGCGGTTCATCATGTAACAGTCATAATCTAGGGTGACACAGAACTAGCTCCAGTTCATTGATATAATGTAGGCATGTATTCCGAATATAGTCATACGTGC
The DNA here is from genome assembly GCF_002162155.2 of Triticum dicoccoides. Classification (NCBI taxonomy): domain Eukaryota; kingdom Viridiplantae; phylum Streptophyta; class Magnoliopsida; order Poales; family Poaceae; genus Triticum; species Triticum dicoccoides. The sequence goes on along the minus strand of NC_041380.1, from coordinate 365,547,978 downwards.
TTATGGAAAAGAACTTGGATGACATCTTTTGTCCTACCCTCCCGTGGCAGCAGGGTCCTTACGAAAACTAAGGGATATTAAGGCCTCCTTTTAATAGAGAATCGGAACAAAGCATTAACACATAGTGAATACATGAACTCCTCAAACTATGATCATCACCGGTAAGTATCCCGATTATTGTCACTTCGGGGTTAACGGATCATAACACATAATGGGTGACTATAGACTTGCAAGATAGGATCAAGAACAGTCATATATTGATGAAAACATAATAGGTTCAGATCTGAAATCATGGCACTCGGGCCCTAGTGACAAGCATTAAGCATAGCAAAGTCATAGCAACCACTACAAAAAAATACACTTCCGTGATGATACGTGTTTGTCACAGTAGGTCGCTTTTTTTGTTATGCATGTACATCCATGACAAATTTATGATAGAATCAAGATAGTCATACATGTGCTGTCATAGAAGTGTTCCATGACATTACCAAAATTATCATCACGGAAGTGTCCACTTCCATGACGATAAATTGCGCGTCACAGAAGTGCTTTCGTCAAGGGTGACCGACACGTGGCATCCACCGTAACAGAACGCCGTTAAGCTATCGGGTCGGGTTTTGGATCCGATAACCCGTTAACAGCCCCGACCAATGGGAAATTTCCACGTGTAAAATTCTTATTGGCCGGACGAAACACGTGTCACCTCGTCAGTGGGTCAGATAGGCGCCTATGATACGTCGACACGTGGCACGGCCCAACAGAGGCCCATTCCTATGAAAAGGCCGGCCCGTTTGACTTGGTCAAAAGCTGGCGGGCCGGCCCATGGAAAGCCTGTTGACGGCCTGTTCGAATATAGCGCATTTACAACCCGCTAACCCAAGGCCCGTTACGCCCTATTTGAATTAGGCCCAGTAGCGTCATCTGGGCCATCCAATATGATTCCAACCCATTTTCACTTCTGGCCCATGTATGGCCCATGAAGTCTTTCGGCCCATATGAGGCCCTATGTAACTCTTGGCCTACTAACGACCCGTGGTGAAACTAGCCCGTAATGAACAGTGTATCACTTTACACCCATTAACGGCCCGTGGTGAAACTGGCCCGTAATGAACAGTGTATCACTTTATATCCATTAACGGCCCGTTATTCCGTTGGGCCGTTTCCAGCCCATGTTATCTTTCGGCCTTCTCAGAGCCCATGTATTCTTGGGCTCATTTCCATCATTCGTTTACTTACGGCCCGTTACTGTCATTTTCTGCTTGTGGGCCAAATTCAGCCCGTGGTTATAGTCGGCCCGTTTGTGGTCCGTTAATATGTTGGGCCGATTTCATAGCGTCATCAAATACGGCCTATTAACGATGGCCCGTTATGGTCGGCCCATGAACGCACGATTCCAACTCTAGCCCGTTTATGGCCATAATGCGGTCTGTTTGGCCCATGTTTGGCCAATCGATTATACGACCCGTATAAGGCCCATTGATAATACGGCCCGTAGAAGGCCCATTGTTTCTACGGCCCATAGAAGGTCCATTGTTTCTATGGCCCATAGAAGGCCCACTGTTTCTACGGCCAGTAGGAGGCCCAGTGTCACTACAGTAAATATTAGCCCATGGTTATTGTGTCCTAGTTTTAAAAAATAGGTTATTGCAGCCACTAGCTAACCGTGGAAAAAGAACTGCAATGACTACAAGCAAACAAATAAACAAGACAACAAGGAAATAAATACACAAGCAACTAACGCTAGGCTATCACGGCTATTACACATATTACATCCACCGGGCATCAAAGTTCGTCACCAGTGCAAATATCGGGAACAAAGCAACATATCATATACACTGGTTGTCAAAGTTGGCGACCAGCGCAAATAAACGCCGCAGCAAAACAAATCTAGAACTGAAACCACTTCAGAAGATCTCAAGAAACAATATCCTGGGTACCCATAGTGCTGGCAAGATGCTTAGCAAGCTTATTAACTTTCTCTTATTTGGCGCTTAAATCCTCCAGCGCTTGCTGTTGCACCAGAAAATATGCATCTGAATTCTGTAGGGACTTCCTCAGTCCTTCAGCTTCCCGTCGCAACACATCTGATCGATGTCTTTCAACTTGAAGTTGAGACTCAAGAAGATGAACTGATTCAGGCAGCGAGTTCGAAGAGCTTGTGCCAGCAGTAGTAGCCAGTAACTCGAACACTACATCAAGACAGGACTTTTGGGTTCCCTCACTATTGTCAAGATAGTTTTTATTAGCTTTCTTGGAGACCAACAGGGATGTATCACTATCTTGAACCTTATCTGCATTACTTCCTTTACCATTGGATAACGTGGTACTGTTCTCCAATATTTTGTCCGCATTCTAAAAGAGAAACAAGCAGACACATCACATGTTTACCATGTTGTATATGAAACTCATTTTGGTAAATGAGTTCAGTAGTAAAGTGGACAGGATAACAACATGAAACAAACATATATCTATGTACCATGGTCACTTTATGGTCTATATCATTCTAGTTTTTGTTGCCAAATCAAGATAGAGACACAGTTCAAATAATATTTGTTCAAGACAAAGCAGAATAGACAGAATATAAGTGTGGGTAACTATAGAGCAATAACAACACTTGTAATGTGCATGACATGAGAACATAACTGTTTATTCAATTGAAACTGAAATCAACATAGAGCAGGTTACAACAGCAAACCAGTTAAAGAAACAAGTTTAAAACATACCTGTTGCGCCATTGGAGTTTCAATTCCATCCTTCAAATTTGAAAATAGTTGGTATGAGTAAATACAGTCATGCAAGAGCAAAGGAGTATGAACCATAGCTACAGAACCTGACCTGAGAACAAATCTTCTTCTCCTTTAAGCGTTGAGTTGGGATTCGAAGTGGTGGTCCTCGTGCTTTTGGCACTGCAGTTCCCTTACTAACTGCTCGTGTTTGGGTGCTCTGTGGTGGAGACGGTGCTGTGTCAACTGGAACTGGGTTACTATCTGCCGGGGTTGGGGTTAGAAGGGGTGTAGCTGGTTCTCTGTCCAACTGGGTAGGGGTACAATCTGCGAGAGTCTGGGTTATGTGCAGTGGATCTGGTCCTTGGTCAAGTACAACCGTGGTTCTATCTGCATCAACTGGTAGCACTATCTTTTCTGAAGACCATGTTGTTACTCCCTTAGATACTGCCATCACGCTCTCCAATTCAAATGGCTGATAAACAAGAAAAGTAATTGAAAGTATAGACATTATATGATAGATAGGTGCAATGGATAGTGGGGAATAAAAGAGGGCATGAAATAATTCATATTTATGTTGTCTAACCAAACAGGATAGCATGACACAATTTCACATATATGATGGCTAACTAAACAGGATAGCATGACACAATTTCACATTATGATGGCTAACTAAAAAAAATGGAAAGACATAGTTCAAAATATGAGACTATGTAAACATGATGACATGACATAACTATATAATGTGTTTATTAAATAGGTTGGCATGCCATAATTCACATACATTCACGGATAGAATGCCATAATTCAAAATATGATGACTGTAAACACTAAACATGATGAGATGATATAACTATATGATGTCTTTATTAAATGGGTTGCCATGCCATAATTCAGATAGATGATGTGTATGTACTATGTAAACATGATGGCATGATATAATTCAGATATATGATTTATATAGTAAGCAAGTAAGCAGATGGCAATCCATATATGATGTAAAAACTAAGCAATGCAAGACAACATGCATGACATGGGTAATATAACCCTGCCAAGTTTGAGCATAGACCTCAGGGGGAAAATAGGACTGGTCATCAGTCTCTGAATCCTCCTCTGAGGAGCTCTCTGTAACCAGCAAGATGTCTGCTTCAGCAGGTAGCATTGTCTGCTCTGAATACCTTGTTTTCACTCCAGATACTTCCATCACCGCTTCAAATGGCTGATGCACAGGAAGAGTAGTTGAATATACAAACGTTGTCGACAAATGGAACACGTAATACAAAAAAAATGATAGCATGATATAATTCACATACATGATGATTGGCTAAACAACATGGCATTGCATAATTCACATATATAATGCCTTTCCAACAAGATAGCATTGTATAATTCACATATATAATGTCTTGCAACAAGATGGCAATGCATAATTCACATATATGGTAATTAGACACTGAACATGTGGCATTCACACAAACATGTCTAAACTAATCAAATGACATAGCAATGCGAGACACCATACACACGATATGAGCAACATAACCCTGCCAAGTTAGAGCATACACCTCGGGGGGGATAGGACTGGTCATCTGTCTCTGAATCCTCCTCTGAGGAGCTATCCGTAACCAGCGAGATATGCGCTTCGTCAGATAGCATAGTCTGCTCTGAAGACCTTGTTTTCACTCCAGAATTTGCCATCACCGTCTCAAATGGCTGATGCACACGAAGAGCAGTTGAATGTAATAACATTTTTGACAAATGTAATATGTAACCAAAAACAGGATGGCCTGATATAATTTACATATAAGATGACTGGCTAAGCAGGATGGCATTGCAAAATTCACATATATGATGCCTGGCTAAACAAGATGGCGTTGCATAATTCACATAAATGATGAATAAACTAAACAGATGGCATTCGCACAAAGGATGTCTAACTAAGCAGATGACATATTTGATGTATAAAGTAAGCAATGCAAGACACCATATGCATGATATAACCAACATCAGCATGCCAAGTTAGAGCGAAGACCTCAGGGGGTAAATAGGAGTTGTCTTCTCCTTCTGAATCCCCCTCAGAACAGATATCTTCCTCTCGATTACAATCCGAAATTCGTGGAGGGGGGATGCCTTTGCGCCTACCATGGAGCGACGTCTGCATGAAATTTTATTGCCACACAAGGCTCGTCTCTTTTGCTCTACATGTTCAGTTCCATTGTTTACAATAACTGTCATGCATAGGAATAAAACATAGTGAGATTATGTAAGGAGTGCATGTAGAAATCCAGAGTGATGGTAGCAACCTGTGGATAGACCCAAAACCAATAATAGCAGGCAGGTAATGGCTTCAGTTAAAAAATACATATAATGGCTTCTTTACTATTTGTTTCCCACCCAACATGAAACTCATAGTAGACACCGGAGATTAACCAGATAGTAGATAGATACTATTGATAGCGGCCCCGATATGTACCCCACAACCATTTAAAAACTCAAGTTTGACCATTAGTTTGGAGCTGACTCAGAGTCTAATTGGTGAACAGGACGATAAAGTAGCATGTAATATTAAGCGATGCATAACGTAAGCAGACACGAAAGAGTGAGACCTCTCTTGCGGACCCGTGTAGTCCTCGAGGTCATCTGCTCGGTTGATGATGGTAGTGCAGTTTTCATGGCTGCCAGCAGGGGAGGAGAAGATTTGAGGTGGCGAAAGACAGTCTGGAGGCCGGATCCCTGCTGTGCTGGACCCTTTTGTCGTTGGAGCAGCTGAGCTGGGGTGGACGACGGCGCAGCAGGAGCGGGACAAACCACGCAAGGTTTTCTTTGACAACTATCTGTAAGAGAAGTAATTATGTAAGGGCTCGTTTGAATTGGAGGATTCCAACAATGCAGGGATAGGAAATAGACAGGAATAGGATAGGAATGCACGTGCAAAACAGAGAATTTAAAAACACAGGATTTCTGCCAATCTGGGTGTTTGATTCACAACAATTGGAAGATCACAGGATGCAAAGAAGCATGGTGACATTAAGTCAAACCACAAGAAAATGTACGGTTATAATGCTATTATGCTACTATCTCTTAGTCTTGTGCTTCATGAATAGGAATTTGAAAAGGAGGACAAGTGAAAATTAAAATTCCTACGTTTTTTCTTTCAAGGAGACACTAAAGGAACAAATCCGTGTGCTCAGTGGACAATATATATAACATGTAGAGTAAAAAAGAGATGCAACAAGTGTAGAACCACTTTGGCGAAGCCATGTCGATCTCAGCGTGATTGGGTTGGCCGGTGAGGATGCTCCGACTGACTTGGCTGTTGGAGGAGGGGAAGAAGATCTTAGGTGTATGGAGATGGAGCCCGAGGTACTGCTCCGCTGTGATGGAGGGTTTCGTCGTTGGAGCAGCTCCGGTGAGTTGTACGACGCCGAGGCTGAAGCAGGACAAGAGAGACAATGAACAACGTTAACCCGAGTGGAATTCTAATAGCATCTCCAATACATGACGTAAAATACATAACCACAGAGTGCTAGATGTAAAATACATCAGCCGCTCATCTCTGAACTTAACTGTCGAAACTGAACTTAACTGTCGAAACTGAATTTTGCTGTCAAAACTGAATTTTGCTGTCGAAACTGAACGCACTAGCAAGGTGAGGCTACACGTCGGTCGACTGACTTTTTCATCTCTGGTCAGTCGATTTTGCAGCCGTTGGATACGAAATCAAGGGCATGTGGTTCATCTTCAACCCCCACCCCCCTGAGCCGGCCAAACAGCAGCCCCCCGCCGCCCGCAGCCGGCGGTGCGCTGCCCCGCCCGCCCCGAAAACACTCCCCACCACCGGTCTGCCACCGCCCCGGCCATCCCTCTAGGCCACCCCGTGCCAAGCTTTTTCTCCGGCGATCCCCACGCCACCGCCCCGCCACCGCCGGCGACCACCATCCCCATCCTGAACCCTAAGATAGATAGTGGGGTATCTCTCCGGTGAGCCCCCCTCCCTGCTGCGGCTGGTTCTTCCTTCACCCCGGCGAGCCCCCCACCACCTGAAAATCGACTGACCCAAAAGTCGATTCAGTCGACTGAAGTGTAGCTAAATCGGAGCAGCATCACAAGCAAGAGCAAGAGCGGGAGCAGTAGCACGAGCAAGAGCAATAGCAAGAGCAGACCAGGCAGGGGACCGAGAGCAAGAGCAGAGCAGCAACGCGAGTGAGAGCTAAAGCAACAGTAGGTCCTACTGATGTGGACGTCGCCGCCGAGGGAGCGACGCCGTGGAGGAAGTGGCCGGCGATGCCGCCGTGGATGGAGCCGCGCCATGTCGGCTTGGGACCGAGCGCCGGCAGCACCGTGAGATCGAATCAAGAAGAAAATGCGGCGATTAGTGTACAACCTCTTTGGTGGCGCCAATTAGGCCGCAGCTTCATCCGAGGAAACGGTGATGATGATGCTCTTCCGGTGGTGCAGGTGAAGACGGCGGTGTGGGAATGGAGGTGGCGCGAAAGACGAGGGGAACGTCAAGGCAGCTCCTTGGAGGTGGAGGACGGGGTGGCTGAACCGGCGGGACGATGAGATCGACGACGGATCCTCATCCGGTACGGTGGATGAGGGACGTCGAGGTGTTGCTGTGGACGACGTCATCGGGGAAGAGGCTCCGGCTGGGTGGCGGACGGAGCAGGGTGTGGGGTTTCGTCGCGGGTTTTCGCGGCCTCGATGTACGAATGGGTGGGCGGATGGGATGGCAGTGGGGAACCATGGCTTAGAGACGCGCTTGTCCGAAATGTGGGGTAAGTTACAAAAGTACCCCCACCGATTTGAGGCGGTTCTTTCGGTTCAGGGGTACCACGGGCATTTCGCGTGTCTGGATTTGACAGGAGGTGGGAGTTTTCGCACGCGTTGTAATTTCGGAATAGCAAGGCGCGGGTTGAGATGGAGGGAGTTGTCAGAGCACAACAAGACAAAGATATATCTTAAATATTTCGGGCTAACAAGGCACGGGTTGAAATTTCCGGACAAGCCTAACGCGTACTGTCCCAAATCAATGCGCCCTACAAATGTCATTCAAAACTTTGAATTCATGTTATGTTCAATTAAAATATTTCGCTACATGTATAATGCATGCAACCTACTACTCAAATGAACGTTTTAGTGCATTCCAAATGTATATACTACCGCTTCAATATGAACTAAATTTGAATTCGTTTCTCTATTTGAATAAGATCTACAGTAATTATTGTTGTGAAGTCAAAGCATTTGAATTCGTTTCTCTGTTTTAATAAGATCTACAATCATCATTATTGTCAAGTTAAACCATCGTTTGTGTATTATCTTCACAGCACACCACATGATTAGTCTCGAGTTACATATGAACTATGTGTACTCCTATATGAACTCCAACTAGATTTTTTGAATCCACTTTATTTTGATTTGAAATCACATTACATTTCTAGCTATAGCTAGATCTTCATAATCTAAACCATGTCTCATATGTATAATGTGTTTATCACATTATGTATGGTGCCCCGCCCCCTACGCCTACAAGTATTTAGATGTGAGTTGCAAACACCACACATTACCACAAATTCAAATAAAATGTGAGAATGTTCGATATATAGTATTGTTTAGATTGTTTGATATTTAGTTGTAAGCTGCGAACGCCACACATTATCACAAATTCAAATAAAATGTGAGATTGTTTGATGTATAGTATGATTTAGATTGTTCGGCATTTAGCTGTGAGTTGCAAACGCCATGCATTATCACATTATGGTATAACATGTGCACAGCACGTGTATCACCGCTATATTCATGCATGCAATGTTTAAAACACTATGATCTCCTATTCAAATATATGAATCCGCTTTGTTAGTATCTTACACCCACACAATCCTCTAACCTTTGTAGCTACCACTAACTTTCTCTCGTGCATGCACATGCCCTCCTCGCCCTCCCCCTCCCTCGGCATTCTATCCACCTGGCACATTCATTTTTTTCTTTAGGTCGTTCTCCCAGAGTCTCCACAACTCCTTTCCGACACACACCGATCGATAAACCTCTCCAGCAGTGCCTGCCTACAACATACAAACACACCTTCAATCTCCTCCTTTATGTGTCCTTGCCTCGTGTCTCTCATACGGTCAGACACACGTGTAAACTCTCGCCCCTCTTTTCATCGCTCTCACAACCGCACACTCCTCCCCCTATCTAGCTAGTAGTTGGGCCTCTCGCACCACCTCCTAGCTCCATTCTCTCTGTCTATCCGTCTCGCTGGGCCTTATTTGCCTCTAACAAATGGACGTACACCGACGGATCTCTTGCTATACATATAGCTAGCTAGGTCCTTATAACTCGTTTTTACCCACACGTCAATCGATCTACCTCATTAGTTGTGTCTCTCCCTTCCTCCAACAAACAACAATTGATCTACCGATCTAGTTAGGTTTGCTTACCAAACACATGGTTCCCCTTCATCATCCATGGATGCGTCCCGACAGATCTATCACGCACAGGCACACACAGAAACCCATCCCCACTCTTATTGATAACATTGCAGTTCCACCCTCAGAGTCTAGTAGGCCTCTCCCACCATCTTTGAGAAGCAACTCCATCACCCATCCAGCACTCTACCCCTCTCCCTCCCTCTCCCTCCATCTCTCCCTCCTCTCTCTCTGTCCCATCATATTTCCCGTCCTTCAGTTATGTATGGATGTCGACCTATCTCCCTCAAGACATAGTTGGGTCTCTCCTTCTCAACACATATACGAGTCATTCTACCTCTATAGTTAGGCCTCTGCCTACCCCTCCCACCACCCCCCTCCCCCCACACACACCGATACATCGAGCGCTCTAGTCATGTCTCCCTGCCACACACAAACTTGACGTGTGCCCTCTAACATTCCGGTAGGCTAGTCGCCCTATATCTCTGACTTGTACACACAAACAATTTCGATGGCTCTCTTCATCGATCTCGCACCCACCCACTTGATCCTCTCTTTGACTCTATCGATATCTATGACCCCTCCCTCTCTTCTCGTGGATTGCCCGACCCTCTATGTATGATATGGATAGGCCTCCATTTCACACACATTGCATGCAAAATTTTGTTTGAGATGTCATCGACACATATTCCCACAAATAATTCACGAAATCAACCCCCCACCCCACCCCACCCCAAAGCAAAAAACACTCACGAATGCGGTTTGTATCTCTCACACACACCCCACGTAGGTGGGGGACATGCACGAAGAGAAGAGGTGCATGCACGGCGCACGTACTCCCGTCTCTTTCCCAACCACACCCGCGCGGGTACACGGTGGAGCTCATTTCTGTACGAAAAAGGCAGCCCACGTGGTAATTTGGCACATGTACTGGTTGTCCACTTGGTGGAGGGAGGATTGTCTACCACGGGTGAACAAACAAATTGTGACTTAACGTGTTATGTTAAAAAAAGAGGCAAACCATGTGGGGCCTACCTTAGAGGCAAGGCTCTATACACTGGAGTACTTTTGATGTGTCCCGTCAACTCGCAGAACGAGGAGAAGCTTGCTTAGTATGCCGTCTCCCCCGCCCACGGGCGCGGTGGCTCGCAGGATGAGGTGAAGCTTGCTTACCACGCCTTATGCCCGCTCCCTCGCCCACGCGCGCGGTGGCTCGCAGCCCGAGGAGAAAATTTTACTACTCCCTCCGTTTACTCCTCGTCCCTACTACCTTGGTTATAGAGATTATACTATCATATTGTTTGGAATATATATGTACTTTAGTAGATTTCAATATGAACTACTAGTACATACTCCAAACACTGATGTATATAGACGTATTTTAGAGTGTAGATTCACTCATTTTGCTCCGTATGTAGCACTCTCCCTCGCCCCTCCACCCTCTCCCATGTGGTGGACGTGCATCAATTCATTCGGTCTCATATAGCTAGAACGATATATACTACACTACCATTATTGCTCGACTTCCCGAAGAGGCGAAGAGCCAATCGCAAGGTTAATATCTTGGAGATGCCAAGCGCAAGGTTATAGGAGAACGAGTAGTAGGTGCCGCGTCATTTATAAATATAGTTTTTTTTCTTCAGTGGCACGTACGCAATATGATAGGTTCATATGGAGAGAAAAGGAAACCGCTCCACTATATACATAGTCAGGACGGGCCAGCCTACACGGTTGCTTGCTGGGGTTGCTCTCTTCACACTCTCTAGCACGAAACAACTGTGGCCACATCTCTAACATCCCGGCGGATCACGTCCGCTTGGGGAAGGGGTGGATGCTTAGTGTAGATGCGGTGGCCGTTGCCGACGGCGAAAAACCACTGTCGGCACGTCCCAATCAGGGGTCCCCGCCGTTCTCTCTCACAAAGCCGGTGAGGTTGCCTTCGTCCCTTGCTCACTGCCGCGACGTGGGCAGTTGCCGCCTCCTGCCGCCCTCCTGAAGGTTGAGCTACGTCCCTCAGGTACAACTCCCTTTACAGCCGGCTTGCACCACTGCTCCAGCTGCCCACATCACTCCCTGTGGATATTTCTCTACTTCTTTGCCCCGCACATACCTCTACTGGCTTCTACATACTGTATTTGTGATGAGTTTATGTCTCATCAACTAGTCCCAGTAATCTTATTCTAATCACACTTGTTCAATTTCTTTGCCACAGGGATGCTCATCTCGATTTTGGTGAAACTGCACAAAATGATCCGATGGTCAAAAGGTTGCAAACTTCATTTATTAGGAAGCTCGAACGTTGCCAGCAAATTGAAGCCTGGTCAGGGTTCACGGTTCAAGGGCTAGGGACTGCATGGATCGTTTTTTTCTTTAGCCGCCTCTGTTCCAAAATAAGTGTCAACTTTAGTAGTAGTACAACTTTGTACCAAAGTTTGCACAAAGTTGAGAAACTTATTTTGGAACGAAGGGAGTACATATTTGCTATGATCTGTCAATCATTGAGATGCAATAGCATGCATGTTAGTCTCCTTTGTATTTGATGAAATGTTGCAACGGGCAACCTTGGACGCAAGATACATGTAACAGAAGCTGGAAGCTTCATAGCATTGTACAAATTTATCTCGCTGACAAATTACAGTACGTACTATACTAGTACTTCCTCCGTTCCTAAATATAAGTCTTTGTAGAGATTTCACCATGAACCACATGCGGATCACCGAGCCTGCGTGTTTTCACTGCTCTTGCACGCCTCCGCTATAAGAATGGAGAAAATTGTAATCTAGTAGGTATACCTCCTTTCGCCGAAAGCGTGGGACATCCAGCAGTCCTATGACCTCAGTAATAAAGACCAATGAGCCGTCAAATCACATAAACCCAGCAGTAAGTTGGACGAATGAAGCAACCATCACTCTTGCGCCAGTGAGAGGTCGCGTCCGCTCTGCCCGGGCATGAATGCGGCACCGATTCTTTGGAGTGGTGCTGACCGTTTCGGGCGGGAACCGCGCGCGGGCGATGGAGGGCTTTGGGTGGGCCAGGCTGGCCAGGAGTGGCCGTGGCAGCTGTCCGCATGTCCCTACCGGACACGCCCGGAAACGTGAGGATGCACCAACTCTCGCGGCTAAAATCGTACACTACACAACATCTCTCTATAGGAGTAGGTCGATCTGTCGCTCTCTCTAACACACACATGGTGTTAAACACACACGCACACACACACACACACGCACACGCATGCACCTTGGTCCCGTTGCACCTTCTGACATGACTTATTACACCTAGACGGAGGGAGTAGTAAGTATACGAGATACGGTGGCACACTGACTTAAGTCGAATACAAGTGCCCAAAATTTGTGTGCATGTTATAATAAGGATTTAGGAATGTATAAAAGGTTATTTCCCTCTCATTGAACATAACGGGAGGGTTGTGTATCTGGTTAGCCTGTTCGCTCATCAAACTTGAGGTCTTGGGTTCGATAACTACGCTTGAGCATAATTTGTGCCAGGAGGATTCTTTGACTGGTCAAAATGTTTTCTAGGGTTTGCACGCTTCACACTCTCTCTCCAGTATATATATACACGCTGGAGCCTCAGCGCTTGTAGTTGCCCTCTTCACACTCTCTCACCCTCTCCAGATCTAAACAAGACTTTGTTGGCCTCTCTCTCCCCTCACTACTGATCAAAGAGCCGGCAGGATCCGTCCGCCGGGAAGGGAAGGAGGCTTAACGCTGTCGCCGTCGGCGAGGGACTACCGGCGCAGCTGTTCACTTTCCACCCAGCGGCGGCGCGGGAGGGCCTCCGACCCCTTCTTCTTTGCCGCCGTCCCGTCACCCGCCGAACCACGCCCCAAGAACCTTAATGTATAATTTACTTACTCCACATGCATTGCTCTAGCTTCATGTATACCATGAATCTAGGACGCGGTTCAAAGAGGAAAGGAGTGGGAAAAGTTGTATATAGCATGAATCTCGGACATGGTTCAAAGAGGAAATGAAGGGGGAAAGTTGTATAGCATTAATCTAGGACGTGGTTCAAAGAGGAAAGGAATGGGGGAAAGTAGTGGGGAAAGTTGTATCGCATAAATCTAGGACGTGGTTCAAAAAGGAAAGGAAGGGGCGAAAGTACTAGTTCAAAAAGGAAAGGAAGGGACAAGGCTGTAGAGTTTGAGCAGGACTAGATTTGCTGCGCTCACATAGGGAAAGGCGTCTGATAACAAAACTGGGATCAACATGGAGTTTTTTTAGTCCCTACACCAAAATGTCCCTGTAAACAAACACCCTCTAATAATGCCGCTGCAAAATTGATGCAATGTCACAGTTAAAAGCAAATTACATGTTTAACGAATTTTATTGTTAATATAATCTCTATGTTAATATTAATCAATTCCACCGTTTGAGAAATGCTACTGTCTTGCTTTCTTTCCCATTTAGATAAGGTAGATGCTTCTTTTTGTTGGCTTTTGTGTCATCCATCGTTATTGACCACTAATTGTTTCCTTTGCACCTCTATGTAAACAGGGTTATCTGCTTCACCTCATTGCCATTGTGACCTTTTGTTGCACTACACAAAACACTTTTATTTTAAGAGTGTTTTGTGCAGTTCAACCAAAAGGTCACACCGACAACGTTGATTGATTGCTTGATCTTAGTGGAACTGCACAAGAGGAGATCTTACTTCCTATCCGTTAAAGCGAATTTGGTTCAGATCTTCTTCTTGTGAGTTGTTTGAATTCCGCATGATGAGAGGTCAGTACTAGCCTTCTTTCACATGATTCTGCAGTGTGCATTCATATGTTGTGCTACTTGTACGATAATGTTGCTTGATTTTAGTGAACTGCACAAATGGAGACAAGACTTCCAATCTGTATGTGCACCGTAATATCCCATTGAGGTAAGATAAGGATATTTCACAATTGTTGGCCTGTATTTTGCCACTTTCATCAGAAAATTAAGTTTAGTACTATACTTGTGCTCCCTAATTGACATGCCAAATCTTACATTGAAGGCGAAGCTTGTTTGTTATTAAACCAAGTGATGAAGGGGAAGAACAAGGGGAAGAAAAACAAAAATCAACTCCGGTGCTGTAATGAAGCACTGGAACTGTGATGTCACAAGTAATGATATAGTTTTGCATCTTAATTTATTGCTATGGCTGGAACGAGCAATTGTTTTGCCACTGATTTGATGCCACTCTTAATGTAATATGTAATTATCTCTACTTGTGCAAACAGGGATCTTCTTTGAAGATACCATATATTTTAGTGGAACTGCACAAGAAGATGTTGGGAACAATAAACTAATCGAGGAGTATATAGTAAGCTTGGCCACCACCGTAGATGCTTCATCTGTATGCTCTACACAATAAGCCTCCTGACAAAGGTTGGTACTCGCCCACTGATTTAATCCATATGATTGAGCTTTGTCATCTCTATTGGTGTTGTGCTACTGTTTAGATACTGTCATGAAAAAGTGGTATTGTCCTTGAGAAGTGCTTCATCTGTGTTGTTTAAAATTTTTTCCTTTCCTTTTTTTCGAGCAAATAGTGATGCTAGCATTTAGTAGTCCTCTTGTCGTTGCACAACAGGATCATCTTCCTCTGAAGAAGAATATGGAGTACGTGAAGTGACTAGTTCCGATTATGCCAGGATGAAGAAGCCCTGTCTATCTTATCATCAAAAGGGGCAGTTGAAGGATGGTTACATTACTCCCCACAAGACCAAACTAACTTCAGCTCAGAAGGACTGACAAAATCTCCATTTTTTTGCTGTTGTTCTAGGATTCTTTCTGGTGAGTTCCATTTTTCTAAAAGTGTGCTCTACATGGACCATGTATGTGCCTGTTGAGACTGTCAATTCATAGTACAGTTTGCTCTATACTAATCACTTTTTTGTATTTGTGCAAACAGGGGTGCTCAGCTTGATTTCAATGGGAACTGCACAAAATATTCATGAATACATCGAATCATTCATTTCCACCACAAGAAAGGAGGTGCCGATAAGTTCAAGGCGTTGCAACATATAAGGGCGAAATCATACAAGCTACGTGCGAATTTGGTTGATTTTGGTGGAACTGCACAAAAAGAACAACTGGTTTATTTAGCACGAGGTGCCATGTCAATGTCCGAACTGATGGCAAACCCTGTCCATTCCACAATTGCAGGCATTTGATATTTTGGAATGGGACAACCTTGTCAAATTTTGCTCATTGATTTTAGCAAGACATGCGTTTGATATTTTCGAATGGGACGCCCTTTGCTGTCAGCAGCGCCAATCATTTTTTTCTTTATTCTTTAGTTATGAAGTAAATATTGCCTCTGACATGTGAGTCGCTGAGATGCATAATCATCGATTGTTTTGAATGTTCTCTATGGATTGCTAGGCCTGTGTGTTTGATTGCAATGTACAGAAATGCTAAAAAGCTGCTCAAACTCTTTGTACTCCTTTTGTTCCTTTTTACTTCGCACATTGTGTAAGTGCATACTTTTTTGTATAAGATTGGTCAAAGTAGAGATACTTTGACTGCAGACAAAACTTGTATGCAGACTAGAAAGGACCGGAGGGAGTACATGTGAAACTGCTGCAAATGAGGTGATCACCCTGGGAATAATGCTAGTACATATTGTTTTGCATGTTCATCCAATGCCAGTGATACATGAATTCGAACTAATCGAAATAAATTCATTCATACATGGTCGGATTTCATATAAACATGCCGGATTTCATTACATTTCAACTATAAAGGGGTGCACTGGATGTATAATTAATTAACCGGCCTAGCTTGTCATAGCGATTAGGGCAACTAGGAGCCCAATGATCAGGATCACCACATGACAAACACCTTTCTTCTTATCATTCTTCTTCTTGAAGTTCATGTGTTGCACAGCCTTGTTCTTCCCATCAAACTTTGCTTTACCATCAAACTTGCCCTTGTTCTTGAACTTGTGGGGCTGGAAGTTCTTCTGTACCATATTGGCACTAGATCTTCCCTCAATTCCTCAAGCATGTGTGTCCTTTGCTCTCGCCTTTTCTTCCACATCAAGAGTGCCAATGAGATCCACGAAGGAGGAAGCTTGGTGACGAAGGAGGTATAATTAATTAACCGAAGCTACCCACCTGTGTCCCGCTGAGCCGAACAGAAGCTTCAGTGACTTAACTGCAGGTGCAGTTGCGTAACTGACATGTGGCCTGTTGGGCCCACGTGTCAGTCAGCCAACTGCACCAGCAGTTAAGTAGAAGCAGCGTTATTCTCCAGCAGAACTTCCCGACTCCACGTCACCGCCAAGAAGCTAACCGGCCGTCAATGGTCAACCCGCCTATCTTGGCTTCAACAGGAGGGTAGCAGCGATGGCCTTACTTAGACCCGAGCGGCAGTGACCTACCGTGTTCTACTCTTCCTTGTTTTCTGTGTGGCGCGGCCTCGTTGGCAGCGGGGCAGGGCCTCGACGGAGCCGGCGATGTCCTCTGTCTCGTTGCTGGCGGGCGGCGCCTCAGTGGAGTGGTGGAAACCCTCCCCCGCGTTGCCGGCAGGGTGGGGCCTCGACTGAGTCGGCGATGTCCTCTGCCTCGTTGTTGGCGGGGCGGGGCCTCGGCGGAGCCGGCGGTGTCCTCTGCCTCATTGTTGGCGCCGTGGGGCCTCGGCGGAGCAGGGCCTCATCGACGCCAGCGGAGCGGGGACTCGTCGGAGCCGGCATTGTCCTCTGCCTCGTCCTCGGTCTCGCCAAACAGTGCCTCGCCCGCTTCCTCGCCCTCTTTGCTAGCCTCTTTGTAGGCGGCCGCAGCCTCCGCCACCCGCATGCGGTACCGCCAGCGCTCGAGGCGGCCCTTGCGGGCGGAGCGGCACGAGTCGAGTAGCGCCTCCTGCTCTGCCCGCTCCGCGGTGATCTGCTCCTCCACCTGCAGGTGCTCCTGGAGGAGATGGTGGTTGTAGGCGGCGTCGGCCTGCGCCTCCCGGAACTGCTCCTGACGCATCTGCCTCACACTGTCCATATATTGGGCACGGGCCTCGCGATGGTCATGGTGCAATGCACCGGCGAGGATGGTGCGGAGGAGGGGGTTGGCGCTGGATCGTCGACTACCATATTCTCCATTGGGACGTCGTCGTCCTCCGGCTGCCTGCCGGCCAGCCGGTCGGCAGCAATGGCTGCCATCTCCTTGTGGTCCGTCGTCCGCCCGTCCCGAAGAGCACTGGAGCGCGAGGAAGCCATGGTGGGCAGTAGTGGTGTGGACAGGAGAAAGGGAACGGATGCGGATGACTGCGACTATGGCCGGCGTAGCAGTTTATATAGCAATGGTGGGCGGGCAGAGGGACGGATGTGTGGCGCCGGAGTAGCTGCCTTGGCAACCGCGTATCATTAATGTGGGCGGCAGATGGACGGACGGACGACACTTGTGTCGTTTGAAGGCGGAGCAATCGCCTGCACCGGGAAGTGGGGCGGGCGGCGCTGACTGTTTCAGGCGGAAAGCGCGCACGGGCGAGGAGATAACTTTACTTGGAGAGGATGACAATGGGGACCCACCAGGTCCATAGCCTCACGTACGCAAGTGCCTCCTTATTATATATATATATATATATATATATATATATATATATATATATATATATATGTATAAAACTATACTCCCTCCGTCTAGGTGAATAAGTCGTATTAGAAGGTGCATCACGACCTAGGTGCAAGCAGATTGGTGGAAAAGAAGAATATTTCTCTCTTCTAAACACAACATTTAATCATAACAGTTAAGAGAATGCCTTATTAGCTACCCATGCAGGCCATCGTAATTCGTAGCATGCAAAGCGCTTTTATTTCTTGCCTAGTAACCGCATGGACATGCTGCATGCATTGGTCATTGCCCGAGCAAAAAAAGGGAGGAAAAGGGTTTCCACGGGAGATAACGAGGCAGAGGTGGAAGCGCTCGCTGGAGTAATTTATTTTTCTTCCCCCTGGTTTCCTGACATCACGGTCCCACACCATTGTCAACCTATGTAGTAGTCAATAAATGAGAGAATTGCACAAGAAGCGGCCAACAGCTGGGACCAAGCAGCTCGAGCAGTATTTGTGTTTTTGAGGTGTGAGCACTGCAGAGTTTTTCGATGTTTAACCCAGATATTAATTTTTCTCCTCTGAACAACAATGAAAACATTGCTGCAGGTATTAACTGGGCGGGCTATGGCCCGTCTAGCCCAGGCCAGATATCCAGCCCAGATATTATTTTTTTTCAAGCTGAAAATGGCTAGCCCAGCTATACTTTTTTTTAGGAATACCCAGGCAAGGTCAAGTTGTTATTCTCCACCCCGCTGGGCTGCAAATCTTTCCTAGGAGGGATGCATTAGGCTTAACAAGAAAATGGGCTTTAAGAAATAATAAATGGGATGTAATTATAAAAACTGGGCAGTAACTATAAAAAATGCACCAAACACATGATTACTTTATAAAATATTATTTTTGGATATTGAAAATTTTAATTTCATTAATTGTTGCGAGCGCAATGTTTCGTTGGATTTTTACGTAATATAAATTTATTTAATCTGACTAGAAATTTCAGGATAAAAATATTTCGGATCCCATCAAAATGTGGGAAATTTTATTGAATTCTGTTTTGAACGGTTGGTTGAAATGGGATGTACTTTTAAGAAACTGTAAATGGGCTGTAGTAAATTCCATTAGAATTCAAAAATGGGCTACACATTCTTACATATCTCAAATGAGTTATAAGTTCTCTGCCACACACTTCTCGCCTTACTAAGTTGACGTGTCCCCTAAAAAAACAGAGTTGACGCGTATGCAAGGCTTTGTTAACTTATAGTCAACACACGGTTCTAGCAGCAGTGGCCGTTGGATGTCCATCCAACGGATGCCGTGCTTCTTCTTCAATCTCGGATATTCCAGCTTCACCCGCCCAAAATATGATTCCTCCCCCTGACATCTGGGGCGCACCGTTTCAGAAGCTGACCTGTGGGCCTACTAAGTTGACGTACCAAGGGCTTTGTCAACTTAGTCAATATAAACGATTCTAGCTGCAGTGACCGTACGATGTCCATCCAACAGCCGTAGTGCTTCTTCAACCTCTGGTCTTCTTGCTCTAGCCGCCCAAAGCAGCACCGGTCGTGCCGCCTGCTCCTGCCTCCCGTGGCCGGCTGTGCTGCCGCGGAGGCCTCACCGCCCCTACTATTCCCACCGCTGGCCAGGCCCTGCAGCGACGGCAGCCTCACACCGCAGCCGAACGAGTGAACCCTCATACTCCTCTCCGCGTGGGCATCCACTACTGCGTCTTCACCGGCTCTGCGTTGTCCCCTTCCTAGGCCTCACCGTCGTCCACCGCCCTGGTGCTCTCGGCGCGGCGTGGTCAACGTGGTCAAGGAACGACTTCCATCGGACGTGGACTGTACGTGGAGAGGCTGACAGCTGGGTCCACGGCGGTAGCAAGGAAGTGCCTCCTTATTACGCGGAAAATAATGATTCCTCCACCTGACAGCAGGGACCCACCGGACGGGCCACCGTATTTCGCGAAAAAAACGTTTCCCCCCTGACTGCCGAGACCCACCAGTTACACCTTCACACGCAAGGAAGTGCGTCCGGGCAAAAAAAAAATGATTCGCCCCCTAACTGCTGGGACCCACCAGCTACATCTTCGCACGCAAGGAAGTGCGTCCGGGCAAAAAAAGAAAACCAAAACGATTCGCCCCCCTGACTGCTGGGACCCACCGTCCCCCCGACTGCTAGGACCCACCAGCTACATCTTCGCACGCAAGGAAGTGCGCCTGGGCAAAAAAAACGATTCGCCCCTTGACTGCGGGGACCCACCAGCTACATCTTCGCAGGCAAGGAAGTGCCTAACAGTCAGGACCCACCTGGTCGAAGCGAACGTAGCGTTGTCATTCTGGTCGCGAACGTGTACGTACATACTGGTCGATGTAGAGGCGCACATGTGTCGTAGTAGAGGCGTGCACGTAGCATGTACACGTACGTACATCGGCCAGGGTGCAAGAAAGAAAATACGACCACGTATGTGTACATACAGGCGGGGTCTCGAACGCCTACTCGCGCATACGTACAACGAGGGCTCGTGTACATGGCTGGGTCGGAACGGAGAAACAGCGTCGTCGTCGTGTTCATGGGTCGGAACGGAATGCATGGTCGTGTTCATCAGGAGGGCTTGGACGGAAGAGGCGATGGAAACGAGGCCTGGCGTACCGCACAACGGAGGAAACGGACCTCCTACGGTTGAAACGGGGGTCCTGTTGATCGGGAGGGGTGTGGCGTACCGCAAAACGGAGGAAGCAGACCTCCTACGGTCGAAACGGGGGTCATGTTGATCGGGAGGGGTGTGGCATACCGCAAAACGAAGGAAACGGACCTCCTACGGTCGGAACGGGGGTCCTGTTGATCGGGAGGGGTGTGGCATACCGCAAAACGGAGGAAACCGACTTGTGTTGGAGCGCTAGGTCGAAACGGGGGTCCTGTTCATCGGGAGGGGTGTGGCGTACCGCAAAACGGGACTCCACGGGATACTGTTCATCTCCACCATCGACCCCCTCCAGCCTCCACGAGCTACTGTTCATCCACCGTCGACCTCCTCCAGCCTCCACGGGCTCCTGTTCATCTAGCCTCCACCGCGCGCTACTCCACCGGCTACTGTTCAACCACCCCTCCACCATCTACTGTTCATCCAGCCCTCCACACCACGGGGTCCTGTTAAACCACCCCTCCACGGGCACCCCTCCACCGTCTACTGTTCATCCTGCCCTCCACACCACGGGGTCATGTTCATCCACCCCTCCACGGGCACCCCTCCACCATCTACTGTTCATTCAGCCCTCCACCACACCACGGGGTCCTGTTCATCCAGAGGCAACGCCACCGCTCATTGTTCATCCAAACCCCCCCGCAACGCTCACTGTTCATCCCATCGATCGGCTACAGTTAGCAGCAGTAGCCAAGGAATCGCTCGATCGGGTTCAGTTAACAACCATCGATCGATCGCTCGAGTTCAGTAATGCGTAGCCTGCAGTGCAATCGCTCGGGTTCAGTTAGAGCCCAACGCCTCGCTCGGGTTCAGTTAGAGCCAACGCCTCGCACACACGCGCGTACGTGTACGAGAGAAACGTGCATCGCTCGGCCCCCGACCTCCCACCGTAACCGGGAACTCCTTGAAATTTTCCTCCCCCTCGCTTCTACCATGGTTTTTTTCGTCATGGACGTCCCAAAGAATGTCATGCAGCTGCGTCTCTGGCCCGCCCAAGACGTAAAGCCCATTTTCTGTCATGATTTTTTGTCATAGAAGTAGGAGCCCACCACATCTATGATGATACCGGGTTTTGTCACAATTATCGTCATAGAAGTGTCATATGTATGACAGAATTTTTTTTGTTCGGCCCAAAATGTCACGGATGTGTCTTTTTTGTAGTGAACATCAATCTCAGAACATAGTGGACACTAGGGATCAAACCCTAACAAAACTAACCCGATTACATGATAGATCCCATCCAACCCATCACCGTCCAGCAAGCCTATGATGAAATTACTCACGCACGGCGGTGAGCATCATGAAATTGGTGATGGAGGATGGTTGATGATGACGATGTCGATGGATTCCCCTCTCTGGAGCCCCAAAGCTTAAACCTTTGCTTGTCCTCAAGCAATTCAGTTGACAAACTGAAAGTGATAAAGAAAAACTTTTACAAACTCTGTTTGCTCTTGTTGTTGTAAATATGTAAAGCCAGCATTCAAGTTTTCAGCAAAGATTATAACTAACCACATTCACAATAATGCATAGGTCTCAAGTTCACTCATATCAATAGCATAATCAACTAGCGAGCAATAATAATAAATCTCGGATGACAACACTTTCTCAAAACAATCATAATATGATATAACAAGGTGGTATCTCTCTAGCCCTTTCTGAGACCGCAAAACATAAATGCAGAGCACCTTTAAAGACCAAGGACTGACTAGACATTGTAATTCATGGTAAAAGAGATCCAGTCAAGTCATACTCAATGTAAACTAACAGTAATGAATGCAAATGACAACGGTGCTCTCCAGCTGGTGCTTTTTAATTAGAGGAGGATGACTCAACATAAAAGTAAATAGATAGGCCCTTCGCAGAGGGAAGCAAGGATTTGTAGAGGTGCCAAAGCTCGGTTTTGAAATAGAGGTGAATAATATTTTGAGCGGTATACTTTCATTGTCAACATAACAACCAAGAGATAGCAATATCTTCCATGCTACACACATTATAGGCGGTTCCCAAGCAGAATGGTAAAGTTTATACTCCCCCTTCCACCAACAAGCATCAATCCATGGGTTGCTCGAAACAACGAGTGCCTCCAACTAACAAGAGTCCCAGGGGGAGTTTTGTTTGCAATTATTTTGATTTAGTTTGCATAAAGCATGGGACTAGGCATCCCGGTGACCAGCCACTTATCTCGTGAGTGAGGAGCGGAGTCCACTCCTCTTGAGAATAACCCGCCTAACATGGAAGATACAGACAACCCTAGTTGATACATGAGCTATTCGAGCATACAAAACAGGATATTTATTTGAAGGTTTAGAGTTTGACACATACAAATTTACTTGGAACGGCGGGTAGATACCGTATATAGGTAGGTATAGTGGACTCATGTGGAATAACTTTGGGGTTTAAGGGATTGGATGCACAAGCAGTATTCCCGCTTAGTACAAGTGAAGGCTAGCAAAAGACTGGGAAGCGACCAGCTAGAGAGCAACAACAGTCATGAACATGCATTAAAATTAATCAACACCGAATGCAAGCATGAGTAGGATATAATCCACCATGAACATAAATATCGTGAAGGCTATGTTGATTTTGTTTCAACTACATGCGTGAACATGCGCCAAGTCAAGTCACTTAAATCATTCAGAGGAGGATACCACCCGATCATACCACATCATAACTATCTCAATAGCATGTTGGCACGCAAGGTAAACCATTATAAGTCATAGCTAATCAAGCATGGCATAAGAAACTATGATCTCTAGTTGTCATTGCAAACATTTTTATTCATAATAGGCTGAATCAGGAACGATCAACTAATCATATTTACAAAAACAAAAGAGGTCGAGTTCATACCAGCTTTTCTCATCTCAGCTAGTCCATCATATATCATCATAATTGCCTTTCACTTGCACGACCGAACGATGTGAATAATAATAATAGTGCACGTGCATTGGACTAAGCTAGAATCTACATGCATTCAATAAATAGGAGAAGACAAGGCAATATGGGCTCTTTTGTCAGATAAACAATAATGCATATAAGAGCCACTTCAACAATTTAATTATGGTCTTCTCCTATCGACCCCAAAGGAAAGAAAAGAAATAAAACTATTTACACGGGAAAGCTCCCAACAAGCAAAAGAAGAACATGAAATCTTTTTGGGTTTTCTTTTTAATTACTACTACAAGCATGGAAATTAAACTGATTAAAAGCTACAACTAATTTTTTTGGTTTTTCTTAAGGTTTATTAAACACACAAGAAGAAAGCATTAAAGGAAAATAAACTAGCATGGATGATACAATGAAAAAGTATGAGCACCGACATCTAGCAATTAGTGTGTGAGCATAAATGTAATGTCGGTGGGAATACGTATTCCCCCAAGCTTAGGCTTTTGGCCTAAGTTGGTCTATGGCCACGGCTGGCCTGACGGATATCCATAATAATAGTTGGGGTCGTACTGCGATGCAGCAGCTATCGCCTGCTGAGCTGCAGCGTGGCGACGAGTGGCCTCCACTCTCCTCTCGTACTCATCTGCCTCCTCTATGGTAATAGTATATCTTCCTTTTGCCTGATTATCAAATAAGGCAGGAGCAGGGAGAGTAATATGGACAGCACGGCGTCTGTCAAAGGTTAGTCGATACTGGAGAGGTGATTCATTCCTCTCGACAAACTGGTGGTGAACCATAGCATTAAAGTCTTGGTAAGCAGGAGGAAATTCAATATCATCTTCGCGTATGGCTATACCAAGAAAATTAGCTATGTGGGTTGCATAAATTCCTCCAAAGAAATCTCCATTAAATCTATTAAGATGCAATTTACGTGCAACAATGGCTCCCAAATTATAAGATTTATCTCCTAACACAGCACTCCTAAGAATACTGAGATCGGGGACACACATGTGACATGCCTCATCTTTACCATTAATGCATCTACCTATGAAGACAGCAAAATAATGTATAGCAGGAAAGTGAATGCTCCCTATGGTGGCTTGTGTTATATCTCTAGATTCTCCCATAGTTATGCTAGCAAGAAAATCTCTAAATTCAGATTTGCGAGGATCCCTTATACTACCCCATTGTGGAAGTTTGCAAGCAGTGGTAAAATCCTCTAAGTCCATGGTGTAAGAATTATCATAAAGATCAAACAGGACAGTTGGAGAATTGCGTGAAGTTGAAAATTCAAACCTCCTCGCAAAGGTACTGGTGAGGTTGTGATACTGGCTGCACTTCTCTTCCTCGAAGCTCACAAGATCAGCGTTACGCAAATATGCGTTGAATTCTTCCTTAATTCCCGCTCGATCCATAAAGTTCTCAGAAGGCCATTCACAAGGACGCACTAGAGCGTCTCTTGGTGGCTCGTCATCAGCATCACGCATTGCAAGCCTGGGTCCTTACTTCCTTGAAGAACCACCTTGGAACATTTTCCTAAGCATATTTCTTCCTCTGAAAAATTCGGAAATTTTTTAGTAACTTCAAAATAAAAGTAAACCAAACTCAATAATATTGATAGTAACTACTCCTACAAGTGCCTAGAGCCTATATCATGCATCAAAACTACTTTTGACCATATAAATTTGACATGCAAGCTCAAGAACAGGGTCACCTAAGCAGCAAAAAATTTGCAATGAATAAAGCACTAGAGCAAAAACTAATTGGACCAATGGAGGAGTCACATACCAAGGAACAATCTCCCTAAGCAGTTTTGTGAGAGGTGCTTTGAGCAAGGAGATCGAAAATGGCAACAAAACGAGCTAGAACTCGTGCTTGAGCTGGATATTCGTGTTTGGAGGAGGAAGGAGTGTATGGGTGAAAGGATGAGTGGAGGAGGGCCCACGAGGCAGGGGGCGCGCCCAGGGGGGTAGGGCGCGCCCTCCACCCTCGTGGGCAGGTGGTTGACCCCCCCTGCTGTGTTCTCAGTGCCAAATATTCTCAAATATTCTAGAAAAATCATATTTAAATTTCAGGGCATTTAGAGAACTTTTATTTTCGAGGTATTTTTATATTGCACGGATAATCAGATAACAGACAGAAAAATATTTGTTTTTATTTTATTTAATATAAATAACAGAAAATAAAAGTGGGGTACAGAAGGTTGTGCCTTCTAGTTTCATCCATCTTATGATCATCAAAAGGAATCCACTAACAAGGTTGATCAAGTCTTGTTAACGAACTCATTTCCGAATAACATGGAACCGGAGAAATTTCGAATAACACTATGTTACCTCAACGGGGATATGAACATCCCCAATAATAAGAATATCATATTTCTTCTTGACAGTAGGAAGAGGAATTCAAAACCTCCAAATATAATCGATGGAATTTTTCCAATAGAGTTGATACTATGAACTTGAGGTTGTTTCCTCGAAAAGTGTACCGTATGCTCATTACCATTAACATGAAAAGTGACATTGCCTTTAGTGCAATCAATAACAGCCCCTGCAGAATTAAAAAAGGGTCTTCCAAGAATAATAGACATACTATCGTCCTCGGGAATATCAAGAATAACAAAGTTTGTTAAAATAGTAACGTTTGCAACTACAACAGGCACATCCTCGCAAATACCGACAGGTATAGCAGTTGATTTATCAGCCATTTGCAAAGATATTTCAGTAGGTGTCAACTTATTCAAATCAAGTCTATGATATAAAGAGAGAGGCATAACACTAACACTGGCTCCAAGATCACATAAAGCAGTTTTAACATAGTTTCTTTTAATAGAGCATGGTATAGTGGGTACTCCTGGGTCTCCAAGTTTCTTTGGTATTCCACCCTTAAAAGTATAATTAGCAAGCATGGTGGAAATTTCCGCTTCTGGTATCTTTCTTTTATTTGTAATTATATCTTTCATGTACTTAGCATAAGGATTGGTTTTGAGCATATCAGTTAATCGCATACGCAAAAAGATAGGTCTAATCATTTCAGCAAAGCGCTCAAAATCCTCATCATCCTTTTTCTTGGATGGTTTGGGAGGAAAAGGCATGGGTTTCTAAACCCAAGGCTCTCTTTCTTTACCATGTTTCCTAGCAACAAAGTCTTTCTTATCATAACGTTGGTTCTTTGATTGTGGGTGAGGGAGTCCGGGATTAGGGGTCTCCGGACAGCCGGACTATATCCTTTGGCCGGACTGTTGGACTATGAAGATACAAGATTGAAGACTTCGTCTCGCGTCCGGATGGGACTCTACTTGGCGTGGAAGGCAAGCTAGGCAGTACGGATATGGATATCTTCTCCTTTGTAACTGACCTTGTGTAACCCTAGCCCCCTCCGGTGTCTATATAAACCGGAGGGTTTTAGTCCTTAGGACAACATACAATCATACCATAGGCTAGCTTCTAGGGTTTAGCCTCTCCAATCTCGTGGTAGATCAACTCTTGTAATATTCATATCATCAAGAATAAATCAAGCAGGACGTCGGGTTTTACCTCCATCAAGAGGGCCCGAACCTGGGTAAAACACCGTGTCCCCTGCCTCCTGTTACCATCCGCCTTAGACGCACAGTTCGGGACCCCCTACCCAAGATCCGCCGGTTTTGACACGGACATTGGTGCTTTCATTGAGAGTTCCTCTGTGACGTCGCCGAAGGAAGGATGCCTCATCTCGTTGTTAAAAACAACATTACCGCCGGGGGAGCTCTGGCTATCGGCCAAACTCTCCGGCTAGGCAGTTTCGTCGTGACCGCCTGTTCGGCCGCTGCACCGATGATGACTTCTCGGGTCATCAAAAACAGCCTCCACGTCGGCTCGGAATTCGCCGAGCAGACGGATCCAATGCAGCTCTCTTCCCTAAACAAACTCTTGGACCGCATCGCCGCCTTGGGAGTTGCTACAGACTATGATCGGATTGGGCTTAAACCCGATCAAAGGGAGATTAACTCTCCATCGGTCACCCATCACGTTGCAGTGGTGGAGGAACAATGTGGCAATTCTTCCTCTATTTTGAGGACTAACTATGTCCGGATTCGTGAGCTCTCCGAGGCGGATACCCGCTTACGGGAGGACATCACCCAAGCCCTGAACCTAGAATCAGGCAGCGGGCCAGACTTATCGGGCAGCACTCCGGAACCCTAACTTCCAATATTGGAAACTCCTCGGCCCCTAAGTCTCAGATCGGGTAGGGGTTCGGACTTAAATCCACCCACCCACCTAGACATAAACGATCTTTCCCACATCAGGCAAGAGCCCCATGAAACATTACATCATTATTGGGCCTCCTTGTGATGAACAAGGTTAAGGACTATCGCGAGGAAGATGAAATCTCACTTTTTTGCAATAATTACACGGACAAGGGAATCCTTAACGCCTTAAGTCGCCATGAGATATCACGCTTCGCTGACGCGGCGTCCATAGTACGAAAGTACTGTGAGATGGAAAGCGCCTGGAAAATCGAAACGAAATTTTGGGATAATCCGGCTCCGAATATTCACCCAGTCCGAAGTAAAAGGGTGCACTATCATAAGACACCCGAGCTAGTTGCAAAGAAACAAAAACCCTCTACAGGGCACGAAACGGTACTGGAGGGATGGCTTAACAGAACCTGCAAAATTCATAGTATAGCGGATACCGTACCAACGCACAACCTTAGAGCATGTTGGATACTCCGGCAGGTGGCCAAAAGTGGTGAGGATCTTCTTATCCCGAATACCACAGAGCACCATCCCGCAGATAAAAATACGATATTAACAGTTTTTGAAACCTTCGCATCTAACAATAGGCGCAAGCGAACACTCCGCAGCCTTGCCGAAATCTGCCACGTGGCAGCAATGGATCCATGGAGTGACACGGCTATTACCTTCAATGCCAATGACGAACCTAAATTCCAAACTGCCCGAGCACCAGCTGCACTGGTCCTCAGTCCAATTGTGGACGGATTTTGACTCACCAAATTACTCATGGACGGCAGCAGTGGATTAAACCTCATCTATGAGGAAACCCTTCAAAACATGGAAATAGACTAGAACCGCGTTGAGCAAAGCAGCACAACCTTCAGAGGAATCATCCCCAGTCGGGAAGCACGTTGTGCTGGGAAAATCACACTAGATGTGGTATTCGGCACGCCGGAGAACTATAGGTCCGAAGAAATTACATTCCAAGTGGCCCCGTTCAGTAGTGGATATCACGCCCTTTTAGGGTGGGAGGCGTTCACGATATTCCAAGCCATCCCCCATTATGGGTACATGAAGCTCAAAATGCCCGGGCCCAACGGAATCATCACCCTCGCTAGTGATCCGGACATAGCACTCTGCGCCGAAAACAAAACAACGCATTGGCCCTCGAGGCATTATCCGAGGCCCTTTCGGCCGAGGAATTAACGGCGCTACGCTCCACGGTGGACAGGGACGACGTAATACTCCACAAGAGATCCAAGTCCACCTCTTTCAAACCAGCGGATGAAATAGTCAAATTCCAAGTCCACCCAATGGACCCTACAAAAACAGCCTCCATAGGGGCACAATTAAACCCCGCCGTGGACACCGCACTACGAGATTTCCTGCGCGAGAAATGGGACATATTCGCTTGGCACCCCTCAGACATGCCAGGAATCCCACTCAGGCTGGCCGAGCATAGTCTCAATATTCTAAGGGGGTTCAAGCCGGTCAAGCATGCTCTTTGGCGTTTCTCTGAACCTAAGAGACAGGCCATGAGAGAGGAACTAGCCAAGTTATTGGAGGCCAGATTCATCAGAGAGATAAAACACCCGGACTGGCTAGCAAACCTGGTGATGGTACCAAAGAAGGACAAATCCTGGTGCCTATGCGTCGATTTCAAGGACCTCAACAAGGCTTGCCCAAAGGATCCCTTCCCCCTCCCCCGCATTGATCAAATTATCGATGCTACCGTAGGACATGAGTCATTGTGCTTCCTCGACGCATACTCCGGCTACCACCAAATCAAGATGGCGGAGCCCGAACAAGCCGCAACGGCATTTATAACACCATACGGCCCCTTCTATTTCAACACAATGCCTTTTGGGCTCAAAAACGCCGGCGCAACATATCAGCGCATGATCCAGACTTGTTTGGAGAAACAGATCGGCAAAACAGTAGAGGCATACGTAGATGATGTGGTCGTTAAAACCAAACACGTCGACTCTCTAATAGACGACTTGAGGCTAACATTCGACAACCTCCAAACATACGACATCAAGCTCAATCTGGAAAAATGCGTTTTCGGCGTACCAGCAGGAAAGCTCCTGGGCTTCATTGTCTCCAGTAGAGGGATTGAAGCTAATCCGGCCAAAATCCGAGCTTTGTCACAGTTGGCTATCCCAACGGACCTCAAACAAATCCAGAAACTGGCTGGATGTGTGGCGGCTCTCTACCGCTTTATCACCCGCTTAGGAGAAAAGGCTTTACCCCTTTATCGCCTCCTTCGGCGTACCGAACACTTCGAGTGGACGGATGCTGCCATAGCCGGATTGGAAGAAATAAAAGCCATTTTGGCAACCAACGCAATCCTGGCCGCGCCAAACATCGGCGAACCAATGCTGTTGTACATTGCGGCAACTCATCAAGTTGTAAGCGCAGTGCTCGTCGTCGAACGAGAAGCTGACGGACATAAATTCCCTCTTCAAAAGCCGGTATACTATGTATCCACTGTCCTCACTCCATGCAAATCACGTTACCCACATTATAAAAAGATAGCTTATGCGGTATTCATGGCATCCTGGAAGCTGCGACACTACTTCAAGAGTGTTCAATTTCAGTAGCCTCGGAAGTGCCACTTAATGATATTATAAACAACTGCGATGCTACGGGCCGGATTGCCAAATGGGCCATTGAGCTCCTCCCGTTCGACATAACATACAAACCTCGGCGAGCCATTAAGTCGCAAGTATTGGCCGACTTTGTCGCCGAATGGACGGAGGCCGAACTCCCTAAAGAGTACGGCGCATACTCCAATTGGATCATGCACTTCGACGGTTCTAAAATGCTGGCTGGTCTAGGGGCTGGCGTTGTCCTGACGTCCCCAACCGGATATACCGTTTAGTATGTACTGCAAATATTGTATACAGACTCCAACAACGCAGCCAAATACGAAGCTCTGTTGCATGGTCTTCGGATGGCAGTCTCCATGGGCATTCAACGCCTGGAGGTGCATGGGGATTCAAACCTTGCAATATCCCAAATAAATGGAGACTTTGATGCCAAGGATTCGAAAATGGCAGCCTATTGAAATGCCGTCCTAAAAATGTCAGCTCGGTTCAAGGGACTCGAATTTCACCATGTGGCTCGGGAAAACAATCAGGCGGCGGATATCCTCGCCCGCATCGGCGCAAAACGCGATGCGGTCTCCCCCAACATATTTTTGGAGAGGCTGTTCAAGCCATCCATAGTATGGGAAGGGGACACCGGTAACAACAGTCCGGACCCGGCCAAAATACCCGATACCGAACACTCTGACACAATCGAAGGCTCCGCCACCGAAATAACACCTTCAGCCCATGTAATAATGGCCATCATTGCCTCGTGGACAGAACCATTCCTGGCCTACCTAACTAGACAGGAACTTCCAGAGGACCAAAATGAGGCACACTGCATAGTGCGGCGATCCAAGGCCTACAGGGTCCATGAGGGAGAATTATACAAAAAAGCACTACCGGAGTCCTTCAAAGGTGCATCTCCGAAGAGGAAGGGCGGAACCTTTTGGCAGAAATTCACGCCGGACTCGGCAGTCACCACGCCGCAGCCCGGGCTCTTGTAAGCAAGGCCTTCCGTACTGGATTCTATTGGCCAACAGCGCGGGCAGGTGCACAAGACTTGGTCCAACGTTGCGCCGGTTGCCAGCTCTTTGCAAATCAAAGCCACATGCCACCCACTGCCCTCCAAACAATCCCCATTACATGGCCCTTCGTGGTCTGGGGGCTTGACATGGTTGGACCCCTTAAAGGGGGAACCCATAAGAAAAAATACTTACTAGTCCTAGTGGATAAATTCACCAAATGGATAGAGGCCAAACCTGTTAAAACAGCCGAATCCGGACCGGTGATAGACCACATATCCGGGGTCGTACACCATTATGGCGTCCCCCACAGCATCATCACTGACAACGGTACGAACTTCCCGGCTGATGAGGTAAAACTCTAGTGCAGCAAAATGGACATCAAGCTCGATTATGCTTCAGTCTATCACCCACAAACCAACGGCCAAGTTGAGTGAGCAAACGGTCTTATTAATGAGCGGCATTAAACCCAGATTAGTGCATTCCTTAACGGAGTCTAACACGCACTGGGTAGAGGAGCTCGACTCCATACTCTGGGGGCTGCGGACCATGCTGAATCGTAGTACCGGATATACACCCTTCTTTATGGTGTATGATGCAGAGGCAGTCTTGCCCTGTGACATAATTCATGACTCACCTCGAGTGCGCATGTACGAAGAAAGAGAAGCCGAGCTCAATCGGTAGGACAGTCTGGACACCCTGGAGGAGGAGTGTGACGTAGCAAAAGCCCGTTCCGTATTTTATCAGCAACAGGCTCGCAGATACCAAAGCAGAGAAGTATGGGCCAAAACTTATAACGTTGGCGAACTAGTTCTACGCCTACCGGATAAGAAAAAGAACAAGCTCGAGCCTAAATGGAAGGTCCCTTCATTATTGACCAAGTTCTGACCGGTGGAGCGTACCGACTGCGGGATGCACCGACTAATCGACTCGAGCCTAACCCATGGAACGCGGCCAGGCTCCAAAGATTCTACGCCCAACGCCGGACTCTATGTTCGTCCCCTTCCTCTGTCCATTTTTGCATATGCATTATCTGTCTTGTTTTTCTTTCTTTCTTTCTTTCTTTTATTCTCTCTCTAGGCCTTCAAGGGCCAACTTGTGCCTCGCTTGCACATTATAGATGCGCTAGCCGCGCTCATCATACCCGGGGCTTCTTTCACAGAAGCTTAAATTATTTATCTGGGCCTCATGCCCCGCACATGTGTTATACTTCCGCATGTACCTTTTTTCGCCATTATATGCATCGATATGACTTAAGTTTTGGCCAAGCTGGGTTGCCTGGCCCTTGTATTTATGCCCTACGTTCCCGTTAATTTGGCTAGGGCATAAGGGGAGCACCTCTGCGATTGTTACTGTCGGGTCAGCCGGATGTGCACCTCAGACTGGGTGAAGTCAAAAGCTCGCGTTCTTAAGGGAATATTCGGTCGGTGAACAAAAGATGATTTTTATTTATTTTCCATATGTGCCCCTAGATGTTCTTTCCTGCGTTTCCTATTGCAGTCCGGACATGCACTTTAGGGCATGCGTACCCAGGGAAAGGAACCCTTAACGGAACTATTCTCCCTGGAAGATGTTTCTTACTACCCATGTAATATAACATAACTAGTTGGGCACTTGTCTGTTCAAGCACTAATGACCCCTACGCCTGGTCTCCACGCATACCCCAGTTCTTATATAACTGAGCGGGTATTCAGATACACTCTGGACTATCGGGTCCCGAGGTTGAAGCGAAAAGGTCCGCCATGACAAATGATCTACAATTCGGCTAGAAGGCATTATACATGTCACTTTAATTACATAGTCATGCAGACTGACTAAATTCCTCTTCTATACCATCCAATAGGCGGTCTAGCTTACAATCCTATTGGGAATACTTTGCGGCTAATTCTACTTGCCCATAAACTAAGCTAACAGGGATCTCTTTCCCGTCGGGCCCCACAGGTCTGACCTCGGCCATGTGATTCGGGTCAGTCTTGGTATACCGCGTCTTCACCATGGCCCAGGCCTCCCTGGCACCTTGACGGCAGGCCGATATCTTCCATAATCGGAAGCGCTGCTGTGCTCCTTTGAGCTTCTTCGTAAGCTCTGCAACGCCTGCTGGCAAGGAGACGGATGGCTATAAGGCCTGGGCAATACCTTGCATCACCTGCCGAACTTGTTCGTGCAGTTGTGAGAGCTCGGATAGAAGATCACCCGCAGACCCGGGCATTTCCTCCGCGGGACGACCCGTCAGCATACCTACAGACATAACGCTATTAGTCGACTTCTTTGCCGAACTCCTTTCAAAGGATTCGTTCAAGCACTTACTGAAAATGCCGCGTTGAAGCCGCTTATTCTCCTTCTCGGAGTTGGCAAGCTGGGCTCGAACGTCTTCTAGTTCCATGCTCAGCTTGGTATGGGCGTCTTGGAGATTGTTTTTCTACCGCCTCACCTGAGTCAGCACGCGCTCGCTAGCCTGTAGCTGTCGCATGATGTGCTGGTTATCCAGATTTCCTCCGGATTCATCTGCAACTTCTATTGTTAGATCTGCAGCCACGCTGCACACTATATGGTAACTATCATTCTTTAAATGTTACCAGCGGGGACTTTTTGGTTCCTTCAATGCGGCAACAACGGCCCGCAGTTGGGCCTTGCATTCCTCCAGCTCCTGTGACAGCCGAGTATTCTTCTCTATAAGAACCTGCACAATAAAGATGATCCTTAAATCAGTTCTGCTAACTGTTTCAAGTCTCAGGGGCTACTGATATATATAATCGTCAGATTTACTTACCCATACATCCTTTACATACTGATCTGTGGCTCTGGCTAGACCATCTTGAGCAACACGGAGGTACGCCTCTCTAGGATTGAAGGCATCAAATGCCTCTGGTGAGAAACAAGCGTCGCGGAGTATGGCCCGACGGCGCCTATGATTCATGGCGCTTTCCACCTCTGAATTCGTGGCGGATAATCTATGTACATCCTCTGTAGGAGGATTATCCTGCGCCCGCTCCATATCGGCTTCCGCCTCTATGTCCGGTCCTGGTGCCCGGCTGGTGGAAGCGTGATTAGTTACATCACCGAACACATTTCGGCGAGCGTTTTTTCTGTTAAATAAGCACGGGCGTCATTACACTTCGAGAAAGACAACAACCACGGAGCGGGGTTTCTGTTATACCTTTGCACCGGCGTCCCCGTCCTGACTGCCTTCCTTTTTGGCCTGTCCGGCCTCGGTGCCTCTTGTTGGCGAGTTGCTGTGGGTTTGGCAGGGCGTCCCAAATGCCTTCCCTATAAAAAACGCCATATGTATATGGTAGGTGAAGTGTCTAAAAGGGGATCCTAGTTTTTGGAGTCGGGATTTTTGGTTTTTCTTACGTGCGATGCAGGAAGCAGTCCGGGGTAGTCGGCCGTAATGGCCACCATGGCATCATCGTAGCTTAGCTGATAGAACTGCCGGTCTATCAGCTCCACGAATATGACCGGATCTTCTTCGAGTTCGGAGTCGAGGGCCCGGTCAGGGTCCTCCGATTGTGGAGATGGGCTGCTAACCTCCTTTATGGCTTTTCGCAGTTCCTGCCGCAAATGGCAAGGTAAATACCTACGACGAAGAATGCGGGAAGAATGAGAGTAGGGGGATATAACTTACCCAGCTTGGACGATTGTACATGGAGAATCCATCCCGTGGCTTGATGCGGATGAACTCCTCTTCCTCTCCCTTGAACAATTCAGACATAATTTTTGCTAAAGCGGCAGCATTGTCCGGACCCTTGCGCCCACAGCGGGTGGCATCATCCGCCCCGTTAAAGCACCACAAGGGGTGCCCACGATATTGAAGTGATTGCACTCCCTGCATTATGCAAATCGACATAACTTCGACTACTGTCAATCCTGATTGAGCCAGTGCTTTAATCCGGTTCATCAGGTAAAGGACTTCTCCATTATCTTCCTCCTGGGGGCTCCGTGGGCGCCAACTTCGGCGTTTCTTCAAAGGAGCATTGCTGAACTCAGGAAGGCCCCGCCGAACAGGGTCCGGAAGGGGGACGTCCTCCATGTAAAACCATTCCGAAGGCCAGTCTTCGGACGTCTTCTTCGGAGTACTGGACAGGTATCTGGTTTCGGCGATGCGCCATATTTCGGCTCCGCCCACTTGATAAAGTGACCCCCTCTGTGTGTGAGGGACGAGGCAAAACAACCTTTTCCACAACTCGAAATGAGCCTCGCAGCCCAGGAACAACTCGCAGAGGGCAACATAGCCGGCGATGTGTAAGATGGAAGCAGGGGTGAAATTATGCAGTTGGAGGCCGTAAAACTCCAGGAGCCCGCGGAGGAACTGGTGAATCGGAAATCCGAGTCCCCTCAATAGATAGGGGACAAGGTATACCCGCTCCCCCGTAGAGGGGCTGGGGAAGCTCTACGCTTGCTCCTCACCATTGTAGGTGGCGAGCCCGGCTCGGACGGGCACCATATACGCCGGAGGGAGAAATCCCTTAGTTTGCAGTTCGACTAATCGACTGTGTGGGACTGAATACCTCTCCCAATCACCAGGTTTAGGGCTATGGGGGCAGGAGGAGGAGCTGCGGAAGTCGGCCATGCTGGAATGGATCTTTCTGAAACGCGCTCTGATGGCTTCTCGCTGGGGGTGGGGGTGGGGGTGGTATGGATCGGATCTAAGAATCCCCATCCCTTCAATAGACAATTTATTTATCTGGCTAGGGGGGCGAATGTAAAAACGCCCTGGCGCCTCGTATTCATTCGACGCGTGGGAGATAGCCCTTATGGGGCATAGAAGCCAAGAGGTTCAACATTTATGAGGCCGGACACTACTTACGAACACTCGAAAATTGGAGAAGAACCCGCCTTGCAATGCCGAAGACAACACTGCGCGCCGGACTCATCGTCATTGAAGCCCGGTTCAGGGGCTACCGAGGGAGTCCGGGATTAGGGGTCTTCGGACAGCCAGACTATATCCTTTGGCCAGACTGTTGGACTATGAAGATACAAGATTGAAGACTTCGTCTTGTGTCCGGATGGGACTCTACTTGGCGTGGAAGGCAAGCTAGGCAGTACGGATATGGATATCTTCTCCTTTGTAACTGACCTTGTGTAACCCTAGCCCCCTCCAGTGTCTATATAAACCGGAGGGTTTTAGTCCTTAGGACAACATACAATCATACCATAGGCTAGCTTCTAGGGTTTAGCCTCTCCGATCTCGTGGTAGATCAACTCTTGTAGTACTCATATCATCAAGAATAAATCAAGCAGGACGTAGGGTTTTACCTCCATCAAGAGGGCCCGAACCTGGGTAAAACATCATGTCCCCTGCCTCCTGTTACCATCCGCCTTAGACGCACAGTTTGGGACCCCCTACCCGAGATCCGCCGGTTTTGACACCGACATTGGTGCTTTCATTGAGAGTTCCTCTGTGACGTCGCCGAAGGAAGGATGCCTCATCTCATTATTAAAAACAACATTACCGCCGGGGGAGCTCTGGCTATCGGCCAAACTCCGGCTAGGCAGTTTCGTCTTGACCGCCTGTTCGGCCACTGCACCAACGATGACTTCTCGGGTCATCAAAAATAGCCTCCACGTCGGCTCAGAATTCGCCGAGCAGATGGATCCAATGGAGCTCTCTTCCCTAAATGAACTCCTGGATCGCATAGCCGCCTTGGGAGTCACTACAGACTATGATCGGATTGGGCTTAAACCCGATCAAAGGGAGATTAACTCTCCATCGGTCACCCATCACGTTGTGGTGGTGGAGGAACAATGCGGCAATTCTTCCTCTATTTTGAGGACTAACTATGTCCGGATTCCTGAGCTCTCCGAGCCGGATACCCGCTTATGGGAGGACATCACCCAAGCCCTGAACCTAGAATTAGGCAGCGGGCCAGACTTATCGGGCAGCACTCCGGAACCCGAACTTCCAATATTGGAAACTCCTCGGCCCCTGGGTCTTAGATCGGGTAGGGGTTCGGACTTAAATCCACCTAGCCACCCAGACATAAACGATCTTTCCCACATCAGGCAAGAACCCCATGAAACAGTACATCATTATTGGGCCAGATTCCTCCTTGTGATGAACAAGGTTAAGGACTGTCGCGAGGAAGATGCAATCTCACTTTTTCGCAATAATTACATGGACAAGGGAATCCTTAATGCCTTAAGTCGCCATGACATATCACACTTCGCTGACGTGGCGTCCATAGTACGAAAGTACTGTGTGATGGAAAGCGCCTAGAAAACCGAAACGAAATTTTGGGATAATCTGGCTCCGAATATTCACCCAGTCTGAAGTAAAAGGGTGCACTATCATAAGACACCCAAGCTAGTTGCAAAGAAACAAAAACCCTCTATAGGGCATGGAACCGTACTAGAGGGATGGCTTAACGGACCCTGCAAAATCCATAGTACAACGGATACCATACCAACGCACAGCCTTAGAGCATGTTGGATACTCCGGCAGGTGGCCAAAAGTGGTGAGGATCTTCTTATCCCGAATACCACAGAGCACCATCCCGCAGATAACAATATGATATTAACAGTTTTTGAAACCTTCGCATCTAACAATAGGCGCAAGCGAACACTCCACAACCTTGCTGAAATCTTCCACGTGGCAGCAATGGATCCATGGAGTGACACGGCTATTACCTTCAATGCCAGTGACGAACCTAAATTCCGAACTGCCCGAGCACCAGCTGCACTGGTCCTCAATCCAATTGTGGACGGCTTTCGACTCACCAAATTACTCATGGACGGCGGTAGTGGATTAAACCTCATCTATGAGGAAACCCTTCAAAACATGGAAATAGACTGGAACCGCATTGAGCAAAGCAGCACAACCTTCAGAGGAATCATCCCCAGTCGGGAAGCACGTTGTGCTGGGAAAATCACACTAGATGTGGTATTCGGCACGCCGGAGAACTATAGGTCCGAAGAAATTACATTCCAAGTGGCCCCGTTCAGTAGTGGATATCACGCCCTTTTAGGATGGGAGGCGTTCACGATCTTCCAAGCCATACCCCATTATGGGTACATGAAGCTCAAAATGCCCGGGCCCAACGGAATCATCACCCTCGCTAGTGATCCGGACATAGCACTCCGCGCCGAAAACAAAACAGCCACATTGGCCCTCGAGGCATTATCCGAGGCCCTTTCGGTCGAGGAATTAATGGCGCTACGCTCCACGGTGGACAGGGATGACGTAATACTCGACAAGAGATCCAAGTCCACCTCTTTCAAACCAGCGGATGAAATAGTCAAATTCCAAGTCCACCTAACAGACCCTACAAAAACAGCCTCCATAGGGGCACAGTTAAACCTCGTCGTGGACGCCGCACTACGAGATTTCCTGCGCAAGAATTGGGACATATTCGCTTGGCACCCCTCAGACATGCCAGGAATTCCACGCAGGCTGGCCGAGCATAGTCTCAATATCCTAAGGGGATTCAAGCTGGTCAAGCAGGATTGGTTTTGAGCATATCAGTTAATCGCATACACAAAAAGATAGGTCTAATCATTTCAGCAAAGCGCTCAAAATCCTCATCATCCTTTTTCTTGGATGGTTTGGGAGGAAAAGGCATGGGTTTCTAAGCCCAAGGCTCTCTTTCTTTACCATGTTTCCTAGCAAGAAAGTCTTTCTTATCATAATGTTGGTTCTTTGATTGTGGGTGAGGGAGTCCGGGATTAGGGGTCTCCAGACAGCCGGACAATATCCTTTGGCCGGACTGTTGGGCTATGAAGATACAAGATTGAAGACTTCGTCTCGTGTCCGGATGGGACTCTACTTGGCGTGGAAGGCAAGCTAGGAAGTACGGATATGGATATCTTCTCCTTTGTAACCGACCTTGTGTAACCCTAGCCCCCTCCGGTGTCTATATAAACCAAAGGGTTTTAGTCTGTAGGACAACATACAATTACCGTAGGCTAGCTTCTAGGGTTTAGCCTCTCCGATCTCGTGGTAGATCAACTCTTGTAATACTCATATCATCAAGAATAAATCAAGCAGGACGTAGGGTTTTACCTCCATCAAGAGGGCCCGAACCTGGGTAAAACATCGTGTCCCCTGCCTCCTGTTACCATCTGCCTTAGACGCACAGTTCGGGACCCCCTACCCGATATCCGCCGGTTTTGACACCGACAGTGGGTTATCAAGATCAACAGCAGGTTCAATTACTATGTCATTATCATTACTAGGTTGAGCATCATTATGAACATTATCATTAACATTACCATTAGTTTCAGGTTCATTACCAGATTGTGTTTCAGCATCAGAAATAGAAATATCATTTGGATTCTTAGGTGTTTCAACAATAGGATCACTAGAAGCATGCAAAGTCCTATCATTTTTCCTTTTCTTCTTTTTATAAGAACTAGGTGCATCTATATTATTTCTCTGAGAATCTTGCTTAATTCTCTTAGGATGGCCTTCAGGATACAAAGGTTCCCGAGTCATTTTACCACCTCTAGTCATAACTCTAACATCATTATCATTATCTTTAATATTCAATTCATTGAGCAAATTATTTTGAGCTTTAAGTACTTGTTCTACTTGAGTGGTAACCATAGAAGCATGTTTACTAATAAGTTTAAGTTCACCTTTGACATTAGCCATATAATCACCCAAGTGTTCAAGCATATTTGAATTGTATTTCAATTGTCTACCAAAATAAGCATTAAAATCTTCTTGCTTAGCCATAAATTTATCAAACTCATCTAAGCATGGGCTAGCAAATTTAGTAAATGGGATTTCTGCTTTATCATATCTATAGAGAGAATTTACCTTTACTACCTGTGTCGGGTTATCAAGACCATGAGTTTCTTCAATAGGTAAAGGATTAAGATCATATGTTTCTTCAACAGGCGATAAATTAAGACCATGTATTTCTTCAATAGGAGGTTAATTCTTAACATCTTCA
The DNA here is from genome assembly GCF_002162155.2 of Triticum dicoccoides. Taxonomy (NCBI): domain Eukaryota; kingdom Viridiplantae; phylum Streptophyta; class Magnoliopsida; order Poales; family Poaceae; genus Triticum; species Triticum dicoccoides. The sequence goes on along the minus strand of NC_041380.1, from coordinate 365,507,985 downwards.
GCTTTAATACCTTTTTCTTTCATAGATTTCTTTGCCTCTTGTATATCTTCAGGACTGAGAAATAGAATACCCCTCTTCTTTGGAGTTGGTTTAGGAATAGGCTTAGGAATTGGCTCCGGAGGTGTCCAATTATTTTCATTTTCCTACATATTATTCAATAGAATTTCAGCTTCATCCGGTGTTCTTTCCCTGAAAACAGAACCAACACAACTATCCATGTAATCTCTGGAGGCATCGGTTAGTCCATTATAAAAGATATCAAGTATTTCATTTTTCTTAAGAGGATGATCAGGCAAAGCATTAAGTAATTGGAGAATCCTCCCCCAAGCTTGTGGGAGGCTCTCTTCTTCAATTTGCACAAAATTATATATATCCCTTCAAGCAGCTTGTTTCTTATGACCAGGGAAATATTTAGCAGAGAAGTAATAAATCATATCCTGGGGACTACGCACACAACCAGGATCAAGAGAATTAAACCATATCTTAGCATCACCCTTTAATGAGAACGAAAATATTTTAAGGATGTAAAAGTAACGAGTTCTCTCATCTTTAGTGAACATGGTGGCTATATCATTCAATTTAGTAAGATGTGCCACAACAGTTTTAGATTCATAGCCATGAAAAGGATCAGATTCAACCAAAGTAATTATATCAGGATCAACATGAAATTCATAATCCTTATCAGTAACAAAGATAGGTGAAGTAGCAAAAGCAGGGTCAGGTTTCATTCTAGCATTTAGAGATTGCTTACTCCATTTAGCTAATAACCTTTTGAGTTCATTTCTATTTTTGCAAGCTAAAATAGCTAAAGAAGCTTCTTGATCAAAAACATAACCCTTAGGAATAACAAGTGATTCTTCATCATCACTTTCATCAGTATCATCAGATTCAACATTTTCAATCTCTCTAGCCCTAGCAAGTTGTTCATCAAGAAATTTACCAAGTGGCACAGTAGTATCAAGCATAGAAGTAGTTTCATCATAAGTATCATGCATAGCAGAAGCGGCATCATCAATAACATGCGACATATCAGAACGAATAGCAGAAGCAGGTGTAGGTGTCGCAAGCTTACTCAAAACAGAAGGTGAATCAAGTGCAGAGCTAGATGGCAGTTCCTTACCTCCCCTCGTAGTTGAGGGATAGATCTTGGTTTTTGGATCTCTCAAGTTCTTCATAATGATAAGCAGATATATATCCCAAGTGACTCAAAGAATAGAGCTATGCTCCCCGGCAACGGTGCCAGAAAATAGTCTTGACAACCCAAATTTATTGATTCGACACAAGGGGAGCCAAAGAATATTCTCAAATATTAGCAGCTGAGTTGTCAATTCAACCACACCTGGAAACTTAATATCTGCAGCAAAGTGTTTAGTAGCAAAATAATATGATAGTAGTGATAATGGTAACAAAAGGTAACAGTAGTAAAAGTAATGTTTTTGGTATTTTGTAGTGATGATAGCAATAGCAACGGAAAAGTAAATAAGCGGAGAACAATATATGGAAAGCTCGTAGGCAATGGATCGGTGATGGAGAATTATGCCGGATGCGGTTCATCATGTAACAGTCATAACCTAGGGTGACACAGAACTAGCTCCAGTTCATTGATATAGTGTAGGCATGTATTCCGAATATAGTCATACATGCTTATGGAAAAGAACTTGCATGACATCTTTTGTCCTACCCTCCCGTGGCAGCGGGGTCCTTACGGAAACTAAGGGATATTAAGGCCTCCTTTTAATAGAGAACCGGAACAAAGCATTAACACATAGTGAATACATGAACTCCTCAAACTACGGTCATCACCGGTAAGTATCCCGATTATTGTCACTTCGGGGTTAATGGATCATAACACATAATAGGTGACTATAGACTTGCAAGATAGGATCAAGAACACTCATATATTGATGAAAACATAATAGGTTCAGATCTGAAATTATGGCACTCGGACCCTAATGACAAGCATTAAGCATAGCAAAGTCATAGCAACATTAATCTCAGAACATAGTGGACACTAGGGATCAAACCCTAACAAAACTAACTCGATTACATGATAGATCCCATCCAACCCATCACTGTCTAGCAAGCCTACGATGGAATTACTCACGCACGGCGGTGAGCATCATGAAATTGGTGATGCAGGATGGTTGATGATGACGATGGCGACAGATTCCCCTCTCCGGAGCCCCGAACGGACTCCAGATCAGCCCTCCCGAGAGGTTTTAGGGCTTGGCGGCGGCTCCGTATCGTAAAACGTGATGATTTCTTCTCTCTGATTTTTTTCTCCCCGAAACATAATATATGGAGTTGGAGTTGGAGTCGGAGAGGCAACAGGGGGCCCACGAGGTAGGGGGTGTGCCCCCACCCTCGTGGACAGGTGGTGGGCCCCCTGGCCTTCATCTTTTGCAGGTATTTTTCATACTTTATGAAAAGTTGCTCTGTGAAGTTTCAGGTCATTCCGAGAACGTTTGTTTCTGCACATAAAAAACACCATGGTAATTCTGCCGAAAACAGCGTCAGTCCGGGTTAGTTCCATTCAATTCATGCAAGTTAGAGTCCAAAACAAGGGCAAAAGTGTTTGGAAAAGTAGATACGACGGAGACGTATCAGGGTTCCGGCCAATCATAACGCAACACCTAGTAGGCTCAGCGCACACTGTTTCCGGAAGTGACGGAGATGAACCATGTGCGATAATGGACGAGCAAAATGGTAAGGGAAGCCAAATTTCTGTTGTCGTTTGTCGTTGAGCTCTTGAATACCACCGCACTGTATGGCTGCCCGGCCCCTCCGCCCTAGAGCTCTCTCCAGGCATCGTCCATGGCACTATGGCGCATAATAAGTGGTAAGGAAGCAATGGCATCCCGCCGCGCCTCGTTCCACGCTGCCCGCGACCGCACACATGGTAAGTGTTACCTCTTGAGCACTGCGTTGGTTTTCCCTTGAAGAGGAAAGGGTGATGCAACAAAGTAGCGTAAGTATCTCCCTTAGTTTTGAGAACCAAGGTATCAATCCAGTAGGAGACTACCCGCAAGTCCCTTGTACCTACACAAACAAATAAGAACCTCGCAACCAACGCGATAAAGGGGTTGTCAATCCCTTCACGGTCACTTACGAGAGTGAGATCTGATAGAGATAATAATAATAAGATAAATATTTTTGGTATTTTTATAATATATATTGAAAGTAAAGATTGCAAAATAAAATAGATTGGAAACTTATATGATAAAAGATAGACCCGTGGGCCATAGGTTTCACTAGTGGCTTCTCTCAAGATAGCATAAGTATTACGGTGGGTGAACAAATTACTGTCGAGCAATTGATAGAAAAGTGCATAATTATGAGAATATCTAGGCATGATCATGTATATAGGCATCACGTCCGCGACAAGTAGACCAAAATGATTCTGCATCTACTGCTATTACTCCACACATCGACTGCTATCCAACATGCATCTAGAGTATTAAGTTCATAAGAACAGAGTAATGCATTAGGCAAGATGACATGATGTAGAGGGATAAACTCAAGCAATATGATATAAACCCCATCCTTTTATCCTCGATGGCAACAATACAATACGTGCCTTGCTGCCCCTGCTGTCACTGGGAAAGGACACCGCAAGATCGAAGCCAAAGCTAAGCACTTCTCCCATTGCAAGAAAGATCAATCTAGTAGGCCAAACCAAACTGATAATTCGAAGAGACTTGCAAAGATAACCAATCATACATAAAAGATTTCAGAGAAGAATCAAATATTTTTCATAGGTAAACTTGATCATAAACCCACAATTCATCGGATCTCGACAAACACACCGCAAAAAGAGTTACATCAAATAGATCTCCAAGAAGATCGAGGAGAACATTGTATTGAGATCCAAAGAGAGAGAAGAAGCCATCTAGCTAATAACTATGGACCCGAAGGTCTGAGGTAAACTACCCACACATCATCGGAGAGGCTATGGTGTTGATGTTGAAGCCCTCCATGATCGATGCCCCCTCCGGCGGAGCTCCGGAAAAGGCCCCAAGATGGTATCTCTTGGGTACAAAAGGTTGCGGCGGTGGAAATAGGGTTTCGTGGTGCTCCTGGATGTTTTCGGGGTATGTGGACATATATAGGAGGAAGAAGTAGGTCGGTGGAGCCACGAGGGGCCCACGAGGGTGGAGGGCGCACCCCTGCCTCGTGGCTTCCTCGTTGGTTGCTTGACGTCCACTCCAAGTCCCCTGGATCACGTTTGTTCCAAAAGTAACTCTCCCGAAGGTTTTATTCTGTTTGGATTCCGTTTGATATTCCTTTTCTGCGAAACACTGAAATAGGCAAAAAACAACAATTTTCACTGGGCCTTGGGTTAGTCCCAAAAATAATATTAAAGTGTATAAATAAGCACATTAACATCCAAAACAGATAATATAATAGCATGGAACAATAAAAAATTATAGATACGTTGGAGACGTATCAAGCATCCCCAAGCTTAATTCCTGCTCGTCCTCGAGTAGGTAAATGATAAAAACAGAATTTTTGATGTGGAATGCTACCTAGCATAATTCTCAATGTAATTTTCTTTATTGTGGCATGAATGTTCAGATCCGAGAGATTCAAGACAAAAGTTTAATATTGACATAAAAACAATAATACTTCAAGCATACTAACTAAGCAATCATGTCTTCTCAAAATAACATGGAAAAAGAAAGTTCATCCCTACAAAATCATATAGTTTTGTCATGCTCCATTTTCGTCACACAAGAATGCTCTCATCTTGCACAACCCCAATGACAAGCCAAGCAATTTTTTCATACTTTAGTAATCTCAAACTTTTTTCAATTTTCACGCAATACATGAGCGTCAGCCATGGATATAGCACTATGGGTGGAATAGAATAATGATAGGGGTTATGTGGAGAAGACAAAAAAGAGAAATTCTCACATCGACGAGGCTAATCAATGGGCTTGGGAGATGCCCATCAATTGATGTCAAATCAAGGAGTAGGGATTGCCATGCAACGGATGCACTAGAGCTATAAATGTATGAAAGCTCAACAAAAGAAACTAAGTGGGTGTGCATCCAACTTGCTTGCTCACGAAGACCTAGGGCATGTGAGGAAGCCCATTGTTGGAATATACAAGCCAAGTTCTATAATGAAAGATTCCCACTAGTATATGAAAGTGACAAAACAAAGAGACTCTCTATCATAAAGATCATGGTGCTACTTTGAAGCACAAGTGTGAAAAAAAGGATAGTAGCATTGCCCCTTTTTATTTCTTTTTTATTCGAGATAATGCTCTATTAATGATGATCATCACACTTCTATTTATTTATAACTCAATGACTACAACTCGATACTAGAACAAAATATGACTCTATATGAATGCCTCCGGCGGTGTACCGGGAAGTGCAATGAATCAAGAGTGACATGTATGATAAATTATGCATGGTGGCTTTGCCACAAATATGATGTCAACTACATGATCATGCAAAGCAATATGACAATGATGAAGCGTGTCATAAATGAAACGGTGGAAAGTTGCATGACAATATATCTCGGAATGGCTATGGAAATGACATAATATGTAGGTATGGTGGCTGTTTTGAGGAAGATATAAGGAGGTTTATGTGTGACAAAGCGTATCATATCGCAGGGTTTGGATGCACCGGCGAAGTTTGCACCAACTCTCAAGGTGAGAAAGGGCAATGCACGGTACCGAAGAGGCTAGCAATGATGGAAAGGTGAAAGTGCGTATAATCCATGGACTCAACATTAGTTATAAAGAACTCACATACTTATTGCAAAAATATACAAGTCATCAAAAACCAAGCACTACGCGCATGCTCTTAGGGGGATAGATTGGCAGGAAAAGACCATCGCTCATCCCCGACCACCACTCATAAGGAAGACAATCAAAGAACACCTCATGTTTGAAATTTGTTACACAATGGTAACCATACGTGCATGCTACGGGACTTGCAAACTTCAACACAAGTATTTCTCAAATTCACAATTACTCAACTAGCACACTCTAATATCACCACCTTTTTATCTCAAAACAATTATCAAGCATCCAACTTCTCATAGTATTCAATGCACTTTCTATGATAGTTTTTATTATACCCATCTTGGATGCCTATCATATTAGGACTAATTTCATAACCAAAGAAAATTACCATGATGTTATAAAGGACTCTCAAAATAATATAAGTGAAGCATGAGAGATCAATAATTTCTATAAAAGAAAACCACTACCGTGCTCTAAAAGATATAAGCGAAGCACTGGAGCAAAATTATCTACCTCAAAAGATATAAGTGAAGCACATAGAGTATTCTAATAAATTCCAATTCATGTGTGTCCCTCCCAAAAGGTGTGTACATCAAGGATTATTATGGTAAAATAAAAATCAAAGACTCAAATCATACAAGACACTCCAAGCAAAATACATATCATGTGGTGAATAAAAATATAGCCTCAAGTAAAGTTACCGATAGAAGAAGACTAAAGAGGGGATGCCTTCCGGGGCATACCCAAGCTTAGGCTTTTGGTTGTCCTTGAATTTTACCTTGGGGTGCCTTGGGAATCCCCAATTTTAGGCTCCTGCCACTCCTTATTCCATAATCCATCAAATCTTTACCCAAAACTTGAAAACTTCACAACACAAAACTTAAACAGAAAATCTCATGAGCTCCGTTAGTATAAGAAAACAAACCACCACTTAAGGTACTGTAATGAACTCATTATTTATTTGTATTGGTTTTAAACATACTGTACTCCAACTTATCTATGCTTCATAACCTCCGATATTAGCCATAGATTCATCAAAATAAGCAAACAACACACGGAAAACAGAATCTGTCAAAAACAGAACAGTCTGTAGTAATCTGTAGGTTTCGAATACTTCTGTAACCCAAAAAATTCTAAAATAAATTGCTGGACGTGGAGAATTTATGTATTAATCATCTGAAAAAATAATCAACTTAATCGCACTCTCGAGTAAAAGATGGCAGCAAATATCGTGAGGGCTAAAGTTTCTGTTTTTTACAGCAAGATTACTAAAACTTCCCCCAAGACTTCCCAAAGGTTATACTTGGGACGAACACTAATTAAAAGCATAAAACCACGTCTAAACAGAGTCTAGATGAATTATTTATTACTAAACATAACCAAAAAGAATGGAACAAAAATAAAATTGGGTCGCTTCCCAACAAGCGCTATCGTTTAACGCCCCTAGCTAGGCATAAAAGCAAGGATAGATCTATATATTATCATCTTTGGTATGCAATCCATAAGTGGCTCTCATAATACATTCATAAGGTAATTTAATTTTCTTTCTAGGAAAGTGTTCCATGCCTTTCCTTAACGGAAATTGGAATCTAATGTTTCCTTCTTTCATATCAATAATTGCACCAATCATTCTAAGGAAAGGTCTACCAAGAATAATGAGACATGTAGGATTGCAATCAATATCAAGAACAATGAAATTTACGGGCACATAATTCCTATTTGAAACAATAATAACATCATTAATTCTTCCCATAGGTTTCTTAATAGTGGAATCCGCAAGATGCAAATTTAAAGAACAACCATCAAATTCACGGAAACCTAACACATCACACAAAGTTTTTGGAATCGTGGAAACACTAGCACTCAAATCACATAAAGCATAGCATTCATGATCTTTAATTTTAATTTTAATAGTGGGTTCCCACTCATCATAAAGTTTTCTAGGGATAGAAACTTCCAATTCAAGCTTTTCTTCATAAGATTGCATTAAAGCATCAACGATATGTTTAGTAGAAGCTTTATTTTGATTATAAGCATGCAGTGAATTTAGCACGGATTGCAACAAGGAAATACAATCTATCAAAGAGCAATTATCATAATTAAATTCCTTGAAATCCAAAATAGTGGGTTCATTATGTAAAGTTTTGACCTCTCCAATCCCACTTTTATCAATTTTTGCATCAAGATCTAAAAACTCCGAATCATTGGGACGCCTTTTAACTAAAGTTGACTCATCTCCTGTCCCATCATTATCAAGATTCATATTGCAAAACAAGGATTTAATAGGAGACACATCAATCACTTTTATATCTTCATATTATCATCAACACTAGAAGAACACGCTTTCACAAAGCAATATTTTTTAGCACGCATCCTAGCGGTTCATTCTTTGCACTCATCAATGGAAATTCTCATAGCTTGAGAGACTCATTGATATCATGCTTAGGTGGAATAGATCTAAGTTTCAAAGAATCAACATTAAGAGAAATTTTATCCACGTTCCTAGTCAACTGATCAATCTTAGACAATTTTTCTTCAATCAAGGCATTGAAACTCTTTTGCGAACTAATAAATTCTTTAGTATTAGATTCAAAATCAGAGGGCATCTTATTATAATTTCCATAAGAATTGTTATAGTAATTACCATAATTATTAGAGGAATTACTAGGAAATGACCTAGGATTAAAATTACCTCTATACGCGTTATTACAAAAATTGTTCCTACCAACAAAATTCACATCCATAGATTCATTATTATCCTCAATCAAAGTAGACAAAGGCATATCATTAGGATCAGAAGAAACACTCTTATTAGCAAACAATTTCATAAGTTCATCCATCTTTCCACTCAAAACATTGATTTCTTCTATAGCATGCACCTTTTTACTAGTAGATATTTCGGTGTACCATTGAGAATAATTAATAATAATATTATCTAGGAGTTTAGTAGCTTCTCCTAAGGTGATTTCCATAAAAGTGCCTCCTGCGGCCGAATCTAAAAGATTTCTAGAAGAAAAATTCAATCCGGCATGGAAATTTTGTATAATCATCCAAAGATTCAAACCATGAGTAGGGCAATTACGTATCATTAATTTCATCCTCTCCCAAGCTTGTGCAACATGTTCATGATCAAGTTGCTTAAAATTCATAATATCGTTTCTAAGAGAGATGATCTTAGCGGGAGGAAAATACTTAGAGATAAAAGCATCTTTGCACTTATTCCATGAATCAATACTATTTTTAGGTAAAGAAGAAAACCAAGTCTTAGCACGATCTCTAAGCAAAAACGGGAATAGCTACAATTTAACAATATCATTATCCACATCTTTTTTCTTTTGCATATCACACAAATCAACAAAGCTATTTAGATGGGTAGCGGCATCTTCACTAGGAAGGCCGGAAAATGGATCTTTCATGACAAGATTCAGCAAAGCAGCATTAATTTCACAAGATTCAACATCGGTAAGAGTAGCAATCGGAGTGCTAATAAAATCATTATTGTTGCTATTAGAAAAGTCACACAATTTAGTATTATCTTGAGCCATCGTGACAAACAATCCAACACACAAGCACACAAGAAGCAAGCGAGAAGAGACAAACGTAAAAGAGAAGGGGAATGAAAAAATGCGAATAAAATGGCAAGGGTGAAGTGCGGGAGAGGAAAACGAGAGGCAAATGGCAAATAATGTAATGCGAGGGATAAGAGTTTGTGATGGGTACTTGGTATGTCTTGACTTGTGGTAGATCTCCCCGGCAACAGCGCCAGAAATCCTTCTTGCTACCTCTTGAGCAATGTGTTGGTTTTCCCTTGAAGAGGAAAGGGTGATGTAGCAAAGTAGCATAAGTATTTCCCTCAGTTTTTGAGAACCAAGGTATCAATCCAGTAGGAGACTACCCGCAAGTCCCTTGTACCTACACAAACAAATAAGAACCTCGCAACCAACGCGATAAAGGGGTAGTCAATCCCTTCACGGTCACTTACGAGAGTGAGATATGATAGAGATAATAATAATAAGATAAATATTTTTGGTATTTTTATAATATATATTGGAAGTAAAGATTGCAAAATAAAATAGATTGGAAACTTATATGATAAAAGATAGACCCGTGGGCCATAGGTTTCACTAGTGGCTTCTCTCAAGATAGCATAAGTATTACAGTGGGTGAACAAATTACTGTCAAGCAATTGATAGAAAAGTGCATAATTATGAGAATATCTAGGCATGATCATGTATATAGGCATCACGTCTGCGACAAGTAGACCGAAACGATTCTTCATCTACTACTATTACTCCACACATCGATCGCTATCCAACATGCATCTAGAGTATTAAGTTCATAAGAACAGAGTAATGCATTAGGCAAGATGACATGATGTAGAGGGATAAACTCAAGCAATATGATATAAACCCCATCTTTTTATCCTCGATGGCAACAATACAATACGTGCCTTGATGCCCCTGCTATCACTGGGAAAGGACACCGCAAGATTGAACCCAAAGCTAAGCACTTCTCCCATTGCAAGAAAGATCAATCTAGTAGGCCAAACCAAACTGATAATTTGAAGAGACTTGCAAAGATAACCAATCATACATAAAATATTTCAGAGAAGAATCAAATATTGTTCATAGATAAACTTGATCATAAACCCACAATTCATCGGATCTCGACAAACACACCGCAAAAAGAGTTACATCAAATAGATCTCCAAGAAGATCGAGGAGAACATTGTATTGTGATCCAAAGAGAGAGAAGAAGCCATCTAGCTAATAACTATGGACCCGAAGGTCTGAGGTAAACTACTCACACATCATCGGAGAGGCTATGGTGTTGATGTTGAAGCCCTCCGTGATCGATGCCCCCTCTGGCGGAGCTCCGAAAAAGGCCCCAAGATGGGATCTCTTGGGTACAGAAGGTTGTGGCGGTGGAAATAGGGTTTCGTGGTGCTCCTGGATGTTTTCGGGGTATGTGGACATATATAGGTGGAAGAAGTAGGTAGGTGGAGCCACGAGGGTGGAGGGCGTGCCCTTGCCTCGTGGCTTCCTCGTTGGTTGCTTGACGTCCACTCCAAGTCCCCTGGATCACGTTTGTTCCAAAAATAACTCTCTCGAAGGTTTTATTCTGTTTGGATTCCGTTTGATATTCCTTTTCCGTGAAACGCTGAAATAGGCAAAAAACAACAATTTGCACTAGGCCTTGGGTTAGTAGGTTAGTCCCAAAAATAATAGAAAAGTGTATCAATAAGCCCATTAACATCCAAAACAGATAATATAATAACATGGAACAATAAAAAATTATAGATACGTTGGAGACATATCAGTAAGGAAGCGATGGCATCTCGTCGCGTCGAGTTCATCACTGCCGGCGGCCAGACAGTTACATGGGCGGACTTTGAGGCTACCATGGCCGAATGGGTGGTGGATCTAGAGGTGGCCAAAGCCGCACAGAAGGAGCGGAAAAGGCAGAAAGCAGTCAAGAAAAGAGAGTCCCGCCGCCGCAAGAAAAAAGAGGCCACACGCTGATAACCCACAAGTATAGGGGATCGCAACAGTTTTTGAGGGTAGAGTATTCAACCCAAATTTATTGATTTGACACAAGGGGAGCCAAAGAATATTCTCAAGTATTAGCAGCTGAGTTGTCAATTCAAGCACACCTGGAAATTTAATATCTGCAGCAAAGTGTTTAGTAGCAAAGTAATATGATAGTAGTGGTAACGGTAGCAAAAGTAATATTTTTGGTATTTTGTAGTGATGATAACAATAGCAACGGAAAAGTAAATAAGCGAAGAACAATATATGGAAAGCTCGTAGGCAATGGATCGGTGATAGAGAATTATGCCGGATGCAGTTCATCATGTAACAGTCATAACCTAGGGTGACACAGAACTAGCTCCAATTCATCAATGTAATGTAGGCATGTATTCTGAATATAGTCATAAGTGATAATGGAAAAGAACTTGCATGACATCTTTTATCCTACCCTCCCGTGGCAGTAGGGTCCTAGTGGAAACTAAGGGATATTAAGGCCTCATTTTAATAGAGTACCGGACCAAAGCATTAACACACAGTGAATACATGAACTCCTCAAACTACGGTCATCACCGGGAGTGGTCCCGATTATTGTCACTTCGGGGTTAACGGATCATAACACATAGTAGGTGACTATAGACTTGCAAGATAGGATCAAGAACTCTCATATATTCATGAAAACATAATAGGTTCAGATCTGAAATCATGGCACTCGGGCCCTAGTGACAAGCATTAAGCATAGCAAAGTCATAGCAACATCAATCTCAGAACATAGTGGATACTAGGGATCAAACCCTAACAAAACTAACTCGATTACATGATAAATCTCATCCAACCCATCACCGTCCAGCAAGCCTACGATGGAATTACTCACGCACGGCGGTGAGCATCATGAAATTGGTGATGGAGGATGGTTGATGATGACGATGGCGACGGATTCCCCTCTCCGGAGCCCTGAATGGACTCCAAATCAGCCGTCCCGAGAGAGTTTAGGGCTTGGCGGCGGCTCCGTATCGTAAAACACGATGAATCCTTCTTCTTTATTTTTTCTCCCCGAACACGAATATATGGAGTTGGAGTTGAGGTCGGTGGAGCTCCAGGGGGCCCACGAGGCAGGGGGCGCGCCCCCACCCTCGTGGCTAGGGTGTGGGCTCCCTAGCCTTGATTCTTTGCTAGTATTTTTTATTATTTCCAAAAATAATCTCCATGGAGTTTCAGGTCATTCCGAGAACTTTTGTTTCTGCACAAAAATAACACCATGGCAATTCTGCTAAAAACAGCGTCAGTCTGGGTTAGTTCCATTCAAATCATGCAAGTTAGAGTCCAAAACAAGGGCAAAAGTGTTTGGAAAAGTAGATACGACGAAGACGTATCAACTCCCCCAAGCTTAAACCTTTGCTTGTCCTCAAGCAATTCAGTTGACAAACTGAAAGTGATAAGGAAAAACTTTTACAAACTCTGTTTGCTCTTGTTGTTGTAAATATGTAAAGCCAACATTCAAGTTTTCAGCAAAGATTATGAACTAACCATATTCACAATAACTCTTAGGTCTCATGTTTACTCATATCAACGACATAATCAACTAGTGAGCAATAATAATAAATCTTGGATGACAACACTTTCTCAAAATAATCATAATATGATATAACAAGATAGTATCTCGCTAGCCCTTTCTGAGACCACAAAACATAAATGCAGAGCACCTTTAAAGATCAAGGACTGACTAGACATTGTAATTCATGGTAAAAGAGATCCAGTCAAGTCATACTCAATGTAAACTAACAGTAATGAATGCAAATGACAGCGGTGCTCTCCAACTGGTGCTTTTTAATAAGACGATGATGACTCAACATAAAAGTAAATGGATAGGCCCTGCGTGAGGGAAGCAGGGATTTGTAGAGGTGCCAGAGCTCGATTTTGAAATAGATATGAATAATATTTTGAGCGGTATACTTTCATTGTCAACATAACAACCAAGAGATGGCGATATCTTCCATGCTACACACATTGTAGGCGGTTCCCAAACAGAATGGTAAAGTTTATACTCCCCCTCCACCAACAAGCATCAATCCATGGCTTGCTCGAAACAACGAGTGCCTCCAACTAACAACAGTCCCGGGGGAGTTTTGTTTGCAATTATTTTGATTTGAGTTGCATAAAGCATGGGACTGGGCATCCCGGTGACCAACCATTTTCTCGTGAGTGAGGAGCGGAGTCCACTCCTCTTGAGAATAACCGGCCTAACATGGAAGGTACGGACATCCCTAGTTGATACATGAGCTATTCGAGCATACAAAACAGAATGTTTATTTGAAGGTTTAGAGTTTGGCAGATACAAATTTACTTGGAACGGCAGGTAGATACCGTATATAGGTAGGTATGGTGGACTCATATGGAATAACTTTGGGGTTTATGGGATTGGATGCACAAGCAGTATTCCCGCTTAGTACAGGTGAAGGCTAGAAAAAGACTGGGAAGCGACCAGCTAGAGAGCGACAACAGCCATGAACATGCATTAAAATTAATCAACACCGAATGCAAGCATGAGTAGGATATAATGCACCATGAACATAAATATCGTAGAGGCTATGTTGATTTTGTTTCAACTACATGCGTGAACATGTGCCAAGTCAAGCCACTCGAATCATTCAAAAGAGGATACCACCCTATCATACCACATCACAACCATTTTAATAGCATGTTGGCACGCAAGGTAAACCATTGTAAGCTCCTAGCTAATTAAGCATGGCATAAGCAACTATAATCTCTAATTGTCATTGCAAACATGTTTATTCATAATAGGCTGAATCAGGAACGATGAACTAATCATATTTACAAAAACAAGAGAGGTCGAGTTCATACCAGCTTCTCCCATCCCAATCAGTCCATCATATATGGTCATAATTGCCTTTCACTTGCACGACTGAATGATGTGAATAATAATAACAGTGCACGTGTATTGGACTAAGCTGGAATCTGCAAGCATTCAATAAACAGGAGAAGACAAGGCAATAAGGACTCTTTTGTCAGATCAACAATAATAATGCATATAGGAGTCACTTCAAAAATTTAATCATGGTCTTCTCCTATTGACCCCCAAAGAAAAGAAAAGAAATAAAACTATTTACACGGGAAAGCTCCCAACAAGCAAAAAGAAGAACAGGAAATCTTTTTGGGTTTTCCTTTTTAATTACTATTACAAGCATAGAAATTAAAACTAGCTAAAAGCTACAACTAATTTTTTTTTGGTTTTTCTTAAGGTTTATCAAACACACAAGAAGAAAGCATAAAAAGGAAATAAACTAGCATGGATGATACAATGAAAAAGTATGAGCACCGACAACTAGTAATGAGTGTGTGAACATGAATGTAATGTCGGTGGGAAATATGTACTCCCCCAAGCTTAGGCTTTTGGCCTAAGTTGGTCTAATGCCACGGATGGCCTGGCAGATATCCAAAGTTGTAGTTGGGGTTGTACTGAGATGCAGCAGTCATCGCATCGTGGGCTGCAGCTTGGAGGCGAGCTATCTTAGCCCTCCTCTTATACTCTTCTGCCTCCTCTCTGGTTATAAAATATCTCCCTTTTGCCTAAAAGTCAAAGAAAGTAGAAGCAGGGAGAGTGACGTGATAGGTGCGTCGTCTGTCAAAGATTAGTCGGTACTGGAGGAACTAATCGTTCCTCTCAACAAAATGATGACGAACCATAGCCTCATAATCCAAATAGGCAGGAGGCAACTCTGTAAGGGCATATTTATCCCTAAGGTGTTTTGGTGATTGATGACAATGCTTTTGCGGACCAATTGTGTGCCTTGAGTTTCCCAGACTTTTCATCGCTAGGCACAAGACGGTTTGGTGCCCCTCGAAGACTATTGAAGACGGCATTTTTCTATGTTTCTTTTTGGTGGTTTTGAGTCATAGGAAAGCCGTACTATTAAGAGGGGGTCCGCGTCGGAAAGGTTCGGGTGGAATCATCACATACACGTTTTCTTCCTTGTCTCCACCTTTCCCCTGCACTTTGGAGCATCCTCCGTTTTTCCCCTATGCAAGTGTCCTGGCTGCCGATGTTGGGCTTGCGGTAGTACTGCTCCCCGGAGCGGTAGTACCACAGGCACCTGCGGTAGTACCGTACTTCGGCGCGGTAGTACCGCAGGAGCCGACGGTAGTACCGCTCCTCTGGAGCCGCAGTACCGTGGCCCCCAGGCCAAGTGCCGCTGATTTGCGGTAGTAGGGGCAGATGTAATTTTTTACATCCGCGCCTCTGTGGTAGTACCGCACCTCGTGCGTGGTAGTACCGCGTGCGGCCTGGTTCAGCTGCCATGCGGTAGTACCGCTCCCCAGCGGTAGTTCTGTGTCGGATTTTTGCATCTTCTCGTTTCCAATGGAAGTAGGCACGGATGTATTTTTATTCATCCACGCCCTTCCCAGGCTAGGACTTTCCTGCCTTGCGGTAGTACCGCAAGGGGGAGCGGTAGTACCACGCTTGCGGAAGTACCATTCTCGGTCAGGCCTGTTCTAGTCTTCGCCGTTGCCGCGGTAGTACCGTGGCCCCTCACGGTAGTACCGCATGGCCTTGCGGTAGTACCACTTTTCAGGAGCGGTAGTACCGCATGGCCTCGTGGTAGTACCGCTTGTCAAGAGCGGTAGTACCGCAAGTCACGGGCTAATTAAGTGGATAACGGTTGGATTTTGTCCATAGCTATAAAAAGGGTGTCTTCTTCCTCTAGTTGACCACCTCTTCCAACCCTAAGCTCCATTGTTTCTCCAAGCTCCATTTTCGCCTGATCTCACACCCTAGCCAATCAAACTTGTTGATTTGCTCGGGAGTGGTTGAGAAGGCCCCGATCTACACTTCCACCAAGCGAAATTTGATTCCCCCAACTAATCCCTTGCAGATCTTGTTACTCTTGGGTGTTTGAGCACCCTAGACGGTTGAGGTCACCGCGGAGCCATAGTCCATTGTGGTGAAGCTTCATGGTGTCGTTGGGAGCCTCCAATTGAGTTGTGGAGATTGCCCCAACCTTGTTTGTAAAGGTTCGGTCGCCGCCTCCAAGGGCACCAATAGTGGAATCACGACATCTCACATTGTGTGAGGGCGTGAGGAGAATACGGTGGCCCTAGTGGCTTCTTGGGGAGCATTGTGCCTTCACGCCGCTCCAACGGAGACGTACTTCCCCTCAAAAGGGAAGGAACTTCGGTAACACATCCTCGTCTCCACCGGCTCCACTCTTGGTTATCTCGTGCCTTTACTTGTGCAAGCTTATTTGTGATATATCTCTTGCTTGCTTGTGTACTTATCTTTGTTGCATCATATAGGTTGCTCACTTAGTTGCATTTCTAGACAACCTACTTTGATGCAAAGTTTAAATTGTTAAAGAAAAGCTAAAAATTGTTAGTTGCCTATTCACCCCCCTCTAGTCAACTATATCGATCCTTTCAATTGGTATCAGAGCCTCGTCTCTTTATTAAGGACTTTACTGTCCGAAGAGTATGGTTGACGTCGTAGAAGGTGAGGAGGAGCACTGTGGTGCAAATCAGATATCTTCTACGGGAGATGGGGGAACCGCGGTCTCTCGTGAGGAGTTCAATGTGGCGTTGGACACATTGAAAACCTCCATGACGACCGAGGTCAAAGGCATGTTTAGTGAGTTCTTAGAAGGACTTAAACTTTCCACCGCACTGTTGAAAGTGGGTGATCCCACCAACAAGGTGACTGATGCCACCTCCGACAAGGGGGAAGCTACTAGCAAGAAAGCCCTTCCTTCTAGTGGTAAAAGTGGCACCGGCATCTTTGCCCATGTGGAACCTCCACTTGTCTATGGTGGACCTCTCCCTTCCACTCATTTGAATCATGCTGGCCCGGCCCCTAAGATTGAGAAGAATGTAGAATTTGATTCTTGGGTCTATCGTTTTAAGCGTCATTTAAATCATGTGAACACTAACCTTTGGAGAATCATTGAAGAAGGTTTCTATCCGCATGACCGAAGCAACTTCACTCCTAGAGAAGCCGTGGATAATCAATTCAATGAGAATGCTCTCTTCATCATTCAAGAAGCAATCCCACCCGAAGACCTTCCTCATCTCCGTCCATACTCCTTGGCCAAAGATGCTTGGCGCCAAGTGGTTTCCCTCTACCGGGGAAGCGCAAGCATTCAACGCTCCAACTACAACTATCAAGTGGTGCAAGATGAAGCCGATGAGTTTGCAATGAAAGAAGATGAAGAATCTCATGAGCTCTATCGGAGGGTAACTAAACTCGCGGTCTCACTCCGAGATCATGGAAGCAAGGACATGGATGACAATTGGATCAAGCGCAAATTCCTCAAGGCAATGATGCCCTACCACAAAGCCATGTCCTCCGTCATTCGTCAAAGGCCGGACTTCCACACCTTGTCCTCAAGTGATGTGTTGGATGATTTCGTTGCTATGAGCATCTTGGACAAGACCGCTGACAATGCGGTACTTCGCTCTCAAAGAGTAAAGAAAGCCAACCTTGCTCTAAAGGCCAAGGTTAGTATGGAGGAAGAGGATGAAGAGGAAGAAGAGGAGAGAAACCTCGAAGATACAAAGTATGCCTATCATGAACACATGGCCCTTGCTTCAAGGCAATTTTGGAGCAAGAAGAACTCAAGGCCCAACTTCAACAAGAAAAATTCAAGTGGCGCAAAGGGCAAGCAACGAGTGAGGACTTGTTTCAATTGTGGCAATGTAAGCCACATTGTTGCGAAATGCCCTTATGAGAAGAGGGAAGACAATGGTGGCAAGCTTGTCCGAAAGGACAAGGCCAAGTCGTTCCCCAACAAGAGTAACTTCACCAAGAAGACTCCTCCCAAGGCATTGGTGGTACAAGAAGAGTACAATGAGGATGATGACGATGCTGAAGATGGTGAGTCGGTTGCCATGGCCTCCGTTGCCATTGCGACGACTCCACGGGTGTCTCTCTTTGACTCACCCAATGAGAGCATCACCGCCAAGTGCCTCATGGCTAAAGCTACCAACAAGGTAACCCCCAACATCAAAACTACCATCATTAATCATCCTTCTTCAACGGATAGCATTGATGAACATGCGGGAACTAATGTGGAGGTGAATGAGTTTGAGGCCTTTATGGGTAAACTCAAGGGTAAATCCAAGAAGCACTTTGTTGCTCTCTTGGAACAACTTGGTGAAGCCAATGACATGATCGAGGCTCACGAAGATACCATCTCTAAGATGGAGGGGCATAGTCGTGACTATGCCGATGAGATTTCGGATCTTTCCAATGCTCTTGAGGAAGAGCGTGGTCTTCGTTTGGCTCTTGAGGAGTCTCACAACGATGATCATGCTAAATTAAAGAAAGATCTTGATCATGCTCTTGTTGTTTCTCGTGTGCTAAACTCCGAGAAGGCAAAGCTTGGGGTTGATCTTGCTAGACTCAAAGAGGAGTTTGACATTCTCGATAAGGCTCACAAAGTCTTGAAGGGTGTTCATGCTACCCTCAAGGAGTCTCATGATCAACTCCAAGTGAAGCTAACCAAGGAGAAAGCCACATTTCCTCGTATGGTATTAATTGATAATGCAAATGCTACTAACCCTTGTTGTGAGCATGTGCATCTTATTGAGGAGAATGTTAAGTTGAAGGAGCAACTTGAGAAAGGCCTTGTGTCATGCATACAAGGTGAGAAGAACCTAAACGACCTTTTGAGAAATCAAAAGGAAGTTGTGGCCAAGGAGGGGATTGGGTTCGCACCCAACCCCAAGAACAAGAAGAAGGATAACAAGACCAAACGACCTCCTCCTCTCAAGCAAACTTTTGTGAAGGAGGGAGAGAGTGCTTCCAAGGAGAACAAGAACAATGCGAACGGTGGCGGTGTCAAAAAGGGCAATGCCACCCCTCCCAACAAAGCTGGCGACTTTAATCCTTCTTATGTGTTATGTCATGCTAGTGATGGGCATGTCTATGCCAAATTTGTTGGTTCTCCTCATGAGTACATTGAATGGTCTATTTGGGTTCCTAAGACCCTTGTTACTAACACCAAAGGACCCATTACAAAATGGGTACCTAAAACCAAGCATTGATCTCTTGTAGGTGTTTGCTTCCGGTGGGGGATCATGGTTGCTCGAGTGGAGCTACAAATCATATGACCGGAAGCAAGGACTTGGTGGTGGACGTGCACAAGATTCCATCTATGCCCACCAATGTCGAGTGGGGTGATGCCTCATCTTCTAAGGTATTGGGACTTGGCAAGGTTGTCATCTCTCATGATCTCACGATCGAGAAGGTCATGCTTGTTGAGTCCCTTGCATACAATTTAGTTTCCGTTTGTCAACTTGCAATCATGGGCTTTGCCACTTACTTTGATGTTGATACCATGGCCCTCTTGTGGAGCAAGACTCTTAAAGTAGCCTTTGTTGGGCATGTCGAGAACGGTCTATATGTGATTAACTTTTCGGAGCGACCCACTAAGACCGCGACATGCCTAATGGCTAAAGTTGATGTGGGATGGCTTTGGCATCGCCGTTTAACCCATGTCAATATGAGATCTTTGCAAAGTCTTCTCAAGGGGGACCATGTCCGTGGACTAACGAATGTTAGTTTTGATAAAGATCGTGCTTGCAGTGCTTGTATCAAAGGAAAGCTTCATGAGAAGGCCCACCCTCCCACGACTATCATTTACTCAAAGAGGCCTTTGGAGCTCCTTCACTTGGATCTCTTTGGGCCTCCATCCTTTTATAGTCTTGGGGGTAGGAAGTATTGCTTGGTGATTGTGGATGACTACTCAAGATATACTTGGGTGTATTTCTTCAAGAGGAAGAGCGAGACCCAACAAACCGTCATTGACTTTGCAAATGAAGCACAACGTCAACACAATGCAAAGATCTTGACAATAAGAAGTGACAACGGCACCGAGTTCAAGAACTACACCTTGGATGAGTTTCTTAGTGATGAGGGGATCAAGCATCAATATTCCGCACCCTACACCCCTCAACAAAATGGTGTTGCGGAGAGGAAGAACCGGACGTTGATGGATGCGGCAAGGACCATGATGGCGGAGTTCAAGTCTCCATACAACTTTTGGGCCAAAGCCATCAACACCGCGTGTCATGCATCCAATTGGCTCTACCTCCGCAAGGGCTTGAACAAGACTCCATATGAGATAGTCACCGGTAACAAGCCCAACCTCAAGTACTTTTGGGTGTTCGGGTGTAAGTGTTTCATTCTCAAGAAAGGTGTTCGGTTGTCTAAATTTGAGGCTAGAGCTTATGAGGGCATATCTGTTGGTTATGCTACAAACTCTCATGCTTACCTTGTCCTCAATAAATCCACGTGACTTATTGAGGAGACGTGTAACGTGGAGTTTGATGAGAATAACGGCTCCCAAGTGGAGCAAAGTGGCACTTGTGATGTAGGTGATGAAATTCCTCCTCAAGCCATAAGAAGAATGGGTGTTGGTTTTATCCTACCCATTGAGGAACCCCTTGTGGCAGAAGGAGAAGGACAATGCTCCACTCAAGTGGAGCCATCACCAACCCAAGGCCCACACGCTTCCGAAGAACAAAGTGAAGGCCCTCATCCTCATGAACAAGACCAAGGGCAAGATCATGCTCAAGATGGTGTTGACACACCAAGTGATGCCCAAGGTCAAGTTCTCTCCTCCGAGCAAGTTAAAGATCAAGAACAAGCTCAAGACATCGCTCAAGATGATCAAGTGACCGCTCCTCAACTCACCACCGAGGAGGAATTGGAGCGTCGTGCCGCCAAGATTGCTTCCAAGCTCTCCACCAAGGGTCATCTCATGAAGAATGTACTTGGAAGCATTCAAAAGGGGGTAAGCACTCGTAGACAATTGGCAAACTATTGTGAACATCACGCATTTGTCTCTTGTGTTGAACCCCAAAAGGTATATGAAGCACTCGAAGATCCGGATTGGCTTAATGCCATGCATGAAGAACTCAACAACTTCGAGTACAACAAGGTGTGGAGATTGGTGCCAAGGCCAACGGGGAACCGCAATGTCATTGGAACCAAGTGGATATTTAAGAACAAGCAAGATGCTCATGGGACCATCATTCACAACAAGGCAAGATTGGTGGCACAAGGCTACTCCCAAGTCGAGGGTATCGACTATGGTGAAACCTTTGCTCCCGTTGCTCGCCTTGAATCCATTCGTTTGTTGATTGCTTATGCTTCTCATCACAACTTTAAGTTGCAACAAATGGATGTGAAGAGTGCTTTTCTTAATGGTCCTATTAATGAGTTGGTCTATGTTAAGCAACCCCCCGGGTTCGAGGATCCCTACTTTCCCGATCATGTGTATCAACTCGATAAGGCACTCTATGGGCTTAAACAAGCCCCACGTGCGTGGTATAACCACCTTACCAAGTTGTTACAAGATCATGGGTTTGAAGTTGGGCTAATCGACCCCACTCTTTTTACTAAGAAGGTCAAAGGGGAGTTGTTTGTATGCCAACTATATGTTGATGACATTATCTTTGGTTCCCCTAACAAAGCTTTCAATGAGGAATTCGCCGCTCTCATGACCTCAAAGTTCAAGATGTCTTCCACGGGAGAGTTGAAGTTCTTTCTAGGGTTCGAAGTGAAGCAAAGAAGAGAAGGAACCTTCATCAACCAAGCCAAATACACTCAAGACATGCTCAAGAGATTCAAGCTAAGTGATGTCAAGCCGGCTTCCACTCCAATGCCCACCAAGTGCCAACTCGACATAGATCCCAATGGTAAAGCGGTGGATCAAAAGGTATATCGCTCCATGATTGGATCCTTGCTTTACCTTTGTGCATCTAGACCGGATATCATGTTGAGTGTGGGAATTTGTTCCCCTGTTTCAAGCCGCACCTAAGGAAAGTCACTATGTGGCAGTCAAGCGAATCTTTCGATATTTGGCTCATACCCCAAACTTTGGCTTATGGTACCCAACAGGAGCAAACTTCAAGCTTGTAGGGTATTCGGACTCCGATTGGGCGGGACACAAAGTGGATAGGAAGTCCACTTCCGGAGGGTGCCAATTCCTTGGTTGCTCTCTGGTAAGTTGGTCTTCCAAAAAGCAAAGTTGTGTGTCTCTCTCGTCCACCGAAGCGGAGTATGTAGCGGCCGGTAGTTGTTGTGCACAATTCTTATGGATGAGGCAAACTTTAAAGGATTACGGTGTCATTTGTGACAAAGTGCCTCTTTAGTGTGACAATGAAAGTGCCATCAAGATTTCTCTCAACTCGATGCAACACTTCAAGACAGAGCATATTGAGATTCGGTATCACTTCATCCGGGATCACATTGGGTGAGGGGAGATCGAGCTCAACTACGTCAACACTCATGATAACCTTGCAGATATTTTCACGAAGCCGTTGGATGAAGCAAGATTTCGCGAGTTAAGGCATGAACTAAATATAATTGATTCGAGCAATGTTGCTTGAACCCTTGCACACCCCGCCATACTCAACTTGTTGTATTCTTTAGATGTAGGCATGGACATAGGGGGAGTGTTGTTCTCTCAATGAACTCTCCCTCCCCCCATTATGCATAAATTGATCAAATCTTTCACATTAGCCATTTTTGATGGTACTTGTGCTTCAAAGACGAGTTTTGGTCATGGGCCCAAGGATAGTTCTTCGCGGTGCCATACCAATTGACTCAAACATAGGTGGCTCCGGCCACCGCCCTCTCTTTGGAGAGGTTGTGTCTCGTGGTCGTCTCTTGTTGCCATGTTGCCCCCTTCTTCTCTTCGTGTTTGAGCCTGTTGTGTGGTGTCTTGTTCGTTTGAAGTTTCCTTGTGAAGACCTCTCTTTTCTTGTGTTTGGAAAATGCTTCTTCTTGAGCTCACGGTACTACCACGGCCTGCCACAGTACTACCATGCGTGGAGAGTATGGTACTACCGGCCCAGCGCAGTACTACCTCCTGGGAGAGCGGTACTACTGCTTTGGTGCGGTTCTTCCGCCCAAGCGATACTACCACGCTGTCGGAGGCGCGTGGGGGATAAGGACGGGAAAGGGGGGGGGGGTTCTAACTCCCCCATACCCATTCGTCAGTTTTCCCCACTTCGTCTCTCTCTCTCACTCAAGAACGGGGCCGGAGTCCCTCGCCGGATCTCCGTCTCCGGCTGCTCTCCTTGGATTCCGACCGGTGGGATCGTTCCCGACCACTTCCTCTTGCCATGGACTAAGGCTTTTCCCCAAATCCCTCTCTTTCTAGTTGGTTCTCTTGTCTCTAGGTTTTTGGGGAGATGCATGTGTTCTTGAGATTTTAGGCCAAATCTTTGCAAGAGAAGGTTGTAGGAGAGTAGTGTTGCGTAGAAATATTACTTGATACATTGCCCCGTGGTAGATTTGATCAACCGTAGTACCGTCGCGTTTTTGCAGTTTTTCCCAGATTCAAATGTTCAGATCTGACGCCATGCGGTACTACCGCCCGTCTGGGCGGTACTACCGCCTGTTCTAGACGGTACTACCGCATGTGCTGCGGCACTAAAACTCTACTACTGCTCCGAGCCCCAGTACTACCGTGTTCTCACGCGGTACTACCGCGCCTCGGAGCGGTACTAAAATTTTAGTACGGCTGACCTGGCGGCCCTACCGTTGTTGTCCCATCTTCCTCGTGGCATTTATCCCGTATGCTTTCTACCTGTTTCCCTTGCTTTGCCAAGGTCTTTGCATTGATTCTTCTCGCTCTTTGTGTGTGCTTTCTCGTGTTTCTTAGGTGGTGACTCCCGCTGTTCCAATCCCAGTCGTGACACTGGCTCCAAGCGACTGCGCAATCCTCAAGATGAAGCACCAGAGGGCTCCAGTGCCCCCAAGCGCAATGTTAAGACCACCGCTAGCAAGAACAAGGAACCTGCTAAGGGCATGGACGAGATTCCCCTCGCTGAGTACATCGAAAGCCGGAAGATCAACCCTTATGTGCATGCTCGTGCTATCCTCAGAGGCAGTGAATTATTTTGGAACAAGCAGCAGACTCTCGTTTATCTGGATGTAATCAAGAACAAGCAAAACACCTACGTGGATGTCAAGTGGATAGACATGAATCACTTGAGGAAGGACAAGTTTCATGACTACTTTGGAGAAGCTCTGGATTTGGTGGAGCAGTTCGGTATTGAACATGTGATCTCTTTCCACCTTGACTATGACCCTGAGCTTATCTGTCAGTTCTTTGCCTCAGTTTACTTTCACCCCGGGGAGGAGCGGAGGATGACCTAGATGACCAATGGCCGTCAGTTGACTGCTACCTAGAAGGAGTTCATGGATCTGCTCCAAGTTCCTGATGACGGGCTCACCACACCCATGGGTGTTCGCCCCCATGCCAATCCTGAGTCTGCTAGCAAGAACAAGTTACATCCGTTCTATGTTGAGAAGGTGCTTCCCAGTGGCAAGTCAACATGGGTGCTGAACTCCTTTATGGATATCATGCATCGCATCTTCCACAACTCACTGTTCCCTCGCATTGGCGACAAGGACAAGGTTCATGCCTATCTGGTGGATATGATGCTCCTGTGCGAGGAGGCACAAGTGTCTCAGACTCAGCCACTTGATGTCTCACACATCATGTGGTCTGAGCTTCGGTTTGCGGTGTTCACCCACAAGGTACCTATCTATGGACCATACCTATTTCGATTGATCTCCGAGACTTGGGAGAAGTTGTACCCTGGTGACAAGTTCCTTGCTCCAGACTGGATTCAGCATGAGCCCATCAGTCTCCGTGTCAAGTCCAACTGGGCCAACACTACTACTCGTGCTGAGGCGTCTTCTGCTAGGAGGGCTATTGATGAGGAGGAGGCTGGTGTAGAGGATGTTGCTGAGGACCGTGCTGCTAGGTCTTCCCAACCTTCCTCTGAGCCCTCGTGGGCCAAGAAGTTGAAGGACAAGATGAAGACTCTTTTCTGCATGCAAGCAAAGGGGCAGTACAGGACTCATGTGGCATCGAAGGAGAGTCGCCGCCGCGACAAGAAGGTTATGAGGCTCTTTGGAGAGGACGTCTCTGGCGGTTCTGAGGATGCCATCACGCCAGAGGCTGCATGGATGGCGAAGCAAGGCTTCAAGTGGACTAGTTCTGAGGAGGACATCAAGGAGACCGTCCACGCCGCTGAGTCTGACGAGGAGCACGAGGAGAATTGGGATGATTTCTCTGCCTGAGACACCCCTTGTGTGTAGGTGTCCTCTCTGCCTTTTTGGCGTCTCTATGCCAAAGGGGGAGAGAGTGTAGGTATTTGCGTGCTTGCGAGTCGTGTGTCGTGTTTGGTGTGTTTGCTTTGTCCTTTGGACCTCGTTTGCTTTGGTTTGGTTTGCGCCTTTGAGACTTATCCTTCATATGGTGTAAGACATATGCACTTTATCCTATCTTAGTGAGATTATGATTGTGCTACTTATGTTATGCTCTTATTTGCTATCTTGTCTAGTGTTAGCATTACTATTGCAAGATATGCCTTGTCTCTAAAATATAGGGGGAGTTTTGATCCTAGTATGTGTGCCGTGCAGTCCAAAGCACCCATCTAGTTTGCACACATCTAGGGGGAGCCCGTCTATATTCTAGAGAGGAGGGGTTTGCATTTGCTCAATATTATTTCCCTTGTGCAAATCCCGTATTGTCATCAATCCACCAAAAAGGGGGAGATTGTAAGGGCATATTTATCCCTAAGGTGTTTTGGTGATTGATGACAATGCTTTTGCGGACTAATCGTGTGCCTTGAGTTTCCCAGACGTTTCATCGCTAGGCACAAGACGGTTTGGTGCCCCTCGAAGACTATTGAAGACGACGTTTTTCTACGTTTCTTTTTGGTGGTTTTGAGTCGTAGGAAAGCCGTACTATTAAGAGGGGGTCCACGTCGGAAAGGTTCGGGTGGAATTATGACGCACACGTTTTCTTCCTTGTCACCACCTTTCCCTTGCACTTTGGAGCATCCTCCGTTTTCCCCCTATGCAAGTGTCCTGGCTACTGATGTTGGGCTTGTGGTAGTACTGCTCCCCGGAGCGGTAGTACCGCAGGCACCTGCGGTAGTACCATACTTCGGCGCGGTAGTACCGCACGAGCCGACGGTAGTACCGCTCCTCTGGAGCCATAGTACCATGGCCCCCAGGCCAAGTACCATTGATTTGCGGTAGTAGGGGCGGATGTAATTTTTTACATCCGCGCCTCCGCGGTAGTACCGCACCTTGTGCGCGTAGTACCGCGCGCGACCTGGTTCAGCTGCCATGCGGTAGTACCGCTCCCCAGCGGTAGTTCCGTGTTGGATTTTTGCATCTTCTCGTTTCCAGCGGAAGTAGGCACGAATGTATTTTTATTTATCCGCGCCCTTCCCAGGCTAGGACTCTCCTGCCTTGCGGTAGTACCGCAAGGGGGAGTGGTAGTACCGCGCTTGCGGAAGTACCATTCTCGGTCAGGCCTGTTCTAGTCCCCGCCGTTGCCGCGGTAGTACCGTGGCCCCTCACGGTAGTACCACATGGCCTTGCGGTAGTACCGCTTTTCAGGAGCGGTAGTACCGCATGGCCTCGCGGTAGTACCGCTTGTCAAGAGCGGTAGTACCGCGAGTCGCGGGCTGGTTAAGTGGATAACGGTTGGATTTTGTCCATAGCTATAAAAAGGGTGTCTTCTTCCTCTAGTTGACCACCTCTTCCAACCCTAAGCTCCATTGTTGCTCCAAGCTCCATTTTTGCCCGATCTCACTCCCTAGCTAATCAAACTTGTTGATTTGCTCGGGAGTGGTTGAGAAGGCCCCGATCTACACTTCCACCAAGAGAAATTTGATTCCCCCCACTAATCCCTTGTGGATCTTGTTACTCTTGGGTGTTTGAGCACCCTAGACGGCTGAGGTCACCGCGGAGCCATAGTCCATTGTGGTGAAGCTTCGTGGTGTCGTTGGGAGCCTCCAATTGAGTTGTGGAGATTGCCCCAACCTTGTTTGTAAAGGTTCGGTCGCCGCCTCCAAGGGCACCAATAGTGGAATCACGACATCTCGCATTGTGTGAGGGTGTGAGGAGAATATGGTGGCCCTAGTGGCTTCTTGGGGAGCATTGTGCCTCCACACCTCTCCAACGGAGACATACTTCCCCTCAAAAGGGAAGGAACTTCGGTAACACATCCTCGTCTCCGCCGGCTCCACTCTTGGTTATCTCATGCCTTTACTTGTGCAAGCTTATTTGTGATATATCTCTTGCTTGCTTGTGTACTTATCTTTGTTGCATCATATAGGTTGCTCACTTAGTTGCATTTCTAGACAACCTACTTTGATGCAATGTTTAAATTGTTAAAGAAAAGCTAAAAATTGTTAGTTGCCTATTCACCCCCCTCTAGTCAACTATATCGATCCTTTCAAACTCAATACCATCCTCACGTATGGTTATACCAAGAAAATTAGCTATACGGGTTGCATAAATTCCACCGAAGAAATCTCCATTAAATCTATTATGATGCAACCTACGAGAAACAATGGCTCCCAAATTATAAGATTTATCTCCTAACACAGCACTCCTAAGAATACTGAGGTCAGGGACACACCTATGACATGCTTCATCTTTACCATTTATGCACCTACCTATGAAGAGAGCAAAATAATGTATAGCAGGAAAATGAATGCTTCCTATGGTAGCTTGTGCTCTATCTCTAGACTCCCCCACTGTTATACTAGCAAGAAAATCTCTAAATTCAGATTTGCGAGGTTCACTAGCACTACCCCATTGTGGAAGTTTGCAAGCAGTGGTAAAGTCCTCTAAGTCCATAGTGTAAGAATTTTCATAAAGATCAAACAGGACAGTTTGAGAATTGCGTGAAGACGAAAATTCAAACCTCCTCACAAAGGAACTAGTGAGATAGTGGTACTGACAGCACTTTTCTGCCTCGAAGCTCACAAGATCAGCGTTACGCAAATATGCATTAAATTCTTCCTTAATTCCTGCTCGATCCATGAAGTCCTCTGAAGGCCATTCACAAGGCCGCATTGGAGCATCCCTTGGTGGCTCATCATCAGCATCACGCATTGCAAGCCTGGGTCCTTGTTTCCTTGAAGGACCACCTTGGTACATTTCCCTAAGCATATTTTTTCCTCTAAAAAATTTCTGAAATTTTTAGTGACTTCAAATAAAAGTAAACCAAACTCAACAAAATTGATAGCAACTACTCCTACAAGTGCCTAGAGCCTATATCATGCATTAGAACTACTTGGAACCATATAAATTTGACATGCAAGCTCAAGAACATGGTCACCTAGGCAGCACAAATTGCAATGAATAAAGTACTAGAACAAAAACTAATTGGACCAATGGAGGTAACACATACCAAGGAACAATCCCCCAAAGCAGTTTTGTGAGAGGTGCTTTGAGCAAGGAGATCGAAAATCACAGCAAAATGAGCTAGAACTCGTGCTTGAGCTGGATGGTGATTTTTTTGGGAGGAAGAAGAAGTGTGTGGGTGCAGGAATAAGTGGAGGGGAGCCACCGTGGGCCCACGAGGCAGGAGGCGTGCCCAGGGGGGTGGGCGCGCTGTGGACCCTCGTGGCCAGGTGCTTGCTCCCCCTGCTGTGTTCTCAGTGCCAGTTATTCTCAAATATTCCAGAGAAAATCATATTAAATTGGCAGGGCATTTGGAGAACTTTTATTTTTGGGGTATTTTTATATTGCACGGATAATTCAGAAAATAAACAGAAAATACTATTTTTACTTTATTTCAACTAAATAACAGAAAGTAAAAGGAGGGTACAGAAGGTTGTGCTTGCTAAATTCATCCATGTCATGCTCATCAAAAGGAATCCACTAACAAGGTTGATCAGGTCTTGTTAACAAACTCATTCCGAGTAACATGAAACCGGAGAATTTTCGAATAACACTAAGTTACCTCAACGGGGATATGCACATCCCCAACAATAAGAATATCATATTTCTTCTTGACAGTAGGAAGAGGAAATTCAAAACCTCCAAAAATAATTGATGGAATTTTTCCAATAGAATTGATACTGTGGACTTGAGGTTGTTTCCTCGGAAAGTGTATCGTATGCTCATTACCATTAACATGAAAAGTGACATTGCCTTTGTTGCAATCAATAACAGCCCCTGCATTATTCAAAAAGGGTCTTCCAAGAATAATAGACATACTATCGTCCTCGGGAATATCAATAATAACAAAGTCCATTAAAAGAGTAACGTTTGCAACCACAACAAGCACATCCTCACAAATACCGACAGGTATAGCAGTTGATTATCAGCCATTTGCAAAGATATTTCAGTAGGTGTCAACTTATTCAAATCAAGTCTACGATATAAAGAGAGGGGCATAACACTAACACCGACTCCAAGATCACATAAAGCAGTTCTAACATAGTTTCGTTTAATGGAGCATGGTATAGTTGGTACTCCTGGATCTCCTAGTTTCTTAGGTATTCCACCCTTAAAAGTATAATTAGCAAGCATGGTGGAAATTTCAGCTTCTGGTATCTTTCTTTTATTAGTGACAATTTCTTTCATATACTTAGCATAAGGATTCATTTTGAGCATATCAGTTAATCGCATACGCAAAAAGATAGGCCTAATCATTTCAGCAAAGCGCTCAAAATCTTCGTCATCCTTTTTCTTGGATGGCTTAGGAGGAGAAGGCATGGGTTTCTGAACCCAAGGCTCTCTTTCCTTGCCGTGTTTCCTAGCAACAAAGTCTCCTTATCATAACATTGATTCTTTGATTGTGAGTTATCAAGATCAACATCAGGTTCAATTTCTGTATCATTATCATTTCTAGGTTGAGCATCAACATGAACATTATCACTAGTTTCATGTTCATTACCAGATTGTGTTTCAGCATCAGAAATAGAGATATCATTGGGATTCTCAGGTGTGTCAATAACAAGTTCACTAGAAGCATGCAAAGTCCTATCATTTTTCTTTTCCTTCCTTTTAGAAGGACTAGGTGCATCTATATTATTCCTCTGAGAATCTTGCTCAATTATCTTAGGGTGGCCTTCAGGATACAAAGGTTCCTGAGTCATTTTACCAGTTCTAGTAGCCACTCTAACATGATAGTCATTATTCTTACTATTCAATTCATTGAGCAAATCATTTTGAGCTTTTAAGTACTTGTTCTACTTGAGTGGTAACCATAAAAGCATGTTTACTAATGAGTTTAAGTTCACCTTTAACTCTAGACATATAATCACCCAAGTGTTCAATCATATAAGCATTTTGTTTCAATTGACTACCAAAATAAGCATTGAAGTCTTCTTGCTTAACCATAAAGTTATCAAACTCATCCAAACATTGGCTAGCAAACTTAGTAGGAGGGATTTCAAATTTATCATATCTATATAGAGAATTTACCTTTACCACATGTGTCGGATTATCAAGACCATGTGTTTCTTCAATAGGTGATAAAGTAAGACCATGTATTTCTTCAATAGGAGGTAAATTCTTAACATCTTCAGCTTTAATACCCTTTTCTTTCATAGATTTCTTTGCCTCTTGCATATCTTCAGGACTGATAAATAGAGCACCTCTTTTCTTCGGAGTTGGTTTAGGAATAGTCCCAGGAGTTGGCTCAGGAGCTGGCTCAGGAAGTGTCCAATTATTTTCATTTTTCAACATATTATTCAATAGAATTTCAGCTTCATCCGGTGTTCTTTCCCTGAAAACAGAACCAGCACAACTATCCAGGTAATCTCTGGAAGCATCGGTTAGTCCATTATAAAAGATATCAAGTATTTCATTTTTCTTAAGAGGATGATCAGGCAAAGCATTAAGTAATTGGAGAAGCCTCCCCCAAGCTTGTGGGAGACTCTCTTCTTCAATTTGCACAAAACTATATATATATCCCTTAAGGCAGCTTGTTTCTTATGAGTAGGGAAATATTTAGTAGAGAAGTTAAAAATCATATCCTGGGGACTACGCACACAACCAGGATCAAGAGAATTAAACCATATCTTAGCATCACCCTTTAATGAGAACGGAAATATTTGAAGGATATAAAAGTATTGAGTTCTCTCATCATTTGAACAGGGTGGCTATATCATTTAATTTAGTAAGATGTGCCACAACAGTTTCAAATTCATAGCCATAAAAAGGATCATATTCAACCAAAGTAATTATATCAGGATCAATAGAGAATTCATAATCCTTATCAGTAACAAAGATAGGTGAAGTAGCATAAGCAGGATCATATTTCATTCTAGCAATCAGAGTTTTTTGTTTAAGCTTAGATAATAATTTTTTTAAGATAACTTCTATCATTGCATGCAAGAAAGTCTCTTTTAGTTTCTTCATCCATAATATAGCCCTCAGGCACAACAGGTAATTCATATTTATTAGGAGAGCCTTCATCATCACTTTCATCAGTATTATCAGTTTCAATAATTTCATTCTCTCTAGCCCTAGCAAGTTGTTCATCAAGAAATTCACCAAGTGGCACAGTAGTATCAAGCATAGAAGTAGTTTCATCATAAGTATCATGCATAGTAGAAGTGGCATCATCAATAATATGCGACATATCAGAATTAATAGCAGAAGCAGGTTTAGGTGTCGCAAGCTTACTCAAAACAGAAGGTGAATCAAGTGTAGAGCTAGATGGCAGTTCCTTACCTCCCCTCGTAGTGGAGGGATAAATCTTTGTTTTTGGATCTCTCAAGTTCTTCATAATGATAAGCAGATATAAATCCCAAGTGACTCAAAGAATAGAGCTATGCTCCCCGGCAACGGCGCCAGAAAATAGTCTTGATAACCCACAAGTATAGGGGATCGCAACAGTTTTCGAGGGTAGAGTATTCAACCCAAATTTATTGATTCGACACAAGGGGAGCCAAAGAATATTCTCAAGTATTAGCAGCTGAGTTGTCAATTCAACCACACCTGGAAACTTAATATCTGCAGCGAAGTGTTTAGTAGCAAAGTAATATGATAGTATTGGTAACGGTAGCAAAAGTAATATTTTTGGTATTTTGTAGTGATGATAACAATAGCAACGGAAAAGTAAATAAGCGAAGAACAATATATGGAAAGCTCGTAGGCAATGGATCGGTGATAGAGAATTATGCCGGATGCGGTTCATCATGTAACAGTCATAACCTAGGGTGACACAGAACTAGCTCCAATTCATCAATGTAATGTAGGCATGTATTCCGAATATAGTCATACATGATTATGGAAAAGAACTTGCATGACATCTTTTGTCCTACCCTCCCGTGGCAGCAGGGTCCTAGTGGAAACTAAGGGATATTAAGGCCTCCTTTTAATAGAGTACCGGACTACGGTCATCACCGGGAGTGGTCCCGATTATTGTCACTTCGGGGTTGCCGGATCATAACACATAGTAGGTGACTATAGACTTGCAAGATAGGATCAAGAACTCTCATATATTCATGAAAACATAATAGGTTCAGATCTGAAATCATGGCACTCGGGCCCTAGTGACAAGCATTAAGCATAGCAAAGTCATAACAACATCAATCTCAGAACATAGTGGATACTAGGGATCAAACCCTAACAAAACTAACTCGATTACATGATAAATCTCATCCAACCCATCACCG
The DNA here is from genome assembly GCF_002162155.2 of Triticum dicoccoides. NCBI lineage: Eukaryota > Viridiplantae > Streptophyta > Magnoliopsida > Poales > Poaceae > Triticum > Triticum dicoccoides. The sequence goes on along the minus strand of NC_041380.1, from coordinate 365,475,218 downwards.
TCCAGCAAGCCTACGATGGAATTACTCACGCACGGCGGTGAGCATCATGAAATTGGTGATGGAGGATGGTTGATGATGACGATGGCGACGGATTCCCCTCTCCGGAGCCCCGAACGGACTCCACATCAGCCCTCCCGAGAGAGTTTAGGGCTTGGTAGCAGCTCTGTATCGTAAAATGTGATGAATCCTTCTTCTTTATTTTTTTTCTCCCCGAACACGAATATATGGAGTTGGATTTGAGGTCGGTGGAGCTCCAGGGGGCCCATGAGGCAGGGGGCGCGCCCAGGGGGCAGGCGCGCCCCCACCCTCATGGCTAGGGTGTGGGCCTCCTGGCCTTGATTCTTTGCCAGTATTTTTTATTATTTCCAAAAATAATCTCCGTGGAGTTTCAGGTCATTCCGAGGACTTTTGTTTCTGTACATAAATAACACCATGGTAATTCTGCTGAAAACAGCGTCAGTCCGGGTTAGTTCCATTCAAATCATGCAAGTTAGAGTCCAAAACAAGGGCAAAAGTGTTTGGAAAAGTAGATACGACGGAGACGTATCACACGCCGTGGTGAGAAGAGCTTGGTGGAGATCGAAGTACGGTGGGCTGCCTCCTACAAGGCCGGGAAGGAGAACGCCGACGTCGGGCCAGCATGCCCCGATGGCAGCATGTGAGAAGTAGTTTAAGTTTGTAGTATTAGAGCAAATTACCAGTAGTACTTTAAGTTTGTAGCTTTAGCGTACAATGTCGGTAACAGCATCCTTCGAGGGCTTTGAGCGTTGATTAGCATGTGTGCCTATGTGCTTTTTTTGCGTTAATCATTAGAAGATCACAAAACACACAGTTTCTATGCCGTACCCGTCTGCGTTTTTTTGTGTTAATGACCCATAAGCCAGTTACCTGTGCGATGTTTCCTAATAAACCAGGCGTATCATTGACTGAAAAAAATCAAGTACACATGTACATTTTTTTGGAGACGGGATCTACCAACTTTCTTTTTTCTCGCACACGAGTATTTTACGCGCTTCGTCTGCGTTGTGTGTTTCCCCCGCCCAAGTTTCAAGTTTCGCACCAAAAATTTCATTAGGCGCGTGATTTCAGAATTTATTCCTCCAACCACATCCCCTTCCCCTCAGTATCCCCCCTCCCCCGCGCCTCCCCCTACCGGCATCTCAAACCGCCGCCGCTGCAACCACATCTTCAACCACATCTACGTTCTGCTCGGATCCAGTTAGTTAACCCATCAATCTCTATCACATCCCTGACCTGATTGCTCAAATGGCGCCTGCAAAACATCCTCATGCCTCCAAATCCCCCCGCCAGGAGCTTATGGCGGTCCATGATGCGATGGCCGCTGTGCGTGTTGACCCGGGGGAACACCTCGCCTCCGCCGCCGCCGACGACATGGTGCAGGCTCTGGCCCAGATGAAGTCCCCCAGCGACTACCCCCCAGGACTTAACAGGTAAGATCTGACTTGCTAAATCTTACCAATACCACTTGCAATGACTATGATTTGTACGGTTGATGTATTAAGCATGTTCATGCCTTGTTTATTTCAGTACTGCACACTGTGTGATGTTCAAATATTACCGTTTCCAGCTCAATTTCACCAATACCAGCAACAAACTTACAATACATGAGTCAGGATATCACTAGAGATGTTGCCAATTTGCTATTTTTAGTGGATGCTAACCCTGTTGTACTTAACATGCATGTCCATGTACTTACGCAGGGTCATAACGGCCGATACTTCTGTTTGCCGTCGAGCTGAGTTGCATCCCATGTCTTATAGTATTTCACATAATTTGTGCAATTGCAGTCTAACTTCTACCATTTACTGGTTGCCTATAGGTACACATGTCAGTGGCACTGATCCATGCTTCGACCCGGAGAACAGCTCGCCTCCGCCGTCACTGACTTTGGGCGAGCTCTGGCCAAGATGAAGTGCCCCAACAACTACCTCTCAGGACTTACCAAGTATGTACTCACCAGTTCAATCTTACCAATACCAGTTGCAATTAATAGCTATGTTCTATATAGTCGATATATTAAGCATGTTCTAGTAAACATGCCTAACACATTTTTGCTACTTTCCCTACCTTTTTATAGACATCTGGGCCATTATCTGCTCTGGCAGCACCTGCCTTGTGATATTTAACTATGCCAATTGCATTTTTATCAGTACCGGTTTCAATGTCTATTAAGCTTGTTGCAATTAACAGTTGAATCCATTTTTAAATAGTTGTATTTCAATGGCTACAAACTTACAAAACATGACTTAGGATGTGTTAAGCCTGTTGCAATTAACAGTTGTATCCATTTTAATCTGTCCATTTGCTACCATGCTACTCTCCGCAATGAAGATATACTAGAGATGCTGCCCATTTGCTATTTTTGGTGGATGCTAATCCCATTGTACTTAACATGCTTGTCCATGTACTTATGTTGGGTCATAACGGCCGATGTTGTTGTTTGCCGTCGAGGTTAGCTGCATCCCATGTCTTACAATATTTCACATCATTTGTGCAATTGCATTTTAACTTCTACCATTTACTGGTTGCCTGTAGATACACATGTCAGTGGCACTGATTGCTACCTCTTGAGCTTGCGTTGGTTTTCCCCGAAGAGGAAGGGATGATGCATCAAAGTAGCGTAAGTATTTCCCTCAGTTTTTGATAACCAAGGTATCAATCCAGTAGGAGGCCACGCTCAAGTCTCTCGTACCTGCAGAAAACGATAGCTACTCGCAACCAACATGATTAGGGGTTGTCAATCCCTTCACGGTCACTTATGAGAGTGAGATGTGATAGATATAATATTTTTGGTATTTTTAGTATAAAGATGCAAAGTAAAAAGTAAAGGCAAAGTAAAAAGCAAAACAAGATTAAAGTGATGGAGATTGATATGATGAGAATAGACCCGGGGGCCATAGGTTTCACTAGTGGATTCTCTCAAGAGCATAAGTATTCTACGGTGGGTGAACAAATTACTGTTGAGCAATTGACAGAATTGAGCATAGTTATGAGAATATCTAGGCATGATCATGTATATAGGCATCATGTCCGTGACAAGTAGACCGAAACGATTCTGCATCTACTACTATTACTCCACTCATCGACCGCTATCCAGCATGCATCTAGAGTATTAAGTTAAAAACAAAGTAACGCCTTAAGCAAGATGACATGATGTAGAGAGATAAATTCATGCAATATGAAATAAACCCCATCTTGTTATCCTCGATGGCAACGATGAAATACGTGCCTTGCTGTCCCTTCTGTCACTGGGAAAGGACACCGCAAGATCGAACCCAAAGCTAAGCACTTCTCCCATGGCAAGAACTACCAATCTAGTTGGCCAAACCAAACGGATAATTCGAAGAGACTTGCAAAGATAACCAATCATACATAAAAGAATTCAGAGAAGATTCAAATATTATTCATAGATAGACTTGATCATAAACCCACAATTCATCGGTCTCAACAAACACACCGCAAAAAGAAGATTACATCGAATAGATCTCCACAAGAGAGGGGGAGAACTTTGTATTGAGATCCAAAAAGAGAGAAGAAGCCATCTAGCTACTAACTATGGACCCGAAGGTCTGAGGTAAACTACTCACACTTCATTGGAGAGGCTATGATGATGTAGAAGCCCTCCGTGATGACGGCCCTCTTCGGCGGAGCTCCGGAACAGGCCCCAAGATGGGATCTCGTGGATACAGAAAGTTGTGGCGGTGGAATTAGGTTTTTGGCTCCGTCCCTGATCGTTTGGGGGTACGTAGGTATATATAGGAGGAAGGAGTACGTCGGTGGAGCATCGAGGGGCCCACGAGGCAGGGGGGCGCGCCCTAGGGGGGGCGCCCCCACCCTCGTGGCCGCCTCTTTGACTCCTTGGAGTAGGCTCCAAGTCTCCTGGATCACGTTCGGTGAGAAAATCACGTTCTCGAAGGTTTTATTCCGTTTGGACTCCGTTTGATATTCCGTGTCTTCGAAATACTGAAATAGGCAAAAATAGCAATTCTAGGCTAGGCCTCCGGTTAATAGGTTAGTCCCAAAAATAATATAAAAGTGGAAAATAAAGCCCAATATAATCCAAAACAGTAGATAATATAGCATGGAGCAATCAAAAATTATAGATACGTTGGAGACGTATCAGGCATCCCCAAGCTTAATTCCTGCTCATCCTCGAGTAGGTAAATGATAAAAAGAGAATTTTTGATGCGGAGTGCTACTTGGCATAATTTCAATGCAAATCTTCTTAATTGTGATATGAATATTCAGATTCGAAAGATTCAAGACAAAAGTTTATATTGACATAAGAATAATAATACTTCAAGCATACTAACAAAGCAATTATGTCTTCTCAAAATAACATGGCCAAAGAAATTTATCCCTACAAAATCATATAGTCTGGCTATGCTCTATCTTCACCACACAAAGTATTTAAATCATGCACAACCCCGATGACAAGCCAAGCAATTGTTTCATACTCTAACTTTTTCAAAACTTTTCAATCTTCACGCAATACATGAGCATGAGCCATGGATATAGCACTATAGGTGGAATAGAATGGTGGTTGTGGACAAGACAAAAAGGAGGGGAAGATAGTCTCACATCAACTAGGCGTATCAACGGGCTATGGAGATGCCCATCAATAGATATCAATGTGAGTGAGTAGGGATTGCCATGCAACGGATGCACTAGAGCTATAAGTATATGAAAGCTCAAAAAGAAACTAAGTGGGTGTGCATCCAAATTGCTTGCTCATGAAGACCTAGGGCAATTTGAGGAAGCCCATCATTGGAATATACAAGCCAAGTTCTATAATGTAAAATTCCCACTAGTATATGAAAGTGATAACATGAGAGACTCTCTACTATGAAGATCATGGTGCTACTTTGAAGCACAAGTGTGGTAAAAGGATAGTAGCATTGCCCCTTTTTATTTATTTTCTCCTTTTTTGGGACTTCTTTTTTTCTTTGGCCTTTCTCTTTTTTTTGTTGGGACAATGCTATATTAAATGATGATCATCACACTTTTATTTATTTACAACTCAATGATTACAACTCGATTCTAAAACAAAGTATGACTCTATATGGATGCCTCCGGTGGTGTACCGGGATATGCAATGAATCAAGAGTGACAAGTATGAAAAAATTATTAACGGTGGCTTTGCCACAAATACTATGTCAACTACATGATCATGCTAAGCAATATGACAATGATGAATGTGTCATGATGAACTAGATGGTGGAAAGTTGCATGGCAATATATCTCGGAATGGCTATGGAAATGCCATAATAGGTAGGTATGGTGGCTGTTTTGAGGAAGGTATATGGTAGGTGTATGATACTGGCAAAAGGTGCGCGGTATTAGAGAGGCTAGCAAAGGTGGAAGGGTGAGAGTGCGTATAATCCATGGACTCAACATTAGTCATAAAGAACTCATATACTTATTGCAAAAATCTAGAAGTTATCAAAGCAAAGTATTACGCGCATGCTCCTAGGGGGATATATTGGTAGGAAAAGACCATCGCTCGTCCCCGACCGCCACTCATAAGGAAGACAATCAATAAATAAATCATGCTCCGACTTCATCACATAACGGTTCACCATACGTGCATGCTACGGGAATCAGAAACTTTAACACAAGTATTCTTTAAGTTCACAACTACTCAACTAGCATGACTTTAATATTATCACCTCCATATCTCAAAACAATTATCATGCTTCAATCTTTTCTTAGTATTCAACACACTCAAAACAAAGTTTCACAAATCTTGAATACCAAGCATATTATTATTAAGCAAATTACCATGCTATTAAGAGACTCTCAAAATAATTTAAGCGAAGCATGAGAGATCAATAGTTTCTTTAAAACAAATCCACCACTGTGCTCTAAAATATCTAAGTGAAGCACATAGAGCAAAATTATAACGCTCAAAAGATATAAGTGAAGCACATAGAGCAAAACTACTTAGCTCAAAAGATATAAGTGAAGCACATAGAGTATTCTATCAAATTTTAATTCATGTATGTCTCTATCAAAAGGTGTGTACAGCAAGGATGATTGTGGCATACTAAGACACAAATACACAAATAATACAAGATGCTCCAAGCAAAACACATATCATGTTGGTGAATAAAAATATAGCTACAAGTAAATTACCGATGGAAGTGGACGAAAGAGGGGATGCCTTCTGGGGCATCCCCAAGCTTTGACTTCTTGGTGTCCTTGGATTATCTTGGGGGTGCCATGGGAATCCCCAAGCTTAGGCTCTTGCCACTCCTTGTTCCATAATCCATCAAAAGAATTCACCCAAAACTTGAAAACTTTACAACACAAAACTTAAAGTAGAAAACTCGTGAGCTTCGTTAGCGAAAGAAAACAAAAGACCACTTCAAGGTACTGTAATTAACTCATTCTTTATTTATATGGGTGTAAAACCTACTGTATTCCAACTTCTCTATGGATTATAAACTATTTTACTAACCATAGATTCATCAAAATAAGCAAACAACACACGAAAAACAGAATCTGTCAAAAACAGAACAGTCTGTAGTAATCTGTAGCTAGCGCAAGATCTGGAACCCCAAAAATTCTAAAATAAATTGCTGGACGTGAGGAATTTATCTATTAATCATCTGCAAAAAGAATTAACTAAATATCACTCTTAAAATACAAATGACAGCAGTTCTCGTGAGCGCTAAAGTTTCTGTTTTTTACAGCAAGTTCAACAAGACTCTCCCCAAGTCTTCCCAACGGTTCTACTTGGCACAAACACTAATTAAACACAAAAAACACAACCAAAACATAGGCTAAATAATTTATTTATTACTAAGCAGGAGCAAAAGCAAGGAATAAAAATAAAATTGGGTTGCCTCCCAACAAGCGCTATTGTTTAACGCCCCTAGCTAGGCATAAAAGCGAGGATAGATCTAGGTATTGCCATCTTTGGTAGGCAATCCATAAGTGGCTCTCATGATAGTTTCATATGGTAATTTTATTTTATTTCTTGGAAAGTTTTCCATGCCCTTTTTTAATGTAAATTGAAATCTAATATTCCCTTCCTTCATATCAATAATCGCACCAACCGTTCTAAGGAAAGGTCTACCAAGAATAATAGGGCAAGAAGGATTGCAATCTATATCAAGAACAATGAAATCTATGGGCACATAATTTCTGTTTGCAACAATAAGAACATCATTAATCCTTCCCATAGGTTTCTTAATAGTGGAATCCGCAAGATGCAAGTTTAGAGAGCAATCATCAAAATTACGGAAATCTAGCAAATCACACAAAGTCTTGGGAATAGTAGAGACACTAGCACCCAAATCACACAAAGCTGTCGGTGTACTAGAATAGGGGTACCCTAGTACCCCGAACTTGTGCACGGGCAGTTGCAGCACCCCGCGGCAAGGCTTGCCGAGCTAACACCAAGATCCTCCATGGTTCCCTTGGAGCCATTCAAGAACAAAGTATTTAAGCTCAGGAGACAAGGCCCCGGCAAGAGGAGCTTGCCGGGAAGACCAACCGAGGCACTCCAAGGAACTTGTCGTGACGCGCCACGCGCTCCAGCAAGGCAACAAGGCCCCGGCAAGAGGAGCTTGCCGGGAAGACCAACCAAGGTACCTCGAGGCCCGGTGAGCGACAAGCCTCCGGACCCGACAAGATAACAGCAGCGGCAAGGCGCTTGCCGCGGCAGGCGGCCACTCTGTGCCCACGCTCCAGCGCATCCACCAACATGTCGCTCTGGGGGCCTCTCCAGGCGCGCGTGGCGGGAGGCTGTGCAGCCAGCGGTGTGCAGTGGCATGCGAAGCTGACAAGATCACCATCGTGGCGAACGGTGGCGCCCCTAACGGTCCTTTTCTGCATTGTTTGGGCGACTCAGACGGGCATTTAATGCCCTTGTCCCCTGCCGTCAGGGTTAGGTAGGGTGCACTATACAAGTAACTGTACCAACCACCTCACTTTTTACATTTGTACCCTTCTCTGCGTTGTCACCTGTCGGTGACCCCTTTAGCGTATAAAAGGAGGCCCATGCGCAACGTAGAGGAGGTTGGGGTTCGACTGGTTCGCGAAGTTCGACTCATTTGTAACCCAGAAAAACACTACGCTCTCTCTCTAGAGCAAGAACACAAGATAATCAAACAAGCAGCAGTAGGAGTGTTATCTCTCCGGAGAGCTCCGAAGCTGGGTAAACTGCTCGTGTGCTTCGCCTCGATCTGCTCTTCGTGCGATCTCCGCCCCCCCCGCCGAACCGAAAGGGGCCCGGTCCGCCGGCCCCATAGGTGTTCGTGGATTAGTTTCCCCCGACATCTTTGGCGCGCCAGGTAGGGGGGCGTCGAGATTGTGTGAACCTGATCCGGTGTTCACACGAGCTAGATCTTCATTCCCTTCATCAACATGCCACCGAAGAAGAAGACTTCGGCGGCAGCCGCTCCGTCCACGTCACTTCCGCCACCGTTGGAGCAAACGGGTGGTGGAATGGACGCCGGCGGAAGAATGGACGTCGACAAGGAAGCTCATGATGCTGCCAGGTCCAAGAACAAGGCTGCACAAACCTCGGCGAATGTACATGTTCCACGCCACTCTCAGGAGGCGCAAGACCAACAGCGTCATGGCACTTGCAGTGCCATACGCATGATAGGCCAAGACCAAGCTGGTGGATCTCGGGGCGCTCAAGACCAGCATGCACGCCAGCGTGCTGGCACGAGCGGGGCACAGTCGCCTGGACGGGATACTGCTCCTTCTAACATAGTTAGAAGTCCGAGCACGTCCCGCTCCTCGCGCCGTCCGCCACTGCCACCCACCACTCCAGCAGAAGCTTTGGCGCGAGCTCAACTTCTCCTAGATTACCCTCCAACGTCGGACAAGATTGACGAATGGAGGGCCACCTTCAGAGTCTCATCGGCTGCACCAACGGTGACACTCCACGGCGGCCGAGCGCGTCACCGCCGTGGCAGGGTTGCCGGGCGCGAGCCGGTGGCGACGAAATGGGTGGAGGTGCAACTACCATGCAATCACCACCCCGAAGGCCAAGATCGCCGACTCGCCGGATCCACCTCAACAGCGACTCCACCGCATCTTCGGATCCACGAGCTCGTCGCGATCAGCGCCAAGTTCTTCATGATCGACAACAAGAAGACGCTCGAACTCACATCGAGCGCCAAAGAGAAGCGCGACGTCAATCCGACAAGCGCGCTGGGCCCTTTGTTGACATGCATGCGCCAGGGGAACCAGGCGATCTGCCGTACGCGGTAGGTTGCCCTGCGTTCACTCGTGAGCTGCGGCAAGTCCAGTGGCCCAGCACGAAGAACTTCAAGCCAGACGTACCGGAGAAGTACGACGGCAAGACGCATCCGTCGGAGTTCCTCAGCATTTACACCATTGCGGTGCAGGCTGCTGGGGGACGGGATGACAAGATCCTTGCCAACTACTTCCCGCTGGTACTCAAGCCCAACGTCAGGTCCTGGCTCATGCACTTGCCGGACAACTCCATATCCTCTTGGGCTGATCTGTGCCATCAGTTTGTCGGCGCCTTCACAGGCGGACACAAGCCTCATGGCCAGGAGAGTGATCTTCATCTGCTCGCCCAGAAGGAAGGAGAGCCCCTACGCAAGTACATTCAGAGATTCAGCAGTGTGCAGCACAACATCCCAGACGTCCACCCTGCCGCGGTGATCAGCGCGTTCCATCAGAACGTGCGAAACCGCAGGATGCGGGAGGAAATGGCGATGTGCAAGATCAGGGACATCAGTGAGTTATATGCACTGGCCGACAAGTGTGCACGTGCTGAGGAAGGGAGGAGACTCCCCGGAGAGAATGTAGGAGCGGGAGGATCTGACAGTGAAGATGCTGCCCCGGCAAGGAAAAACCGGCGGCGGAACAACAGAAGGAGGAAAGGCAAAGAGGTGCTAGTTGTTGAGCAGTCCGGCAACGGTGGTGGCGCCAAGGAAGCCAAAGCTGGTGACTCCGGCAAGGAGGTTGCCGCGGAGGTGGCGGTCGCCGACAAGCAGGATGGCACCAACAAGCAGTATTGCAAGATCCACCGCACCAAGGGCCATGATCTCCAGAACTGTAAGAAAGTCGAGCAGCTTGTTGAGCAATAGAAAGCTGAATACGAGCGGCGCGACAAGGAGAAGGCCCAGGAAGGTGCTGGGGGATCCGGCAAGAAACGTCCCGGCCGAGGAGGACGCCGCGGCAAGGCCAAGCAGCGGCAAGGAGAGAGACCTCCTCGCGGCCGCGACAAGGATGAAGATGACGACGACGATGAAGACATGGATGATGAGGAGACTGATGAGCAGGAGTTCCAGAAAGCCACAGAGGTCCTGTGCGTTGACGGTGGTGCTTCTCTGCACACCTCGCACCGCCAGCTCAAGCAGTGGGTGCGGGAAGTTAATGCAGCAGAAGCACCCGTCGAGTCACGCAAGCCTATGAAATGGTCCAGCACGCCTATCATCTTTGATATTGAGGACCACCCTGATCGCATAACTGCGGTCGGGTGCTTGCCGATGTTGGTTTCACCAACAATCCGCAACCTCAAGGTCACTAAGATGCTAGTTGACGGCGGGGCCGGCTTGAACCTGATCTCCTCCGCGGTGCTCCAAAAACTCCAGATCCCTGACAGCGAGCTCGAAGAGATCGGTACATTTCAAGGAAAAGATCACGTTGCCGGTAACATTTGGCAGCAAGCTGAACTTCAGGACTGAGAGAGTCACATTTGATGTTGCTGACTTTCCATTACCTTACAATGGAATCCTTGGCCGTCCGGCACTCGCCAAGTTCATGGCAGCCTCTCACTATGCGTACAACATACTGAAAATGCCAGGCCCGATAAGTGTCGTCTCTGTCCCTAGCGACGAGAAGGATGCTCTTATCTGTGCCGACAAGATCTACCGGGAAGCGGCAGCCGCAGCAGAACGCAAGACACTTGCCGCTGAAGCTCCCGGGGGGAAGAAGAAGACCAAGTTCGGCAAGAGTTCTGATGCCCACTCCGGCAAGCGCACCTCTTCGGAGTGCTGCGCTACCGTCGAGGACGCACCATCGAGCTCAACCGGCAAGTGTAAGAAGGCAATGACAGCTCCACCTGAGACCAAGAAGGTGTCCGCCAAGGAGGACGGCGCTGGTGGTACCTTCACCATCAGCGCCACTCTTGACCCCAAATAGGAAAGCACGCTCGTTGCTTTCCTCTGGGCGAATGTCGACGTGTTTGCGTGGCAACCGTCTGATATCCCCGGTGTTCCCAGGAAAGTAATTGAGCACCACCTTGCCGTCTGTCCTCATGCGCGGCCCGTCAAGCAGAAAGTCAGGAAACAGGCAGTGGAGCGCCAAGAATTCATCGCAGAAGAAATCAAGAAGTTGGAAGCAGCAGGCCTTGTCAGAGAAGTGCTCCATCCCACATGGTTGGCCAATCCTGTTGTCGTGCGCAAGGCTAACGGGAAATGGAGGCTTTGTATTGACTTCACTGATGTTAATAAAGCTTGTCCCAAAGACCCATTTCCCTTGCCGCGCATTGACCAGATTGTTGACTCCACAGCCGGATGTGATTTGCTTTCATTTCTTGATGCATACTCAGGATACCATCAGATCTTCATGGCAGAAGAGGATGAAGAGAAAACCGCATTTATCACCCTGTGTGGCACGTACTGCTTCATACGGATGCCTTTCGGTTTGAAGAATGCTGGTTCAACATTCGCAAGGGTAGTCCACCACGCTTTTGAGCCGCAGATGCATAGAAATGTGGAAGCCTACATGGATGACATAGTGGTCAAAAGCAAGAACAGGGCGACCCTGATTCAAGATTTAGACGAGACATTTGCAAATTTGCGCAGGATCAACCTCAAGCTTAACCCCGAGAAGTGCGTGTTTGGAGTCCCATCCGGCAAGCTTCTCGGGTTCTTCGTGTCTCAGCGGGGAATTGAAGCCAATCTCGACAAGATCAAGGCCATTGAGCAGATCGAAGCACCAAAGCGCGTCAAGGATGTACGAAGGCTTGCCGGTTGCGTGGCTGCTCTCAGCAGGTTTATCTCTAGATCTGCTGAGCGCGCCCTGCCATTTTTCAAAATTTTGAAAAAGGCAGGTCCAATGAAATGGACTCCGGAGGCGGAGGCTGCGCTGCAGGACTTGAAGAGATACCTGTCCTCCACTCCAATACTTGTCGCACCTAAGCCGCAAGAGAAGTTGCTGCTGTATATAGCGGCAACCAATCAAGTGGTTAGTGCTGCGTTAGTGGCGGAGAGGGAGGCAGATGATGAGCCAGCAACCACGGCAGATGCATCCAGCGACAAGCAGGGGGCTTCGCCGACAAGCTCTGGTCCCGACAGAGATGGATCTGCGCAGGAGCATGATAAGATGCAGAAGAGAATGGTGCAGCGTCCAGTTTACTTTGTCAGTTCCCTTCTACAGGGGGCTAGATCAAGGTACTCTGGTGTGCAGAAGTTGCTTTTCGGTCTCCTCATGGCCTCGAGAAAGCTGCGCCATTACTTCCAAGCACATGAGATCACAGTCGTCACTCGCTTTCTGCTGAAGAGGATACTGCAAAATCTAGAAGCGACAGGCATGATTGTCGAGTGGGCGCTGGAACTGTCAAGCTTTGGCCTCAAGTTTGAGAGCACTTCAACTATCCAAAGCAGGGCATTGGTAGAGTTCATAGCAGAATGGACGCCAACACCAGATGAAGAAATTCCAGAGACGAGCATCCCCGTCAAAGAGGCAAGCAAAGAGTGGCTGATGTACTTTGATGGTGCCTTCTCGCTGCAAGGCGCCGGTGCGGGCGTGCTGCTTGTTGCACCCACCGGAGAGCACCTCAAGTACGTAGTCCAGATGCACTTTCCCAAGGAGCAAGCAACCAACAATACTGCAGAGTATGAAGGATTGCTTGCCGGTCTCAGAATTGCAGCAGACCTTGGGATCAAGAAGCTCATTGTCAGGGGTGAATCACAGCTTGTCGTCCGCCAAGTGAACAAGAACTACCAGAGTCCATTGATGGAAGCATATGTTGATGAAGTGAGGAAGCTAGAAGAGCACTTTGACAGCCTACAGATGGAGCATATCCCAAGAGCTCAGAATGACATTGCTGATGGCCTGTCAAAGTGCGCCGCACTAAAGTTACCTGTGGAACCAGGGATCTTTGTGCTCAAGTTGACTCAACCATCCGTAACACCATCAACTGGACAAAGCAAGAAGAGGAAGTTGATTTCTGGTGACTACTTTCCGGCAGAGCTCCCCGAAGCCACCGCCAAGAAAGTCCCCAAGATCAACACCAAGGTTGCTGAGGGGCAGTCTGCTCCGGCAAGCCTCATGGTTTGTTCCATTGAAGCAGACGCTCCCGACAAGTTTTGCTCCGGCAAGCTTGCCGGGGAACATCAAGCTCCGGCAGGGCGGCAAGTCCTTGCCATGGAAGCGGATGTTCCCGCAGCAGCAGATGTGCCTTTAGTCCTTGTTGTCGAGCCACAAGCTCCAGCATGGGCACAACAGATTGTCCATTTCCTTCAGACAGGAGAACTTCCCGAAGAGCAAGAAGAAGCGGAAAAAGTAGCCCGGTAGTCAAGTATGTACCAGTTTGTCGATAGCATACTGTACAGAAGAAGACTCAACGGTGTGAAATTGAAGTGTATTTGCCGGGAAGATGGACAAAAGCTGTTGGCAGAGATACATGGAGGCATATGTGGCCACCACATTGGCGCAAGAGCACTTGCCGGCAAAGCTTTCCGGCAAGGTTTCTTTTGGCCGACAGCCCTCCAGGATGCAACTGCACAAGTAACCAAGTGTGAAGCGTGCCAGTTCCACTCCAAACAGATACACCAGCCAGCTCAAGCTCTCCAGACGATCCCTTTATCCTGGGCATTTTCGGTCTGGGGGCTCGATATCCTCGGCCCTTTCCCCCGAGCTGTCGGGGGCTTTGAGTACTTGTACGTCGCAATCGACAAGTTCACAAAGTGGCCGGAAGTGCAGCCAGTGAGGAAGGTGACAGCACAGTCAGCAGTCAAGTTCTTCAGGTCAATTGTTTGCCGTTTCGGGATCCCTAACAGGATCATCAACGACAACGGCACGCAATTCATGAGCCGCACCTTCATGCAGTATGTCCAAGACCTTGGCGCCAAGGTCTGCTTCGCTTCTGTTGCTCATCCAAGAAGCAACGGTCAAGCAGAGAGAGCAAATGCCGAAGTGCTGCGCGGGCTGAAGACCAAAACTTTCGACAGGCTGCGCAAGTGCGGAAGAAACTGGATCGAGGAGCTGCCGGTGGTTCTTTGGTCGATCAGAACGATGCCAAATCGAGCCACTGGCCAGATGCCTTTCGCTCTAGTCTATGGAGCAGAGGCAGTTCTCCCCACGGAACTCGTATACGGATCGCCTCGAGTGCTCGCTTATGATGAGCTTGAGCAAGAACAACTGCGACAAGACGACACGCTGCTCCTTGAGGAAGATCGTCTTCAGGCTGCTGTACGAGCTGCTCGATACCAGCAAGCTTTGCGCTGCTACCATAGCCGCAAAGTTAAAGCCAGAAGCTTCGAGGAAGGCGACCTTGTTCTTCGGCGCGTTCAGTCCGCCAAGAATTCCAACAAGTTGACGCCGAAGTGGGAAGGCCCTTATCGGGTGAAACGAGTCACAAGGCCCGGCGCTGTCCGCCTTGAGACCGAAGATGGCATTCCGGTGAGTAACTCCTGGAACATAGAACATCTTCGTAAGTTTTTCCCGTAGGGCGCGGTTGCCGGAACCCGTTCCGGCAACCACCTTTTGTACAAGTCTTGCCGCTGTTGCATGTAATCCTTTGTACAAAGCCGGGCGCAGATCCCGTGCATAAATAGAACCCCATGTGCTCCGCACAACTTGTCCATTTCATGCATTAGTTTCTTTCTTGCATGCGTTATCTGACACTTTGCGCAGCACCTACATCCGGTAAGCAATAACGAGCCGAAGGGCTCCATATCATTATTTTCTCTTCTTTCTTCTTTTTCAACAAAGGAAAAGAAGGTTCCCTCGCACA
>NC_041380.1:365382054-365459642 GCF_002162155.2 Triticum dicoccoides | reverse complement strand
GCGTCGTTCAAGCAAAGTTTTGCCTTGCCGGGAAGCAAACGACAGAAAAGCTAAGTTGCCAAAGTTTGAGCAATCAATTTTTAAATTTTTTGAGTTATCTTCCTCGAACGACCCTGCTTTGTATGGAAAACCTGTGCGCGGAGGAACCAACTCGTGGCTAGTTGCGCCCTTACTTTGTTTCGAGTCCGCTCAACAACTTAAGTGTGCTGCATCTAGTCGCGACAAGGTTTCTTGTCGGAAGCAGCGCCGCCAGCAGGCTGCTGACGTTCCGCACTCAGCGCTCGCGGCTCGAACGCCTGCGCCGACAAGTTCCCTAGAAGAGTAGGGTAAAAACATACAAAGGAAAGAATCTAGTAGAGGAAATAACATAGCAATTGATAACAGAAATAAAGTTATATTACAAGATAACTTGTCGCAGCTCTAACAGACTGTTTTCATAACATGATTAGCAGCGACAAGGGAAAAGAGAAAACGGGCGGCCTAGTCTACGCGATCGCCCTCAACCCTCTTGATCTCGCTCACCTTGTCCATAATGGGTGCGACAAGGGCCTTGAGCGCATCCAGATCGGCGTCAGGCGGCAAGGACCTGAGGATGTTGGTAAGGTTGAGGCCTGGGTTGCGGAAGGCCACCTTCATAAGCACCTTCTGGAGAGCCCCCGCGCAAATCCTGCGCGACTCGTCGGCTAGCTGCTTTGGGATCCTCTCCCGGAGCCGCTGGAGTGCCGTCGCCACGCCCTTGAAGAACAGGCTGAGCTTGGCGCTGGGTTGGAGATTCTCGTCGGAGGGATACCCAAAGTCCTCCATCCCCAGCTGCGCCAGCTCCTCGTCAATGACTGCGGCAATATTCACCAGACCCTCGGTCCAGTGCTCCACAGTATCTCTGAACGAGTTCTGGGTAACTGCGATGCTCTCCAGCAGTGCCTTGTCAGCTTTGGCCTTCTCTGACAAGGTCTTCTCCCGCTCCTTGGCGGCCTCTAGCGTCTGCATCAGCGTGGCCGGCTTCAACTCCAGGACCGCATTGGAATCCTTGGCGGCGCTGAGCTCCTTGCCCCTCTCAGCGAGAAGACCTTGCAGCTCACCATGGGCAGCAGCATCCTTCTCACGCTCACGCTTGAGCGCGGCAAGCTCCTCGCCGCTCTTCCCGATGTTGGCCTCCAGCTGCGCCACCTTCTCCTCCAGCTCTTTCTTGGCAGCCTCTGCGATTGCGGCAGCGTCCTTTGCCTCCTTGAGCGCCCCGCCAAGTGCTTGCTCGCGCTCGGCGAGCTCCTCCTCGTAGCTGTCGAGGTTGGCCTTCCGCTGCACCAATTCGCCTTCTCGTGCGGACTGCTTCTCGGCGGCCAGCCTTTGTTCCTCCTCAGCTTCGGCCTTCTCGAGAAGGAAGGTCGTGCGCTCCTCGTCGAGTCGCTCCCGCTCCTGTGCCAGGGACCGGAGAGCTTCTTGATTGTGGCCTCGGAGCTCCTCCGCACGCTTCTCCATGTCAACTCCCGCCTTCGCGACAAGCGCTTCCCGGGAAGCCAGCTTGGCTTGCCGTGCGCGGTAGAGTGACAGCAGCTTCCGCAGCAGCTCCTCCTCCTTAGGCTCGCCACTGCTGCTGCTGGGCGCATCGACCAACGACAGTCCAGCAGAGGCGAGCACCTCCTCATCGAAAGTTTCCCCCTCGACCGGCGCCCTGGAGCTCGACGCCCAGGGTAGCTTGATGAAGATATCGTCACCGGCCTTCAAGTAGGCGCCGGGCTGGGGCTCCTCGGAGCCCGGCTCCGCAGAAGCGGCAGAGGGATCGGCGGTCGGTGCAGCGCCTGGCGCTCCTGCGGCCTCAGGGTCGTCAGTGCGATCGCCCGACCCCTCGCCGGCTTCTGCGGCGGCAGCCTTGGCGGCCTCCTCGCCGGCGGTCTCATCAGCACCGGCCCCTTCCTCGCCGGCGCCCTCTGTCTCCATTGGCTCAGCAGCAGATGGGTCTGAAGAATGAAGAAGGGAGAAAAATCAATCAAAAATCCAAGAGAAGAAAATCAGAAGAAGAAGAACCCAAGGGAAAGTTTTTGGGCAAGAGAATTACCTGTGCCAAGATCTGCAGTTGCAGTCTCGGCCGCCGCAGGATCGATGGTGCTGCCCCTTGCCGGAGAGTTCTCCCTTGCCGGAGAGTGCTCCCTTACCGGGAACTCCTCCCTTAGCGGCGTAGTCGAAGCAGATGGCACTTCGGGACCAGCTTCCGGGCGCTCCTGATATGGCTGCTCTGCTCCTACACAAATCAACAAGCAAGATATCAACAAAGGAAAAAGCACTCATGCGCGCCTGACAGCAGAAAGCTAACTATGAACTTACGCTGGGGGCTGCGCTGGGGGCTGTTTTGAGGAGTGGTTGCCGAGTCCGTCAAGGTGGTCTCGGACCCACCCCCTGCTGACATGGTGGGGTCATCTTCGATGACAATCACCGTGGCCTTGGCCCTCTTCGCCGCTCTCTGGGCCAGCGTCCTGAAAAGAAAGGAGTCCAGATTGAAGCAAGTCAGATACAAGATAAAAACAGCAAGATTGAAGAACTACAAGAGCACCAAGGAAACTTACTCTTCTTCCTCCTCGTCGGAGCTGAGCGCGGAAAGATCAAAGTCTGGCTCCCTTCCGGTGCGGCGAGGCGGAGGAGTAGGATCCCTTGCCCGCTTGGCGGGGGCGATGGCGGTGGCCCGGGAAGATCCCGCTCCAGTTGCCGCTGCTGCATGGGGCGCTCCCGCGGCAACATTGCTTGCCGTGGTAGAGCGTGTCGCACGGCTTGGCGGCTGTTGACCCGGCTGCCGCCCCGCTACGTCCGCGGCCCTGCGAAGACGCCTTCTTGGTGGGGCCGGGGGCTCCGCCTGCGGCAAGCCATCTGAAGGCTCGGGCCCTTCCTCACCGGCCTCGCTCGGCTCAGCTTCAGAACCGACAGGCTCTTCCTCGCCAATGAACTCCGCGCGCTCGGCGAGGTTTGCCGCCTCTGCAGCCTTCGCCTCCTCCACAGTGAACCCGAACGCGCCCGCGGCAGCTGCGGCCGCAACCTCTTCCGCCCTAGTGGCGATGCGCTGCAGCTCCTCGTCGGTGGTGTCACGGGTGAGGCTCTTCTGCTCGTTAGCATGGACCGGCACTTCTTCCAAGTTGTCGAAGAACGCTTGCACGACGTCATCCGCAGGCTCTTGCCAAGTTGGAACGATTCCGTGTGAATCGCACAACGGCATCATGGCGCGGATCCGGTCAAGCGAAGAATTGTTGCACAATGGAACGACGCCCCTCGGCAGCGTGAATGGGTGCTGGGGGTCGCGTTTGAACAACTCCAGGAGCATTGCATCCAGCTCCAAGACGGTGAAGTTGTAGTTGAGGCCCGGCCGCAGCCTCATGATGTCCGCCGAGTTCTTGAATTCCCAGGCGGGACTCCCCCTCTCCTGCAGGGGGGCGATGCGGCGGCAGAGGAAATCTGCGCCTACAGCGCCTACAGTGAGCCCGGCAAGCCTGAGGGAAGGATCCTAGTAATGGCGATCTTCAGCCTCTCGTCTTCCGGGGCCACGTTGCTCCAGTCATTGCCGCGCACTATTGGAGCTTGGCGCACAACGGTGAAGGGCTGCGGATTCTCCTCGATGATCCAGCACCACTCCGCTCTCCACTCCTCCCACTTGCTGCGGAGCTCACCCTCCAAGTACGCCTCCTTCTTGCCGACTCTCGAGATCCAGGCGATCCCTCCGGCAAGCGGCTCTCCTCTCTCTACCCGAGGTATGAAGAAGTGGCGGAAAAGGGCAACATTGGGGTGGACTCCGACAAAGTTTTCGCACAAATGTGCGAAAACTGCCATGGTCAGAACGGCGTTGGGGGTGAAGTCAAGGAGGCGGAAGCCGTAGGTGTTCATGATATCGCAGAAGAACTCCGAGAAGGGCGGGCAGAGCCCGCAATAGAAGAACAGCGTGAAGAATGGGTACCCGTTTGGAGCCAGTTCCGAAGCAGCGGCCGGGAGTACCCTCGTGCGCGGATGCGCCCGCGTCTCCGTCGCCCAAAAGAGGTAGAAGTACTCCCTCAGCTCCTTCACGCCGAGCTGGGGGGAGAAGACCGCCCGCTCCTTCCGCAGCGCCGCGAGCCGCTGCGCCTCGGCCGACTTCACGCCCTTTCCCTTGTCGGCTTTCGGAGCCATGGCGGAGGTGGTGGGGGAGGTCGACGGCGTTGGTGATGCTGGTGGCAATGGGGGGCGGAGCGCTGCTCTCTCGGCTTCAAGAAGAAAGGGGGGGTGGAGGTTCGTGAAGATGGAGTAGTAGCAACTAGCGAGGGGGAACGAACTGCCCCTGTTTCCTCTGCTTATAAAGAGGGACGGGGCGGACGTTTCGCCCTTCCGAATAAACAACCACCCACGATCTCTCCCACAATGCCGCATTTAACGCGTGCCGTTAGGGGAGAGCGCGGTGGATACGGAGCGAGATTCGGCGTGGCCCAGTCCACATGTGCCTGTGCCCTGTCTTGGGCCTGGCCCAATAGCGCTCGGCACCGTGTCTGGCCCAGGCCCGGGGGCTCCTGTCGGTGTACTAGAATAGGGGTACCCTAGTACCCCGAACTTGTGCACGGGCTGTTGCAGCACCCTGCGGCAAGGCTTGCCGGGCTAACACCAAGATCCTCCGTGGTTCCCTTGGAGCCATTCAAGAACAAAGTATTTAAGCTCAGGAGACAAGGCCCCGGCAAGAGGAGCTTGCCGGGAAGGCCAACCGAGGCACTCCAAGGAACTTGCCGTGACGCGCCACGCGCTCCAGCAAGGCAACAAGGCCCCGGCAAGAGGAGCTTGCCGGGAAGACCAACCAAGGTACCTCGAGGCCCGGTGAGCGACAAGCCTCCGGACCCGACAAGATAACAGCAGCGGCAAGGCGCTTTCCGCGGCAGGCGGCCACTCTGTGCCCACGCTCCAGCGCATCCACCAACGTGTCGCTCTGGGGGCCTCTCCAGGCGCGCGTGGCGGGAGGCTGTGCAGCCAGCGGTGCACAGTGGCATGTGAAGCTGACAAGATTGCCATCGTGGCGAACGGTGGCGCCCCTAACGGTCCTTTTCTGCTCTGTTTGGGCGACTCAGACGGGCATTTAATGCCCTTGTCCCCTGCCGTCAGGGTTAGGTAGGGTGCACTATACAAGTAACTGTACCAACCACCTCAGTTTTTACATTTGTACCCTTCTCTGCGTTGCCACCTGTCGGTGACCCCTTTAGCGTATAAAAGGAGGCCCATGCGCAATGTAGAGGAGGTTGGGGTTCGACTGGTTCGCGAAGTTCGACTCATTCGTAACCCAGAAAAACACTACGCTCTCTCTCTAGATCAAGAACACAAGATAATCAAACAAGCAGCAGTAGGAGTGTTATCTCTCCGGAGAGCTCCGAAGCTGGGTAAACTGCTCGTGTGCTTCGCCTCGATCTGCTCTTCGTGTGATCTCCGCCCCCCCGCCGAACCGAGAGGGGCCCGGTCCGCCGGCCCCATAGGTGTTCGTGGATCAGTTTCCCCCGACAAAAGCATAAAACTCATGATCTTTAATTTGAATTTTAATAGTTGGTTCCCACTCATCATAGAGTTTTCTAGGGATAGAAACTTTCAACTCAAGTTTTTCTTCATAAGATTGCATCAAGGCATCAACAATATGTTCGGTGAAGGCTTTATGTTGACTATAAGCATGTGGAGAATTTAGCACGGATTGCAACAAGGAAATACAATCAATTAAAGAGCAACTTTCATAATTAAATTCCTTGAAATCCAATATAGTGGGTTTAGCAACATCTAGATTTTTATTTCTTTCAGTCCCACTTTCATCAATTTCATCATAAAGATCTAAATACTCCGAATTTTTAGAACGCCTTCTAGGTAACGGAAGATCATATTCAGTTTCCTCAAGATTCATATTGCAAAACAAAGAATTAATAGGAGACACATCAATAACTTTTAGATCTTCATCTTGATTTTCATAGGAATTGGAAGAACACGCTTTAATAAAGGCATTATTAGAAGCACGCATCCTAGCGGTTCTTTCCTTGCACTCATCAATGGAAATTCTCATGGCTTTGAGAGACTCATTGATATCATGCTTAGGAGGAATAGATCTAATCTTTAAAGAATCAATCTCAAGAGAAATTATATCAACGTTTCTAGCCAAATAATCAACTTTAAGTAATTTCTATTCAAGCAAAGCATTAAAATTCTTTTGTGAATTCATAAACTCTTTAACACTATTCTCAAATTCAGAGGGCATCTTATTATAATTTCCATAAGAGTTGTTGTAGGAATTCCCATAATTATTAGAAGGATTACTAGGATATGGCCTAGGATTAAAATTCCCTCTATAAGCGTTGTTACCAAAATTATTCCTACCAACAAAATTCACATCCATAGATTCATTGTTATTCTCAACCAAAGTAGACAAAGGCATATCATTAGGATCAGAAGAAACACTCTTAGTAGCAAATAATTTCATAAGTTCATCCATCTTTCCACTCAAAACATTGATTTCTTCTATCGCATGCACTTTTTTATTAGAAGATCTTTCAGTATGCCATTTAGAATAATTAACCATAATATTATCTAGGAGTTTAGTAGCATCTCCTAAAGTGATTTCCATAAAAGTGCCTCCCGCGGCTGAATCTAAAAGATTTCTAGAAGCAAAATTCAATCTGGCATAAATTTTTTGTATAATCATCCACAAATTCAAACCATGAGTAGGGCAATTACGTATCATTAATTTCATTCTCTCCCAAGCTTGTGCAACATGTTCATGATCAAGTTGCTTAAAGTTCATAATATCGTTTCTAAGAGAGATGATCTTAGCGGGAGGGAAATACTTAGAGATAAAAGCATCTTTGCACTTGTTCCAAGAATCAATACTATTTTTAGGCAAAGACGGAAACCAAGCTTTAGCACGATCTCTAAGCAAAAAAGGAAATAGCTTCAATTTAACGACATCATTATCGACATCTTTTTTCTTTTGCATATCACATAAATCAACGAAGCTATTCAGATGAGTAGCGGCATCTTCACTAGGAAGGCCGGCGAATTGATCTTTCATAACAAGATTCAACAAAGCAGTATTAATTTCACAAGATTCAGCATCGGTAAGAGGAGCAATCGGAGTGCTAATAAAATCATTGTTGTTGGTATTGGTGAAGTCACACAATTTAGAATTATCTTGAGCCATCGCGACAAACAAGCAAACTAGCACACGAGCAGACAAGAGCAAACGGGCAAAATAGGCAAATAGAGAGGGAGGATAGAGAGAGAGGGAGAATAAAACGGCAAGGGTGAAGTGGGGGAGAGGAAAACGAGAGGCAAATGGCAAATAATGTAATGCGAGAGATAGGGATTGTGATGGCTACTTGGTATGTTGACTTTTTGCGTAGACTCCCCGGCAACGGCGCCAGAAATCCTTCTTGCTACCTCTTGAGCTTGCGTTGGTTTTCCCCGAAGAGGAAGGGATGATGCAGCAAAGTAGCGTAAGTATTTCCCTCAGTTTTTGAGAACCAAGGTATCAATCCAGTAGGAGGCCACGCTCAAGTCCCTCGTACCTGCACAAAATGATAGCTACTCACAACCAACGCGATTAGGGGTTGTCAATCCCTTTACGGTCACTTACGAGAGTGAGATCTGATAGATATAATATTTTTGGTATTTTTGGTATAAATATGCAAAGCAAAAAGTAAAGGCAAAGTAAAAAAGCAAAACAATATTAAAGTGATGGAGATTGATATGATGAGAATAGACCCGGGGGCCATAGGTTTCACTAGTGGCTTCTCTCAAGAGCATAAGTATTCTACGGTGGGTGAACAAATTACTGTTGAGCAATTGACAGAATTGAGCATAGTTATGAGAATATCTAGGCATGATCATGTATATTGGCATCACGTCCGTGACAAGTAGACCGAAACGATTCTGCATCTACTACTATTACTCCACTCATCGACCGCTATCCAGCATGCATCTAGAGTATTAAGTTAAAAACAGAGTAACGCCTTAAGCAAGATGACATGATGTAGAGAGATAAATTCATGCAATATGAAATAAACCCCATCTTGTTATCCTCAATGGCAACGATGCAATACGTGCCTTGCTGCCCCTCCTGTCACTGGGAAAGGACACCGCAAGATCGAACCCAAAGCTAAGCACTTCTCCCATGGCAAGAACTACCAATCTAGTTGGCCAAACCAAACGGATAATTCGAAGAGACTTGCAAAGATAACCAATCATACATAAAAGAATTCAGAGAAGATTCAAATATTATTCATAGATAGACTTGATCATAAACCCACAATTCATCGGTCTCAACAAACACACCGCAAAAAGAAGATTACATCGAATAGATCTCCACAAGAGAGGGGGAGAACTCTGTATTGAGATCCAAAAAGAGAGAAGAAGCCATCTAGCTACTAACTATGAACCCGAAGGTCTGAGGTAAACTACTCACACTTCATCGGAGAGGCTATGATGATGTAGAAGCCCTCCGTGATGACGGCTCTCTCCGGCGAAGCTCTGGAACAGGCCCCAAGATGGGATCTCGTGGATACAGAAAGTTGTGGCGGTGGAATTAGGTTTTTGGCTCCGTCCCTGATCGTCTGGGGGTACATAGGTATATATAGGAGGAAGGAGTACGTCGGTGGAGCATCGAGGGGCCCATGAGGCAGGGGGCGCACCCTAGGGGGGCGCCCCCACCCTCGTGACCGCCTCTTTGACTCATTGGAGTAGGGTCCAAGTCTCCTGGATCATGTTCGGTGAGAAAATCACGTTCCCGAAGGTTTTATTCCGTTTGGACTCCATTTGATATTCCGTTTCTTCGAAATACTGAAATAGGCAAAAAACAACAATTCTGGGCTGGGCCTCCGGTTAATAGGTTAGTCCCAAAAATAATATAAAAGTGGGAAATAAAGCCCAATATAGTCCAAAACAGTAGATAATATAGCATGGAGCAATCAAAAATTATAGATACGTTGGAGACGTATCACTGATCCACGCTTCAACCCGGCGGAACAGCTCGCCTCCGCCGCCACTGACTTTGGGCGGGCTCTGGCCAAGATGAAGTGGCCCAGCAACTACCTCTCAGGACTTATCAAGTATGTACCCACCAGTTCAATCCTACCAATACCAGTTGCAATTAATGACTATGTTTTGTACGGTCGATGTATTAAGCATGTTGTAGTAAACATGCCTAACACGTTTTAGCTATTTTCCCTAGCTTTTTATAGACAACTGGGCCATTATCTACTCTGGCAGCACCTGCCATGTGATGTTTAACTCTGCCAATTGCATTTTTATCAGTACCGGTTTCAATGGCCATTAAGCCTGTTGCAATTAACAGTTGTATATCCATTTTTAAAGAGTTGTATTTCAATGGCTACAAACTTACAAAACATGAATTAGGATGTTGTTAATCCCGTTGCAGTTAACAGTTGTATCCATTTTTTAATCCGTCCCTTTGCTACCATGCTACTCTTTCGAAATGAAGATATCACTACAGATGCTGCCGTTTTATTACCATTTGCTATTTTTGGTGGATGTTAACCCTGTTGTAGTTAACATTGGCTTTCCATGTACTTACACAGGGCTACAATGGGCGACGTTGTTGTTTGCCGTCGAGGTTAGCTGCATCCCATGTCTTATACACCATCTATTCCTAAATATAAGTATTTTTAGATATTCCAATATAGACTACATAAGGAGCAAAATGAGTGAATCTAGATTCTAATCTAAACTATATCTATAATTCTTTATACATCCGTATGTAGTTCATATTGAAATCTCAAAAAAAACTTGTACTTAGGAACATAGGTAGTTGTATTTTACATCATTTGTGCAATCTCAGTTTAGCTTCTAACATTTACTGGTTGCTTGTAGGTACATATATGAGCGGTACTGTCCACGCTTCAATCCCTTCTGCGTATGGGGCAATGAGATATTCATGAACAAGTGTCACGTGAGGACACTAAGGAAGATTGTTAGGCGAAAGAAACGGGTGGTTGGAATTAAGCTCTTTATTTACACTTTGTCGAAGACAACAGTGAACTTTAGGATGGTAAGTAATGTGTTGCCTTTTCCCCCTGCCCACAACAAGTTACTCTATTTAGACCTCAGTATCTGATATTTTTCTCTTTTCAGTGGTTTCCTAAGCTATTTACTAATGATTACCTTGCAAACTACATGACCGGAGTGGAGGCAACTAAGGTTAAAGTATGTAATTCATGCTACCATGACAATGCTTAGAAGTCTTCCTGAAGGTGGTGAAGGATGGGCGGGCGATCGTCATAAGGGGTTGGAAAAAAAGTGGTTCGTGCCTATGGCATGCAGGAAGGCACATTATGGGCATTCCGCTTCTTCAACACCGCCGGCAGTCAAAATGATTTACACTTGTCTCTTCACCTTTACCGCCTTTAAATACTATGGTTCATCATAGTTAATTGCTGCCTAATCCTGTAATTATTGAACATATTGTACTGACAATTTTATTTATGGATTCGTTGTTGAACCATTGTGCTAAGAATTTGAATTGCACGTTTCATATTTCAAAATTCCCAATTCGAATAATAAATTACAGGCAAAAATAAAAAGAGAACAGACGATCATGGAACTTTGCAAAAGGTTCTGGCAGTAAAAGCGCTTGTGATGGATATCCCAATGCCACACAGTTTTCTACATCATCAAATCGTGTGTGATGTAGTTAATGAAAGCAAACAGTTAACCAAGGCAAAGCGTGTGTGATAGTTACACCTTTCACACACGAGCGTATACATAAAACTGTGTGGGATGTACATACAAACAGAAACGTTTTCCCTGGATTGACTGTGTGGGATGTACATAAGAACATAAACGTATTCCTTGGATTCACCGTGTGGGATGTACATACCTACGGAAATGATTTTCTAGGATTCACCGTGTGGGATGTACATACCTACGGAAATGATTTTCTTGGATTACCGTGTTGGATGTACATACCTACGGAAATGATTGGGTTTTGATGCCTCGCCTGATCACACACGGCCCCAGCCTGTGTCCCAGGAGGGTTTATCCCCGAAGATTTCTGGGTCATGTGGGAAGGACCCCCTATCACCCACACTCACTTGGCGACGGTTCCAAAAGTCGTCGCAGAAAGGGGTTAAAAACCGTTTGTTTAGCACCGACGCGTACCAGTGATATCACTAAGCATTTTGAGCAAGCAAGCCGTTAAGCAACACCTCATCCCCTTTTAATAGTATTGACTTTTCCTATGGACCCAATGTGATCTTGGATAACTAAAATGAAAATGTAGAGTCTTGAGCTTGAGCCAATGTGTGTCCTTAGCATTTTGAGGGGTCCACATCTCTAGTCCATGCCATGCCAATCATTGAACTTTCTAAAAAGATTATCTTGAATGGATATTAGTTTAATGAGATATATGTTGTTAATAATTACCAAAACTACATAGGGATTAGTTGCACTTTCAATCTCCCCCTTTTTGGTAATTGATGACAACATATAGATCAAAGCTTCGACAAATGATAATAAGAATGAAATATATCGCCGCTTTGAGAAGTATGTGATAAGCAAGAGCCCCCCCCCCCTAAATTTGTGCATTATTTAAAATTTGCTTTTGAATGAAAATGCGCAGTCGATTAGGATAATGGGTTACTCTTCCATGTCACATACATCTTGGTGGAGCGCTCAAAATGATAGAATATGAAATATGCACTCATCACCAAGACAAAGTGAATGATCATACATAAGAGATGGATAATAGCATCATTCAAGCACAAGCATTAAAGTATGATATGATCAAACACATGACCATACAAGTACCTCACACACAAAACCATAAAGTATCAACCAAGCAAGCAAACAAATAAGTAGCAAACAAGTAGCAAAAGAGATAGCAACAAGAAGCAAAGCTCTCTCTCTCGAAGCCTATGATCTATACACTTTCTCCCCTTTGGCATCAAGTTACCAAAAAGCTCGAAAATGCATAGTGCTATGCAGCTCTCTAAGCTTGATCTTCGGGAGGTGGTGTGGAGAGGACTCCTAGGACAAATGCATCTGTTGAGGTTGTTGGAGCTGGTGGAGTTGCAACCGGAGGAGCAACTGAAGCTGTGTTTGCAGGTGCCGAAGTAGTAGCTCTAGTGTCTGTCACTGGCACTGGTGCAGATCTCTGTGCCCTAGGCACTCTCTGAGACGCTCCAATGGTAGCTTTACCTTTCCTCTCTTCAACTTATTCTTGGAGCTACTCAACAGTTGTTTGCATCTCTGTGACCTTCATGTCTAGATCATAAAACTTTGTTTCAATGATCCTTTCAGGATTCTCTTGATTCTGAGTCATGGTGGCCAATCCTTTCTCAATCCTCAAAGTGGCTTCAATAAGATATCCAAGTTGATCTTGTTTTGACTTGAGGAAAACTTGTGAAGCCTCTTCAACACTTGGCATCTTGGCCGCCTTCTCTTCTTTTGTCTTCTCTCTCTTCTCTTGATCCTCTACTGATGTAGGTTCTATAGCATCCATGACAACTATGTTGTCCTCAAAGTCAGGCCTCAAGGAAAGGTGCTCTTTGTCCAATAGGTATGTGCCTGTGCCCATCTTGGAGTTGATGAGCATCTGGATGTGTGGAGCATACCCACATGATCTCTTTTGGTCAGCAGATGTCCTCTTGATTGTCTCTACAATCAGTGTCATCACCTTAAACTTTTCTGGCACATCAAATATATGCAGCAAATTGATGGAGTGTCCTCTTATCATACTGTGATCACCAGACTTGGGCAACAGAGTGTGCCTCATGATAGTATTGATAGTAGGCAGACCTAACAGGAGAAAATAGACAGAGCCAAACTTATGATTTTCCAAAGCTGCATCTAGAATTTCCTTGTACATATGTGCCATGGAGTTGTGTCCCTTCCTTGGCTTGGCATACACATCAGTGGCATCATCATGCTCTGCAGGGGCATTGATCAGCTTGGCCCACTCAGCAACTGTGGACTGGTACCTTGTACCCTTAGACACCCAAACAATCCTGCCATCCGGGTAGAAATGAGCTGTTGAATAGAATTGCGTGATAAGCTCATCATTCCACTTGGTCAATTTCTGACCCACAAAGGCATCAACTCCATTCATCCTGAATCTCTCATGAACTACAGGGAAGGTGCACAAATTGAACTCCCTTATGGTTAGCATTTAACAGGAAAGGAACATCACCTCGATATACATCTTCTTCAGGCACGGAAAGCATCTCAGGCAACTGAAAACTTGGTCCAGGTTGGGGCTGACAGATTCTAGTGCTAAGCCCTTCACTGTGCCCAGAATCTGGGTGAAGCTTTGCTGGGTGACATACGAACATACATCTTCAAAACTAGAAATAATGTTAATATCAAGAAGGAGAGGTATAAGGCGACTGTTGTACCTGAAAGTAGTAGTATTTGACAGACAAGTAGCCCACCACTGTCAATTTAGGCGCAGAAATGACATTGATTCTTGTTGGACCTTGTTGATCAACTACAAGTAATCTCTCAAGTGAAGGCGTGTCCTCAATGACCATATTGTGGTCTACCTTTTGTGATCTCTCATTGCAGCACCAGCAACACACATAAATAGTCCAGAGAGTCCTGGAGGTGATGTGCAAGGTGCTCGACCAATTCAATGCCTGAAGACGAAGGAACTCAAATGTAGTACAACCATGAAGCAGTCGCTCCATGTCATCCTTTGGGATGCAGACGGCGATGAGCTCGAGGTGCTTCATTCGTGGTAGAAAAAGAGCGGGCGCGTCATTAAGGGGGGAATGGCAGTTCATGAACTTGGCGAGGAACAGTGTGGGCACGAAGTAGAGCGCGGATGTTGGTAGCAAGCGCATATGCCCATCATTAAAACTGAGCTTCTCGAGTTGATCTATGGCGGGGGATCGGAACCACTCGTCAAGCTTGGCTCGGTCCTTGCCATTGGAATGGAACTTGCTCATGACAAGGCCTTTGATTGGGCCATGGTGACTGCCGAGGATCTGGGAGAACGCATCCAAGCTTTGGCGATAGCCATGGCAGAGCTCGTGGGCGTCGAGGAGGTCGACAAGGGTGAGGAGCCATAGGGGGCGCCACCGCGGGGAAAGGGCGTTGATACGTCTCCAACGTATCTATAATCTTTGATTGCTCCATGCTATATTATCTACTATTTTGGATGTTTATGGGCTTTATTATACACTTTTATATCATTTTTTTGACTAACCTATTAACCCAGAGCCCAGTGCCAGTTTCTGTTTTTACCTTGTTTTAGAATATCGCAGAAAAGGAAAACCAAACTGAGTCCAATTGACCTGAAACTTCACAGAACTTATTTTTGGATTAGAAGAAGCCCAGAAGACTTGGAGTGCACATCAGGGGATCTACGAGGAGTCCACGAGGTAGGGGGGCGCGCCCACCCCCTAGGCGCGCCCTCCACCCTTGTGGGCCCCTCGTGGCCCCCCTGACGCACTTCTTCCTCCTATATATCTCCATATACCCTAAAACGATCGGGGAGCACAATAGATCGGGAGTTCCGCCGCCAGAAGCCTCCGTAGCCACCGAAAGCCAATCTAGACCTGTTCCGGCACCCTGCCGGAGGGGGGAATCCCTCTCCGGTGGCCATCTTCATCATCCCGGTGCTCTCCATGACGAGGAGGGAGTAGTTCTCCCTCGGGGCTGAGGGTATGTACCAATAGCTATGTGTTTGATCTCTCTCTCTCTCTCTCTCGTGTTCTTGAGGTGATACGATCTTGATGTATCGCGAGCTTTGCTATTATATTTGGATCCTATGATGTTTCTTCCCCCCTCTACTCTCTTGTAATGAATTGAGTTTCCCCTTTGAAGTTATCTTATCGGATTGAGTCTTTAAAGATTTGAGAACACTTGATGTATGTCTTGCCATGCGTATCTGTGGTGACAATGGGATACCACGTGATTCACTTGATATATGTTTTGGTGATCAACTTGCGAGTTCCGCCCATGAACCTATGCATAGGGGTTGGCACACGTTTTCATCGTGATTCTCCGGTAGAACTTTGGGGCACTCTTTGAGGTCCTTTGTGTTGGTTGAATAGATGAATCTGAGATTGTGTGATGCATATCGTATAATCATACCCACGGATACTTGAGGTGACATTGGAGTATCTAGGTGACATTAGGGTTTTGGTTGATTTGTGTCTTAAAGTGTTATTCTAGTACGAACTCTAGGGCTGTTTGTGACACTTATAGGAATATCCCAATGGATTGATTGGAAAGAATAACTTTGAGGTGGTTTCGTACCCTACCATAATCTCTTCATTTGTTCTCTGCTATTAGTGACTATGGAGTGACTCTTTGTTGCATGTTGAGGGATAGTTATGTGATCCAATTATGTTAGTATTGTTGAGGGAACTTGCACTAGTGAAAGTATGAACCCTAGGCCTTATTTCCTATCATTGCAATACCGTTTACGCTCTCTTTTATCAGTCATTACCTTGTTGTTTTTATAATTTTAGATTACAAATACCCATATCTATTATCCATATACCACTTGTATCACCATCTCTTCGCCGAACTAGTGCACCTATACAATTTACCATTGTATTGGGTGTGTTGGGGACACAAGAGACTCTTTGTTATTTGGTTGCAGGGTTGCTTGAGAGAGACCTTCTTCATCCTACGCCTCCTACGGATTGATAAACCTTAGGTCATCCACTTGAGGGAAATTTGCTACTATCCTATAAACCTCTGCACTTGGAGGCCCAACAATGTCTACAAGAAGAAGGTTGTGTAGTAGACATCAAGCTCTTTTCTGGCGCCGTTGCCGGGGAGGTTAGCGCTTGAAGGTATATCTTTATATCTTGCAATCGAGTCTTTTAGTTTCTTGTTTTATCACTAGTTTAGTTTATAAAAGAAAACTATAAAAAAATGGAATTGAGTTTGTCTCATATGCTTCACCTTTTTAATATATTTCGTAAGTATGATGGAAAGGAAAATTGTGCTCAAGTTCTAGAAGAAGAAATCTATAAAATGTTTGGCACTAAATCTTTGAATGATGAGCATGATTGCAATGTTGTTAGTACGAATTCTTTGAATATCCATGATACTAATGATGATTGCACTAGTTATGATGTCTCCTATAAACATGTCAATTTTTGTGGAGTGCATTGGTTTTGTAAGTACACACCAAATAGGGAAGATAGATATTGCAAGAGGCACAAGTACTTAGAAACTGAATTGTTGCAAGAAAGTCTTGATGATTGTGCTGAAATATTCAATATTTTTCGCGCCCCTTGTGAACTTTGCAATGAACATGGTCATTTAAATCTCCAATGCAAATTGTTTCATGACCTAATCGTATCCAAAAATTGTGATAATTTGATTACCCTTGAGCATCATAAAGAGCTTAGTCTTCTTTTGGTGTATGAGGAAATGAAACGTATAACTGAGGGTATTCCAAAGTTTAATCTTGATAGATTTCTTGATTTTGATCTAGAGAAAATTTATATGTATTGTGCGGTGAATTGCATTGAAAATCCTTATATTGCCAATTACATAAATAAAAGAAAACAAATAGAGGATGAAGAGAATACTAATGAAAGGGAAGAGACTTTCCAATATTATCCTATTATTTCTTATGATGAATCAGGTAACGAGGAGGAGCCTCCTATTCAACCAATCTCATTAATAAGGAGCTCCAAAAAGAGGATTGAACCCACACATGATGTGGTGAAGAAGAAGAAAAGAAAAAGAAAGAGAGGTAAAAAGATATCTCCCCTAAATAATGCTGCTCCTATTACTATTGTGCCTTATGAAAATATAATTGTGGAAGATAATGATACTTCCTATGATCTTGAAAATCTTTTTGGCACTTGCTTGGAAGAATATGATAATTGCTATACTATTGGTGCTATCCATACTATTGATGATGAACGTGATTATGCTTATGATATGAAAAGGCCCAAGCTTGGGGATGCTATGTTTGATGAAGATGATGTTTTTGAGAATATATTTGCTGCAATTAATGTCTGTCCCAAGCTTGGGGATGCTATGTTTAATGAAGATGATATTTTTTGTCTCCCAAGTTTTGATATGCAAATTTATAATGATGATAACATGCCTCCTACTTATGATGATTATTGTGATTACACTTATGCTATAAGAAGTAGTGATGATTATATTTATAAAACTTGTCATGATTATGATTACCCTTTTTCTGAACATTACTCTTTTAATGTGGAAACAATTTATAGTGTTCAAGTCTCTTATGATACTCCCACTATTCCGAATGAGGAGAATCTTGCTTATGTGGAGAGTAGTAAATTTTCTATGCTTGTAGATCATGAAAAGAATGCTTTAGGTGCTGGTTATATTGTTGAATTCATTCATGATGCTACTGAAAATTATTAGGAGGGAGGAACATATGCTTGTAGGAATTGCAATAATATCAAATTTCCCCTCTATGTGCTTAAAATTTTGAAGTTATGCTTGTTTTGCCTTCCTATGTTAGTTGATTCTTGTTCCCATAAGTTGTTTGCTCACAAAATCCCTATGCATAGGAAGTGGGTTAGACTTAAATGTGCTAGTAATATTCTTCATGATGCTCTCTTTATGTTTCAATTCTTATCCTTTATGTGAGCATCATTGAAATCATCATGCCTAGCTAGGGACATTAAACGTTAGCGCTTGTTGGGAGGCAACCCAACTTTATTTTTGTTCCTTGCTTTTTGTTACTGTTTAGTAATAAATAATTCATCTAGACTCTTTTTATATGTGTTTTTTTTCTTCTAATTAGTGTTTGTGCCAAGTAGAACCGTTGGGAAGACTTGGGGAAAGTCTTGTTGATCATGCTGTAAAAAACAGAAACTTTAGCGCTCACGAGAATTGCTGCCATTTTTATTTGGAGAGTGCTATTTAGTTAAATCATTTTGAAGATGATTAGATAAATTCCTCACGTCAAGAAATTTATTTGAGAATTTTATGAGTTCCAGAAGTATACGTTTGATCCAGATTACTACAGATTGTTCTGTTTTTGACAGATTCTGTTTTCTATGTGTTGTTTGCTTATTTTGATGAATCTATGAGTAGTATCGGAGGGTATGAACCATAGAGAAGTTGGAATAAAGTAGGTTTAACACCAATATAAATAAATAATGAGTTCATTAAAGTACCTTGAAGAGGTGTTTTGTTTTCTTTCGCTAACGGAGCTTACGAGTTTTCTGTTAAGTTTTGTGTTGTGAAGTTTTCAAGTTTTGGGTAAAGATTCGATGGACTATGGAATAAGGAGTGGCAAGAGACTAAGCTTGGGGATGCCCAAGGCACCCCAAGGTAATATTAAAGGACAACCAAAAGCCTAAGCTTGGGGATTCCCCGGAAGGCATCCCCTCTTTCGTCTTCGTTCATCGGTAACTTTACTTGGAGCTATATTTTTATTCGCCACATGATATGTGTTTTGCTTGGAGCGTCATTTTATTTCATTTTGTTTTGCTTGCTGTTTGAATAAAATACCAAGATCTGAAATTATTAAATGTTAGAGAGTCTTCACATAGTTGCATAATTATTCGACTACTCATTGATCTTCACTTATATCTTTCGGAGTAGTTTGTCATTCGCTCTAGAGCTTCACTTATATCTTTAGAGCATGGTGGCAGTTTTATTTTGAAGAAATAGATGAACTCTCATGCTTCACTTATATTATTTTGAGAGTATTAAATAGCATGGTAATTTTCTTAAATAATCCTAATATGCTAGGCATCCAAGAATAATAAAAACTTTCATATAGAGTGCATTGAATACTAAGAGAAGTTTGATGCTTGATGATTGTTTTGAGATATGGAGGTAATAACATCAAAGTCGTGCTAGTTGAGTAGTTGTGAATTTGAGAAATTCTTGTGTTGAAGTTTGCAAGTCCCGTGTCATGCACGTATGGTAAACGTTATGTAACAAATTTGAAACATGAGGTGTTATTTGATTGTCTTCCTTATGAGTGGCGGTCGGGGACGAGCGATGGTCTTTTCCTACCAATCTATCCCCCTAGGAGCATGCACGTAGTGCCGAGGTTTTTGATGACTTGTAGATATTGGCAATAAGTATGTGAGTTCTTTATTACTAATGTTGAGTCCATGGATTATACGCACTCTCACCCTTCCATCATTGCTAGCCTCTTCGGTACCGTGCATTGCCCTTTCTCACATTGAGAGTTGGTGCAAACTTCGCCGGCGCATCCAAACCCCGTG
This sequence comes from Triticum dicoccoides, assembly GCF_002162155.2. NCBI lineage: Eukaryota > Viridiplantae > Streptophyta > Magnoliopsida > Poales > Poaceae > Triticum > Triticum dicoccoides. Next base: position 365,440,473 of record NC_041380.1, on the reverse strand, counting down.
ATATGATACGCTCTTTCACACATAAACCTCCTTATATCTTCCTCAAAACAGCCACCATACCTACCTATTATGGCATTTTCATAGCCATTCCGAGATATATTGCCATGCAACTTTCCACCATTCCGTTTATCATGACACATTCATCATTGTCATATTGCTTAGCATGATCATGTAGTTGACATAGTATTTGTGGCAAAGCCACCGTTCATAATTCTTTCATACATGTCACTCTTGGTCCATTGCATATCCCTGTACACCGCCGGAGGCATTCATATAGAGTCATCTTTGTTCTAGTATCGAGTTGTAATCATTGAGTTGTAAATAAATAGAAGTGTGATGATCCTCATTTTCTAGAGCATTGTCCCAAGTGAGGAATAAAAAAAGGCCATAAAAAAGAGAAGGCCCAAAAAAATAAAAAAGAGAAAAGCCATAAAAAAAAGGAAAAGGCCCAAATAAAAAAATAAAAAGAGAGAGAAGGGACAATGCTACTATCCTTTGCCACACTTGTGCTTCAAAGTAGCACCATAATCTTCATGATAGAGAGTCTCTTGTTTTGTCACTTGCATATACTAGTGGGAAATTTTCATTATAGAACTTGGCTTGTATATCCCAACAATGGGCCTCCTCAAGTGCCCTAGGTCTTCATGAGCAAGCAAGCTGGATGCACACCCACTTAGTTTCTTTTGTTGAGCTTTCATACGTTTATAGCTCTAGTGCATCCGTTGCATGGCAATCCCTACTCCTTGCATTAACATCAATTAGTGGGCATCTCCATAGACCATTGATTAGCCTCATTGATGTGAGACTTTATCCCTTTTTGTCTTCTCCACATAACCCCCTCATTATTCTATTCCACCCATAGTGCTATGTCCATGGCTCGCTCTCATATATTGCATGAAAGTTTATAGGTTTGAGATTACTAAAGTATGAAACAATTGCTTGGCTTGTCATCGGGGTTGTGCATGATGAGAGCATTCTTGTGTGACGAAAATGGAGCATGACTAAACTATATGATTTTGTAGGGATGAACTTTCTTGGGCCATGTTATTTTGAGAGGACATAATTGCTTAGTTAGTATGCTTGAAGTATTATTATTTTTATGTCAATATGAACTTTTATCTTGAATCTTTCGGATCTGAATATTCATGCCATGATTAAGAAGAATTACAGTGAAATTATGCCAAGTAGCACTCCGCATCAAAAATTCTGTTTTTATCATTTACCTACTTGAGGACGAGCAGGAATTAAGCTTGGGGATGCTGATACGTCTCCAACGTATCTATAATTTTTGATTGCTCCATGCTATATTATCTATTGTTTTGGATGTTTATGGGATTTATTATACACTTTTATATCATTTTTGGGACTAACCTATTAACCCAGAGCCCAGTGCCAGTTTCTGTTTTTACCTTGTTTTAGAATATAGCAGAAAAGGAAAACCAAACAGAGTCCAATTGAATTGAAACTTCACGGAACTTATTTTTGGATTAGAAGAAGCCCAGAAGACTTGAAGTGCACGTCAGGGGATCTACGAGGAGGCCACAAGGTAGGGGGGCGCGCCCACCCCCTGGGCGCGCCCTCCACCCTCGTGGGCCCCTCGTGCCCCCCCTGCCGCACTTCTTCCTCCTATATATCTCCATATACCCTAAAACGATCGGGGAGCACAATAGATCGGGAGTTCCGCCGCCAGAAGCCTCCATAGCCACCGAAAGACAATCTAGACCCGTTCCGGCACCCTGAAGGAGGGGGGGAATCCCTCTCCGGTGGCCATCTTCATCATCCCGGTGCTCTCCATGATGAGGAGGGAGTAGTTCTCCCTCGGGGCTGAGGGTATGTACCAGTAGCTATGTGTTTGATCTCTCTCTCTCTCTCTCTCTCTCTCTCTCTCTCTCTCTCGTGTTCTTGAGGTGATATGATCTTGATGTATCGCGAGCTTTGCTATTATATTTGGATCCTATGATGTTTCTTCCCCCCTCTACTCTCTTGTAATGAATTGAGTTTCCCCTTTGAAGTTATCTTATCGGATTGAGTTTTAAAGATTTGAGAACACTTGATGTATGTCTTGCCGTGCGTATCTGTGGTGACAATGGGATACCACGTGATTCACTTGATGTATGTTTTTGTGATCAACTTGCGAGTTCCGCCCATGAACCTATGCATAGGGGTTGGCACACGTTTTCGTCGTGATTCTCTGGTAGAACTTTGGGGCACTCTTTGAGGTCCTTTGTGTTGGTTGAATAGATGAATCTGAGATTGTGTGATGCATATCGTATAATCATACCCACGGATACTTGAGGTGACATTGGAGTATCTAGGTGACATTAGGGTTTTGGTTGATTTGTGTCTTAAGGTGTTATTCTAGTACGAACTCTAGGGCTGTTTGTGACGCTTATAGGAATAGCCCAACGGATTGATTGGAAAGAATAACTTTGAGGTGGTTTTGTACCCTACCATAATCTCTTCGTTTGTTCTCCGCTATTAGTGACTTTGGAGTGACTCTTTGTTGCATGTTGAGGGATAGTTATGTGATCCAATTATGTTAGTATTGTTCAGGGAACTTGCACTAGTGAAAGTATGAACCCTAGGCCTTATTTCCTATCATTGCAATACCATTTAAGCTCTCTTTTATCATTCATTAGCTTGCTGTTTTTATAATTTCAGATTACAAATAGCCATATCTATTATCCATATACCACTTGTATCACCATCTCTTCGCCGAACTAGTGCACCTATACAATTTACCATTGTATTGGGTGTGTTGGGGACACAAGAGACTCTTTGTTATTTGGTTACAGGGTTGCTTGAGAGAGACCATCTTCATCCTACGCCTCCTACGGATTGATAAACCCTAGGTCATCCACTTGAGGAAAATTTGCTACTGTCCTACAAACCTCTGCACTTGGAGGCCCAACAACGTCTACAAGAAGAAGGTTGTGTAGTAGACATCATACGTCTGTCCTCTCCCAATATTTGATTGGGAGGAGGGATATGATGAATATCAACATATCATCGGGGAGGTTGTTGATGAAGTCTAGGCCTGATGGAGTCGCTTGCGGTTCTTTCTGGACCTGCCTCCTGATATGTCTCCAATGTATCTATAATTTTTGATTGTTCAATGCTATTATATTATCTGTTTTGGATGTTAATGGGGTTATTTATACACTTTTATATTATTTTTGGGACTAACCTACTAACCCAAGGCCCAGTGCAAATTGCTGTTTTTTGCCTATTTCAGTGTTCCATAGAAAAGGAATATCAAACGGAATCCAAACGGAATGAAACCTCCAGGAGAGTTATTTTTGGAACAAACGTGATCCAGGGGACATGGAGTGGACGTCAGGAAATCAATGAGGATGCCACGAGGCAGGGAGGCGTGCCTGCCCCCTTGGGCGCGCCCCCACCCTTGTGGGCCCCTCGGGGCTCCACCGACCTACTTCTTCCTCCTATATATTCCTATATACCCCAAAAACATCCAGGAGCACCACGAAACCCTATTTCCACCAACGCAGCCTTCTGTACCCAAGAGATCCCATCTTGGGGCCTTTTCCAGAGCTCCGGCGGAGGGGGAATCGATCACGAAGGGCTTCTACATCAACACCAGAGCCTCTCCGATGATGTGTGAGTAGTTTACCTCAGACCTTCGGGTCCATAGTTATTAGCTAGATGGCTTCTTCTCTCTCTTTGGATCTAAATACAAAGTTCTCCTCGATCTTCTCGGAGATCTATTTGATGTAACTCTTTTTGCGGTGTCTTTGTCGAGATCCAATGAATTGTGGGTTTATGATCAAGTTTATCTATGAACAATATTTGATTCTTCTCTGAAATCTTTTATGTATGATTGGTTATCTTTGCAAGTCTCTTCGAATTATCAGTTTGGTTTGGCCTACTAGATTGATCTTTCTTGCAATGGGAGAAGTGCTTAGCTTTGGGTTCAATCTTGTGGTGTCCTTTCCCAGTGACATCAGGGGCAGCAAGGCACGTATTGTATTGTTGCCATCGAGGATAAAAAGCTGGGGTTTATATCATATTGCTTGATTTTATCCTTCTATATCATGTCATCTTGCTTAATGCATTACTCTGTTCTTATGAACTTAATACTCTAGATGCATGCTGGATAGCGGTCGATGTGTGGAGTAATAGTAGTAGATGAAGAATTGTTTCAGTCTACTTGTCACGGACGTGATGCCTATAGATATTCTCATAATTATGCACTTTTCTATCAATTGCTCGACAATAATTCATTCACCCACCGTAATACTTATGCTATCTTGAGAGAAGCCACTAGTGAAACCTATGGCCCCCGGGTCTATTCTCTATTATATTAATCTCCCGTCAACTAGCTATTTATGGCACCGTTTATTTTGCAATCTTTACTTTCAATCTATATCATGAAAATACCAAAAATATTTATCTTATTATTATTATCTCTGTCAGATCTCACTCTCGTAAGTGACCATGAAGGGATTGACAACCCCTTTATCGCGTTGGTTGCGAGGTTCTTATTTGTTTGTGTAGGTAAGAGGGACTTGCGTGTAGTCTCCTACTGGATTGATACCTTGGTTCTCAAAAACTGAGGGAAATACTTACGCTACTTTGCTGCATCACCCTTTCCTCTTCAAGGGAAAACCAACGCAGTGCTCAAGAGGTAGCAAGAAGGATTTCTGGCGCCGTTGCTGGGAAGATCTACCACAAGTCAAGACATACCAAGTACCTATCACAAACTCTTATCCCTCGCATTACATTATTTGCCATTTGCCTCTCGTTTTCATCTTCCCCACTTCACCCTTGCAGTTTTATTCGCCCTCTTTTTCCGTCCGCCTCTTTTTCGTTTGCTTCTTGTGTCACTGTGTTTCGTCATGGCTAGTCCCTTATCTGCCCCTTTGTCTCCCAAGTTTGAAGTTCTTCACTTCAAACAAAGACAAGGAGAAAATTAAAAAGATGCTTGGTTTAGGATGATGGAATCTTATCGTAATTGCACCCTAGAGGTGAATTTTGGAATTTTACTTCACAATTTTTATGTTGGGCTAAATATGTCGCATAGACAACTCTTGGATTGCGTTGCCAAATGGAATTTTATCGAAATTGATCCTAGTATTGCTCATGAAATCATAGAGGGAATAGTGGGAGCACTACCTCAACAAAATGGGTCACATCATACCTAGGAAGAGACACAAGTTTTTGAAAAGATTTGTGAAGTTACGAAAATTTTACAAAAGTCTCTTGAACCTCTTAAGAGTGTTAGCGAAAACCTTCACCGCATGAATATGTTGATTACCCTTTGCAATAAGTGGTTGGATACTTTAGATCTAAAAATTTCCGAATATGAAGGGAAACGTAAAGAACCTCCCAGATTCGAGCATGACTCCGCTAAAAAAATTAAAACCAAAGATGATAATACCTAGATCTATTCTTGCTTTTATGCCTAGCTAAGGGCGTTAAACGATAGCGCTTGTTGGGAGGCAACCCAATTTTATTTTTGTTTCTTGATTTTTGGTTCTGTTTAGTAATAAATAATTCATCTAGGCTCTGTTTAGATGTGGTTTTATGCTTTTAATTAGTGTTTGTGTCAAGTAGAACCTTTGGGAAGACTGGGGGAAAGTCTTTGCGATCTTGCTGTAAAAAACAGAAACTTTAGCGCTCACGAGATTTGCTGCCATTTTTTTACTGGAGAGTGCGATTAGGTTGCTTGTTTTTGCAGATGATTAATAGATAAATTCCTCACATCCAGCAATTTATTTTAGAATTTTTGGGGTTACATAAGTATTCGAAACCTATAGATTACTACAGACTGTTCTGTTTTTGACAGATTCTATTTTTCGTGTGTTGTTTGCTTATTTTGATGAATCTATGGCTAGTATCGGAGGTTATGAACCATAGAGAAGTTGGAATACAGTAGGTTTAACACCAAAATAAATAAAGAATGAGTTCATTACAGTACCTTAAGTGGTGGTTTGTTTTCTTATACTAACGGAGCTCACGAGATTTTCTGTTTAAGTTTTGTGTTGTGAAGTTTTCAAGATTTGGGGAAAGATTTGATGGATTATGGAGTAAGGAGTGGCAAGAGCCTAAGATTGGGGATGCCTAAGGCACCCCAAGGTAAAATTCAAGGACAACCAAAAGCTTAAGCTTGGGGATGCCCCGGAAGGCATCCCCTCTTTCATCTTCTTCTATCGGTAACTTTACTTGAGGCTATATTTTTATTCACCACATGATATGTGTTTTTCTTGGAGCGTATTGTATGATTTGAGTATTTGCTTTTTAGTTTACCACAATCATCCTTGCTGTACACACCTTTTGGGAGAGACACACATGAATTGGTATTTATTAGAATACTCTATGTTCTTCACTTATATCTTTTGAGCTAGATAATTTTGCTCTAGTGCTTCACTTATATATTTTAGAGCACGGTGGTGGTTTATTTTATAGAAATTATTGATCTCTCGTGCTTCACTTATATTATTTTGAGAGTCCTTTAGAACAACATGGTAATTTGCCTTGGTTATAAAATTGGTCCTAATATGATAGGCATCCAAGATGGGTATAATAAAAACTATCATAAAAAGTGCATTGAATACTATGAGAAGTTGGATGCTTGATAATTGTTTTGAGATATAAAGATGGTGATATTAGAGTTGTGCTAGTTGAGTAGTTGTGAATTTGAGAAATGCTTGTGTTGAAGTTCGCAAGTCCCATAGCATGCACGTATGGTAACCGTTGTGTAACAAATTTCAAACATGAGGTGTTCTTTGATTGTCTTCCTTATGAGTGGCAGTCGGGGACGAGCGATGGTCTTCTCCTACCAATCTATCCCCCTAGGAGCATGCGCGTAGTGCTTGGTTTTTGATGACTTGTAGATTTTTGCAATAAGTATGTGAGTTCTTTATGACTAATGTTGAGTCCATGGATTATACGCACTCTCACCCTTCCATCATTGCTAGCCTCTTCGGTACCGTGAATTGCCCTTTCTCACCTTGAGAGTTGGTGCAAACTTTGCAGGTACATCCAAACCCCGTGATATGATATGTTCTATCACACATAAACCTCCTTATATCTTCCTCAAAACAGCCACCATACCTACCTATTATGGCATTTCCATAGCCATTCCGGGATATATTGCCATGCAACTTTCCACTGTTTCATTTATGACACACTTCATCATTGTCATATTGCTTTGCATGATCATGTAGTTGAAATCATATTTGTGGCAAACCCACCATGCATAATTTATCATACATGTCACTCTTGATTCATTGCTTTCCCGGTACACCGCAGGAGGCATTCATATAGAGTCATATTTTGTTCTAGTATCGAGTTGTAATCATTGAGTTGTAAATAAATAGACGTGTGATGATCATCATTAATAGATCATTGTCCCCAAAAAAGGAAAGGCCAAATAAAAAAGGCCCCAAAAAAGAAATAAAAAGAAAAGAAATAAAGAGGGACAATGCTACGATCCTCTTTTTCCACACTTGTGCTTCAAAGTAGCACCATGATCTTTATGGTAGAGAGTCTCTTGTTTTGTCACTTTCATATACTAGTGGGAATTTTTCATTATAGAACTTGGCTTGTATATTCCAACAATGGGCTTCCTCAAATGCCCTAGGTCTTCGTGAGCAAGCAAGTTGGATGCACACCCACTTAGTTTCTTTTGTTGAGCTTTCATACATTTATAGCTCTAGTGCATCCGTTGCATGGCAATCCCTACTCCTTGCATTGACATCAATTGATGGGCATCTCCCTAGCCCGTTGATTAGCCGCGTCAATGTGAGAAGTTCTCATTTTTTCTTCTCCACATAACCCCCATCATATTATTCTATTCCACCCATAGTGCTATATCCATGGCTCACGCTCATGTATTGCGTGAAAGTTGATTTTTTTAGATTACTAAAGTATGAAACAATTGCTTGGCTTGTCATCGGGGTTGTGCAAGATGATAGCATTCTTGTGTGACGAAAATGGAGCATGACCAAACTATATTATTTTGTAGGGATGAACTTTGTTTTGCCATGTTATTTCGAGAAGACATGATTGCTTAGTTAGTATGCTTGAAGTATTATTGTTTTTATGTCAATATTAAACTTTTGTCTTGAATCTTTCGGATCTGAACATTCATGCCACAATAAAGAAAATTACATTGATAATTATGCTAGGTAGCATTCCACATCAAAAATTCTGTTTTTATCATTTACCTACTCGAGGACGAGCAGAAATTAAGCTTGGGGATGCTTGATATGTCTCCAACGTATCTATAATTTTTGATTGTTCCATGCTATTATATTATCTGTTTTGGATGTTAATGGGCTTATTTATACACTTTATATTATTTTTGGGACTAACCTACTAACCCAAGGCCCAGTGCAAATTGTTGTTTTTTTGCCTATTTCAGTGTTTCGCAGAAAAGGAATATCAAATGGTATCCAAACGGAATGAAACTTTTGGGAGAGTTATTTTTAGAACAAACGTGATCGAGAGGACTTGGAGTGGACGTCAAGAAATCAATGAGGAGGCCACGAGGCAGGGAGGCGCGTGTGCCCCCTGGGTGCGCCACCCACCCTCGTGGGCCCCTCATGGCTCCACCGACCTACTTCTTCCTCCTATATATACCCATATACCCCGAAAACATCCAGGAGCACCACGAAACCCTATTTCCATCGCCGCAACCTTCTGTACCCAAGAGATCCCATCTTGGGGCCTTTTCCGGAGCTCCGCCGGAGGGGGAATCGATCACAGAGGGCTTCTACATCAACACCATAGCCTCTCCAATGATGTGTGAGTAGTTTACCTCAGACCTTCGGGTCCATAGTTATTAGCTAGATGGCTTCTTCTCTCTCTTTGGATCTCAATACAAAGTTCTCCTCGATCTTCTTGGAGATCTATTTGATGTAACTCTTTTTACGGTGTGTTTGTCGAGATCCGATGAATTGTGGGTTTATGATCAAGTTTATCTATGAACAATATTTGATTCTTCTCTGAAATCTTTATGTATGATTGGTTAACTTTGCAAGTCTCTTCGAATTATCAGTTTGGTTTGGCCTACTAGATTGATCTTTCTTGCAATGGGAGAAGTTCTTAGCTTTGGGTTCAATCTTGCGGTGTCCTTTCCCAGTGACAGCAGGGGCAGCAAGGCATGTATTGTATTGTTGCCATTGAGGATAAAAAGATGGGGTTTATATCATATTGCTTGAGTTTATCCCTCTACATCATGTCATCTTTCTTAATGCATTAGTCTATTCTTATGAACTTACTACTCTAGATGCATGCTGGATAGTGGTCGATGTGTGGAGTAACAATAGTAATTCGTTCACCCACCGTAATACTTATGCTATCTTGAGAGAAGCCACTAGTGAAACCTATGGCCCCCGGGTCTATTCTCTATTATATTAGTCTCCCGTCAACTAGCTATTTCTGGCACTGTTTATTTTGCAATCTTTACTTTCAATCTATATCATAAAAATACCAAAAATATTTATCTTATTATTATTATCTCTATCAGATCTCACTCTCGTAAGTGACCATGAAGAGATTGACAACCCCTTTAGCGTGTTGGTTGTGAGGTTCTTATTTGTTTGTGTAGGTACGAGGGACTTGCGTGTAGTCTCCTACTGGATTGATACCTTGTCGGATGTGGGGTTCCTGCAAACCCTTAAGTTTCGAACACTGGGGTGCGCGCGAAGTCTTTCCCTCCTACCGATCTACGCTCTAGCTCACTAAGATCTTGCGGACGAACTCAATGAACACACAACACATGAAGACACGGGGTTTATACTGGTTCGGGCCACCGTTGTGGTGTAATACCCTACTCCAATGTGGTGGTGGATTGCCTCTTGGGCTGATGATGAACAATACAAGGGGAAGAACAACCTCCTGAGGTTGAGGTGTTCTTGTACGTATGAACTTGTGATGTGTAGATTCCCTCAAGCTAAGATGAGATGCCGTCTCTCTCCCTACTATGGTGGTGGCTAGTCCTATTTATAGAGGCCCTGGTCCTCTTCCCAAATATTGAGCGGGAAGGGAGCCAACAATGGCGGGCTAATTTGAAGGGGGACAATTAGTACAAGCTATCCTGACAAAAGCGGTCTTCGCCTATGAAAGGCTCTGGTGGTGACACCGTCTTGGGCTCCACGATGACCTCCGTCTTGCAGTCCATGGTCTTGGTCTTGTTGCACCGAAATGGCAACCTTTGCCTGAGGCTTCGGTACCCCGCGGCTGTGCTTGCCTCCTTTGCACCAAAGAGGAAACAAGGACGCTGCGCGCGCTGGCGCCCGCCTGGTGTCGATCGTCATGGCTCACGTCATGAGAGCCTCATGAGGTTTGCCCCGCCTTGATATCTCCGCTACTCGCGAGCCTGCCTGACTAGGCCGCTCGGGAGGAGGTCTTGCGTCGTCCGCCTCGCGAGGGTCTTGGGTGCCTTGTTGATGAAGATGGGTTGTACATCCTGCTGGCTCAGTCTCGCCGCGGGCCGCAGGCAGGCATGTCTGGGGACCCCCATTCCCAGAACGCTGACATACCTTGGTTCTCAAAAATTGAGGGAAATACTTATGCTACTTTGTTGCATCACCCTTTCCTCTTCAAGGGAAAACCAACGCAGTGCTCAAGAGGTAGCACCTCCGCTTGTTGGCAGCCTCGTTCTCCACCTCGTCGGCGGCGACGGAAACCTCTGTCTCCATATTTATGTCGTGCTCGAGTGCTTCAAGAGCCCTGGCATCGCCACTCCCTCCTATGGGGCGCTTCGGCGGCATCCTCATACACTGACGGCTTTGAGGACTCAGAGCGGCGTCGAGGATGCGGGCGGACAGAGAGGATTGTGTGTGTGGCGAGGATGGGGGGTACGGCCGCTCGGCCGCGCCATTAATACAGACCAGTGGGAGCGAGGCAGGCGGCAGTCCAAGGCTGTCTCGCTTCTCGGTGAGAACGGCTGCTTAATCTCTATGAATGAAAGCTATGCTTAATTACTGGATTTTAGTTGCAAAAAATAGATAGTGTTGTTGATTTTTAGTTGCATATTTTGACAAATCGCAGTGTCTCTTGGCTTAGTGCGGAAGTCTAGCTTTAATTTGCATACCGTAATCTGAACCGTTTGCATTGAAGAGATGCACAAATCCTGCATTGAACAACTTGCACGCTTCTGGTGAGCCTATGCACCGAACTGCGCTCGCACGCCTCCCGTTCAGTCATGCAGCTGTCCGCACGGCACCTCCTATAGCCATTAAAACCAAAACACATGGGGTCGTGTGAATGGTTAACAGAACACACACATTTTGAATTATACAAACGTTTGAGATATTAAAGTGGCAGCTATTTTTTCAAAATGCCTTTGTTGGCTGTTATTCGAGTGCGCCTTCTCTCAAAATGGACATGAAAAATACCCAAACCTGCCCCAAATGGTACAAATTTTTTACCACGGCATGTTGATGCCGCTCCATCATAGAATGCCAAGTTTCATGAATTTCAGACGAGTTTTGGATTTACTAGAATTTAAAAACCAGGAATCTCAATGTTTTGCTGGCAATCACCAGTGCCCTGGTGTTTGAAATTCATTCCCATTTCTTGCATGGGACATAAGCATGCACCCAAGGACACAAATTTGATTTTTCAACCAATTTATATGCACTGGAGCATGTGCATGTATTTCAAATTTTAATTATGCGCATAAAATGCCTAGAAACCCCACTTAATGTATAAAAACGTCCAAACGAACCCCGAAAAATTCCAAAACTTAACACAACACTCCTGTTGTTCTATGTTGGCACTAGGAATTTTTTGAAAGCAATAAGAGGCAACGGATATCGTTTCTTCCCCAAAGGTGACACATTCCATACCGAAACCATCAGGCTTGTTGTGAGAAGCTCTAGTTTGTGAGAAGCTTATACCCAAACCTGCCCCAAAATGGGACAAAAATTTCACCACAGCATGTTGATGCCGCTCCATGATAGCATGCCAAGTTTCATGAATTTCAGACGAGTTTTAGATTTACTATAATTTAAAAACCAGGTATCTCAACATTTTGCCGGGAATCAAATGTGCCCTGATCTTTAAAATTCATTCCCATTTCTTGTATGGGACCTAAGCATGCACCCAAGGACACAGATTTGATTTTTCAACCAATTTATATGCACTGGAGCATGTGCATGTATTTGAAATTTGAATTATGCACATAAAATGCCTAGAAAACCCAATTAATGTTTAAAAATGTTCAAACGAACCATGAAAAATTCCAAAACTTAACACAACACTCCTGTTGTTCTATGTTGGCACTAGAATTTTTTTGAAAGCAATAAGAGGCAATAGATATTGTTTCGTCCCCAAAGGTGGCACGTCCCATACCAAAATCATCATGTTTGTTGTGAGAAGCTCTCGTTTGTGAGAAGCTTATACGCAAACCTGCCCCAAATGGGACAAATTTTTAGCACGACATGTTGATGCCGCTCCATGATACCATGCCAAGTTTCATGAATTTCAGACAAGTTTTGGATTTACTAGCATTAAAAAACCAGGTATCTCAATGTTTTGCCAGGAATCAACTATGCCTTGATATTTAAAATTCATTCCCGTTTCTTGCATGGGACCTAAGCATGCACCCAAGGACACATATTTGATTTTTCAACCAATTTATATGCACTGGAGCATGTGCATGTATTTCAAATTTGAATTATGCACATAAAATGCCTAGAAAACCCAATTAATGTTTAAAAATGTTCAAACGAACCATGAAAAATTCCAAAACTTAACACAACACTCCTGTTGTTCTATGTTGGCACTAGAATTTTTTTGAAAGCAATAAGAGGCAACAGATATTGTTTCGTCCCCAAAGGTGGCACGTCCCGTACCAAAATCATCATGTTTGTTGTGAGAAGCTCTCGTTTGTGAGAAGCTTATACTCAAACCTTCCCCAAATGGGACAAATTTTTACCACGACATGTTGATGCCGCTCCATGATACCATGCCAAGTTTCTTGAATTTCAGACAAGTTTTGGATTTACTAGCATTAAAAAACCAGGTATCTCAATGTTTTGCCGGGAATCAACTATGCCTTGATATTTAAAATTCATTCCTGTTTCTTGCATGGGACCTAAGCATGCACCCAAGGAAACATATTTGATTTTTCAACCAATTTATATGCACTGGAGCATGTGCATGTATTTCAAATTTAAATTATGCACATAAAATGCCTAGAAAACCTAGTTAATCTATAAAAATGTCCAAACAAACACCGAAAAATTCCAAAACTTAACACAACACTCCTGTTGTTCTATGTTGGCACTAGAAATTTTTTGAAAGCAATAAGAGGCAACAGATATCGTTTCGTCCCCAAAGGTCACACATTCCATACCGAAACCATCAGGCTTATTGTGAGAAGCTCTGGTTTGTGAGAAGCTTATACCCAAACCTGCACCAAATAGGACAATTTGTTTACCATGACATGTTGATGCCACTTCATGATAGCATGCCAAGTTTCATGAATTTCAGACGATGTTTGGATTTACTAGAATTTAAAAAACAGGTATCTCAACGTTTTGCCGGGAATCAATTATGCCTTGATGTTTAAAATTCATTCCCATTTCTTGCATGGAACCTAAGCATGCACCCAAGGACACATATTTGATTTTTCAACCAATTTATATGCACTGGAGCATGTGCGTGTATTTCAAATTTGAATTATGCACATAAATACCTAGAAAACCCAAGTAATGTATAAAAATGTCCAAATGAACCCAGAAAAATTCCAAAACTTAACACAACACTCCTGTTGTTCTATGTTGTCACTAGAAATTTTTTGAAAGCAATAAGAGGCAATGTATATCATTTCGTCCCCAAAGGTGGCACGTTCCGTACCGAAACCATAAGGCTTGTTGTGAGAAGCTCTGGTTTGTGAGAAGCTTATACCCAAACCTGCCCCAAATGGGACAAATTTTTACCACGACATGTTGATGCCGCTCCATGATACCATGCCAAGTTTCTTGAATTCCAGATGAGTTTTGGATTTACTAGCATTAAAAAACTAGGTATCTCAATGTTTTGCCGGCAATCAACTATGCCCTGGTGTTTGAAATTCATTGCCATTTCTTGCATGGGACCTAAGCATGCACCCAAGGACACAAATTTGATTTTTCAACTAATTTATATGCACTGGAGCATGTGCACGTATTTCAAATTTGAATTATGCACATAAAATGCCTAGAAAACCCAGTTAATGTATACAAATGTCCAAACGAACCCCGAAAAATTCCAAAACTTAATACAACACTCCTGTTGTTCTATGTTGGCACTAGAAAAAAAATTAAAGCAATAAGAGGCAACGGATATCATTTCGTCCCCAAAGGTGTCACGTTCCGCACCGAAACCATTAGGCTTGTTGTGAGAAGCTCTGGTTTGTGAGAAGGTTATACCCAAACTTGCCCCAAATGGGACAATTTTTTTACCACGACATGTTGATGTTGATCCATGATAGCATGCCAAGTTTCATGAATTTCAAACGAGTTTTTTATTTACTAGAATTTAAAAACCAGGTATCTCAACATTTTGCCGGCAATCAACTGTGCCCTGGTGTTTGAAATTCATTCCCATTTCTTGCATGGGCCTAAGTGAGGGAGTCCTGGACTAAGGGGTCCTCAGGCGTCCGACCTATTGGATATGGGCCGGATTGATGGGCTGTGAAGATATGAAGACCGAAGACTCCGCCCATGTCCGGATGAGACTCTCCTTGGCGTGGAAGGCAAGCTTGGCGACCGAATATGAATATTCCTTTCTATGTAACCAACCTTGTGTAACCCTAGATTCCTCCCGTGTCTATATAAACCGGAGGGATAGGTCCGTAGATCCCCCAAATAATCATAGCCAGACTAGACTTTTAGGGTTTAGTCATTACGATCTCGTGGTAGATCAACTCTTGTAATACTCATATTCATCAAGGTCAATCACGCAGGAAGTAGGGTATTACCTCCATAGAGAGGGCCCGAACCTGGGTAAACATCGTGTCCCCCGTCTCCTGTTACCATCTGTTGGGGATATTACTACTGGACGTAAACCGGCCAGGAGTAGCCGGGTTAACTTTATGAAGATTAGAAGCCCATGAAGACATAGGAATGATGGCGCTTTATGAAGGCCCAAGGCCCAAAGGCGAGTTGAGGCCTATAGATGTAAACCGACCTTATTATGTAACTTGCATTGTAAGATAGGAAGTATAGAGACCGAACCAGACACGTTTATAATCCGGCTTCGGGACTCTGTAAACCTGCGGGCGTCAACCTGTGTATATAAAGGGACGACCCGGCCACGGTTTGAGGACAGGAAACAACAACTCGAGGGCCAGTCAAAGCAGATTCGCTCCCTGGTCATCGAAACCCTAGCAATACCAATGACAACTAGACGTAGGCTTTTACCTTCATCGAAGGGGATGAACTAGTATAAAATCCCCGTGTCCCCTTGTTCGGTTTAACCCCTTTAAGCTAACCCGCAGCGATGGCTCCATGACTAAGTCCTTTCACAAGGACATGTGCCGTGACAAACCCACGACAGTTGGCGCCCACCGTGGGGCTATCGCACAATGGTTTCGAGTTCTTAAGGGGCAGCTTTGATGGACTCAAGGGATGCGCTGTGGGCCGGATGACGAAGATTCATCATGGCAAGCTCTACATCGACAACGCAGGATGGGGCCCCAAGGCCAATTCAATCGAATACGGGTACCGGGTCCCCTTTGGTGGAATTCACGTCGTCATTGGAAAGATTGGCAAACCGGGCCCTGAGCCGGACACCTGCACCGACATCATCGAGACGGCTCAGCGTGCAAGCCCGTCCCCGGTTCAGCCCATGACAAAGCATGTTTTCGTAGGTGTCATCCATGGAGCAGAGTATGAGGATAGACCGACATATGATGGAGAAACCGTTGTCTGCTCCGACGGCGAGTCTTCTGGAGAAACCGAATCGCTTTATCAGCTGCAGGATGGCCGGATTGGTGGAGGTTCCGAGGGCAATAGTATTCCGGACTCCCCTGATCTGCCAAACCAGGCCGCTATCTTCATGGCCGGTACACAGTCAGCGCCCCACTCATCAACCGCCACAGCAATACTCTCCGGTTCAGCGACGGCCACGCCGGCGGGGACAGGGAGCTCTGCGCCACCTCCGTCTCAAGTTCTGTCTGACTTGTTCGACACTTTGGAAACATTGATGGACGCAGAGGTGGATGCAGCAGCCCGGGATCAGCACAACATGGAGATTGCAAAGGTGAAATATCAGATAACTTAGGCTCAAGCGGACCTAGCGGCAGAGAATGCTAGGATGGCTACAGAACGGGCCGAGTTGGAAGCTCAGGCCTACCGGCTTAGGCTGGATCAGAATGCTTCAGAGGAAGTCATGAGAAGAAGGTATCGATCGCATCTCCCGCCGAGTTATGAGCCAAGAAATCTCTTCAATACGCCAGGAGCGGGAACGAGTAACCAGCCAATATTAAACCGGACGGAGGCACCAGGAACAGGAGCGCCGGTTCAGCCGCGTACAATGGACCCGCCTCGTCAGAACAACATTGTGCCACAGTATGTTCGAACACCACCCGGGCATTACTCCAACCCGTTGGACAACATTGTGGCCGCCGCTTCACGATTGGCAGCCCTCCCCACCGACGGCGAATCACCAGTTGCGATTGAGGCATGACAGGCCAGAGATCTCCTTCAAACAGCTCTAAACCAGCAACAGGCATATTCGCATAGTCGTGAGAGGATTCATTCCACCCCCTGTCCAAGCTGGAGCTACAGCAGGCACGTTGAGGATGAACCGACCGTGTCAAGCAGTGCACGTCGCCGTAACTCGCCGCGAGGGCACAAACCGGCAGGGGGAGGTGCTAATGCGCATGATGTGGTGGATCATGGTCGCGCACGTCGAGAGGCCGAGTTAGCAGCTCTGCACGGAGCTCGTCAACCTACTCCGGTTCACCCTACCGCTTCAGAAGAACCAGGTGTGGTATTCAGTTCCTTAGGAGTGCCATGTCTTACCCCCCGCTTTGCGTAATGTGAGACTGCCCAAGGATTTCAAAGGGCCTCGTAAGGTGACCAATTACACCGCCGATCTACAACCAGAGGCGTGGTTTGAAAGCTACGAGATGGCAATGGAGATGTTGGATGTGGATGAAGCAGTATGTGCTAAATAATTCACCATGATGTTGGAAGGAACAACTCGTACTTGGTTGAAGAGCTTACCACTTAACTCTATTAGGGCCGAATTGAAGCACCGGTTTATCCAGAACTTCAAAGATACTTGTAAGCAGCCCATGTCAATTGTGGATCTGGCCACTTGTGTCCAAGAGGATGGGGAGTCCACAACCCATTGGGTAAAGCGGGTTTCAGCTATTTTGCATTCATCGGATTGTATCAATGCAGATACCGCAGTACTAACATTGGAGGGCAATTGCCATTTTCCACCGCTCAAACAGAAGTTAGGAAGGCTTAAACGTCATTGCAATGATATGTCAACGCTTATGGCCGCTTTGGTTAAATACGCCGATTCAGATAATACCAAAGACCCTGACTCAGAGGAGGACAAACCGGGGAAAGGGAAAAAGAACGGCAACACCAAGGGTCAGCAGCATAATCCGGTAGGCCATGGGAACAATGGTAAGCGCAAGGCCGACAACAGTTTGGACTTTGTGGCTAACACCAATGCTCAGGAGAATGGTCAACACTGTAAGGGTAAGCAGCCCCAGAGAGGCGGAGGTTTAGGCCCCAATTTGGAGCGCCTGTTAAACCAGCCCTGTCCAAAGCATGGTTCAAAGGAGAAGCCAACATCACATCTTTGGAAGAATTGTTATATCATGCAAGATTTCAAGAACTCCAATATATTTCAGTATGATAATGGCCCGCCCGGCGGTTCAGGAGTTGGTTTCCACGGGCCGGGTTACGGAGGCAACAGCTCCGGTTCAGGATTTCAGGGCAATCAAACCGGATACGACAATCAAGGGAATCAGGGCAACCAGGGAGGTTACAACCATCAGGGCAACCAGGGAGGTTACAACCATCAGGGGAACCAGCAGCAGCAGCAGTCGGGTTATCAGAGCAATCCTAAGCAGTTAAATAGTGGGCTGTATCATGTCTTCACCACTAGCTTGTGTAAGCGTGATCAGAAGCTTCACAAGAGGGCAGTAAACTCTGTTGAACCGGCGGTACCTTAGTATTTGCGCTGGTCTGAGCAACCCATTTTGTGGAGTAGAGAAGATCACCCCCCCCCCCGGGTTGACAATCCGGGTCATCTGGCTTTAGTGGTGGCCCCTCAAGTTGGGGGATATAAGTTCACTAAGGTACTCATGGATGGGGGAAGTAGTATCAACATTCTATATTATGATACCTTCCGTCGTATGGGGTTGACAGATAAGAATCTTAAACCGTCAAACACCATTTTTCATGGTGTGGTGCCTGGTAAGTCTGCATATCCAGTGGGCAAGATAGCCTTAGAGGTGGCTTTTGGAGATGATCATGATTCAAGATCAGAAACATTGACTTTTGAGGTGGTGAAAATCAAAAGTCCATATCACGCTTTGTTTGGGTGGCCGGCTTACGCTAAGTTCATGGCAAGGTCGTATTATGTTTATTTACAGCTTAAGATGCCAGGTCATAAGGGGGCCATCACAGTACACGGGAGCAGGAAGATCGCTTTGGAATGTGAGGAAGGTGATGCGGCTTATGCGGAGTCGGTTTGTGCCACGGAGGAGCTGAAGTTTTATAAAGACCAAGTTGATCCAGCAGATATGACCTCTTTGAAAAAGCCAACTACAGAACACGATCCAGCGTTGAAATTTAAATCGGCCACAGATACTAAGATGGTTGATTTTTTTCCTGGCGATTCATCCAAGCAGTTCAGCATCAGCGCTAACCTGGATCCCAAATAGGAAAGCGCACTCATTGAGTTCATCCGTGAGAACTGGGACATCTTTGCATGGAAACCTTCTAACATGCCAGGTGTACCGAGGGAACTCGCTGAGCACACACTTAACATTGATCCTAAGTTTAAACCGGTCCGGCAGTTTCTCTGCCGCTTCAATGAAGAAAGGTGTAAGGCTATTGGTGAAGAGGTAGCTCGGTTGTTGGCCGCAGGGTTTATCGTGGAGGTCTTTCACCTGGAGTGGTTGGCTAATCCGGTGCTGGTTCTTAAGAAAAACGGCACTTGGCGTATGTGTGTAGATTACACAGACTTGAACAAGGCTTGCCCTGCAGATCCCTTTGCCCTCCCTCGTATTGATCAGATCATTGATGCTACGGCGGGTTGTGACCGTTTGTGTTTTCTGGACGCTTATTCTGGTTATCATCAGATCAAAATGGCAATTAAGGACCAGGAGAAGACAACTTTTATCACTCCCTTTGGAGCCTTCTGCTATGTCTCCATGCCCTTTGGGCTTAAAAGTGCCCAGGCGACTTATCAACGCTGTGTTCAGAATTGTCTTCATAAGCAAATTGGGCATAATGTTCATGCCTATGTGGATGATATTGTGATAAAATCCAGGAAGGAGGAAACATTGATAGATGATTTGAGAGAAACCTTTGACAACCTCCGGGTTTACAAGATGATGCTCAATCCGGAGAAGTGTGTCTTTGGTGTCCCGGCAGGCAAACTCTTGGGTTTTCTGGTATCAAACAGAGGCATTGAGGCTAATCTGGAAAAAATCTCAGCAATTACATCTTTGGCTAGAACGGCGTGTATCAATGACGTTCAATGTTTGGCCGGCCGGATTGCGGCTTTGAGCCAGTTTATCAGTCGTCTTGGGGAGAAGGCTATCCCTTTATATCAGATGTTGAAGAAAACAGATGATTTTGTCTGGAGCGAGGCGGCTGATAAAGCATTTGAGGATCTGAAGAGGCAGTTAGCTGAACCGCCTGTGCTTGCAGCCCCGATCGATAAAGAGCCATTATTGCTATATGTGGCTGCTAATGCCCGAGCTGTTAGCGTGGCTATTGTGGTGGAGTGCAAGGAAGCTGGAAAGGAGTATCCGGTTCAACGGCCAGTTTATTATATCAGTGAGGTGCTCATTGAATCAAAGCAGAGGTATCCACATTGGCAGAACCTGGTGTATGGAGTGTTTATGGCAAGCTGGAAGCTCAAGCATTATTTTCAGGGTCATCCTATCATAGTGGTCAGTTTAGCCCCTCTGGGAGATATCATTCAAAACGGAGAAGGAACTGGCCGGATTGCTAAGTGGGCTATTGAGCTTGGACCTCACGGGCTCAAATACACACCTCGCACAACCATTAAATCCCAAGCACTTGTGGACTTCATCAATGATTGGACAGAGTTGCAGGCACCAGAGGAAAAGCCAGATAACACGTATTGGACTATTCATTTTGATGGATCCAGACAGTTGGATGGCTTGGGGGCTGGAGTCATACTAACTTCCCCACGAGGTGACAAGTTTTGTTATGTCCTCCGTTTAATGTTCCCTTGTACTAACAATGCAGCTGAGTATGAGGCCTTACTCCATGGTCTTCGGATGGCTAAGGAGATGAACTTAAGTCGGGTTAAGTGCTTTGGGGATTCAGATCTGGTGGCTCAACAGGTGTCTGGCACTTGGGATTCTAAAGACCCACTCATGGCTGCATATCGACCAGAGGTGGACACAGTAGCTGGTCACTTCAAGGGTTATCAGGTGGACCATATAGACCGGCGAAAGAACGAAGTGGCGGACACTTTAAGCTGCTTTGGTTCTCAGCGTAAACTGGTCCCACCAAATGTCTTTCTTGACGTGCTGCATAATCCGTCGGTCAAGGTACCAACAGAGGAGGAATTGCTATTCCTGATCCGGAGGCTCCATTGGTGGCAGCTTTGCATGTCATACCGGATTGGACAAGCCCATACCTGGCTTATATGAACCAGGGCGAGTTACCGGAGGAAGAAACCTCTGCCCGGCAGATAATCCGGCGTTCCAAGTCAATGACCATACTCAATGGAGAGTTACATCGTTACAACGTTTCAGGGGCAATTCAGCATTGTGTCTCTCCTCAAGAGGGTTGTGAGATTTTGCGAGAAATCCATGAAGGGGATTGTGGTCACCACGCCGGTTCAAAGTCTTTGGTTGCTAAAGCTTTTTGCCACGGTTTTTACTGGTTAACAGCTCATGCTGATGCGGAGGATTTAGTCAACAGATGTGACAGTTGTCAAAAATTCACACGTCGTGCTCATATTCCGGCTCAGGAGTTGAGGATGATTCCAATAACTTGGCCGTTTGCGACTTGGGGCTGGATATGGTTGGACCCTTCAAGCGATCCAAGGACAAAAAGACCCACTTGTTAGTGGCAGTTGACAAATTCACCAAATGGGTGGAAGCAGAGCCAGTCAATAAGTGTGATGCGGCCACAGCGGTTCAATTCATCAAAAAGGTGATATTCCGGTTTGGCTTTCCACACAGTATTATAACTGATAATGGTACTAATCTGTCAAAGGGAGAGATGGAGGAATTTTGCCAACGTGAGCACATCCGGCTTGATATAGCATCGGTGGCTCACCCCCAATCTAATGGTCAAGCGTAGAGGGCAAATCAAGAAATTTTGCGAGGTATCAAACCCCAGCTTATGGTTCCTTTGAAACGGACACTGGGTTGTTGGGTTGAGGAGTTACCTTCTGTGTTATGGAGCATCAACACCACACCCAACAGATCTATGGGTTACACACCTTTCTTCATGGTTTATGGAGCGGAGGCAGTTCTTCCTAGTGACATCCGTCACAACTCGCCCCGTGTGACAACTTATGTTGAAGCTGATAATGAGAAGGCACGTCAGGATTCTCTGGACCTGTTAGATGAGGAGCGTGATCTTGCAGCAGCACGTTCGGCAATTTATCAACGAGATCTCCGACGTTATCACAGCCGCCGGGTTAAAACCAGAACTTTTCAAGAGGGCGATCTGGTGCTCCGTCTCATCCAGGATCAGACTGATATGCACAATTTATCCCCACCTTGGGAATGACCTTTTGTGGTTAGCAAGAATCTGCACAACACATCATACTACCTCATTGATGTTCGAGAGCACAAAGACTCACGTAAATCGGAGGAGGAGACCAAGCGGCCGTGGAATATAGCTCTTCTTCGGCCTTATTATACTTGAGCCAAGGCTCTTCATATGTACATATTTATGACAATGTATATATTATATAACAAACCGGAGCCTCGAATAAAGCGGGGTCTCTGTTCTTTTTACATCATGTGTGTGCTTACAAGAGTTTCTACTGGCAAAGCGGAGTTTTGTTAAACTGGTCTCTGCAGCCGCATGGATATAAAGATAATCACTAGGGGGCTTGATCATATCTGAACCATAGCTACACCTCTTGATCCGTTTGAAACCACAAAGGGATATCACTAGGGGGCTTGGCTGTTATCACACCATAGCTACACCTCTTGATCGGTTTAACACCACAAAGGGATATCACTAGGGGGCTTGGTTGTTATCACACCATAGCTACACCTCTTGATATGCGTTAAGCCAACAGGGAATTATGTGGAGCCAAAGAGAGTTTGTTGCATTAAGCACAACTCAAACATAGGTAACCACCAAGCACAGCTCACATATTACCTGGGGGCTCTTTGCTTCTCAAAGAATAATGAGTTTTGAACCCTTGTAATAGGCTATCAAGCCACGGCTTGGAAGGCTGGTGTATTCACCTAAAACCCCGGGTTAACCTGCCTTCATCAAGTAAGCCACTTCTGTCCAGGTAATCCTGGTATGACCCGCCGAACGTTTGACAAGTCAATCTTATACAGACCCTGAACTTGTCAAATTTAAACCGATGATTGGTTAATTGGAGGCCCATCTTAAAAGGCTTTGTTAAATGGTTTAACTCAGTGGCCTAGCAGCCCATGAAAAGCCTTGATTTGGAGCCTGGCAGCTCGTAAAAAGCCTTGCAAGTTCTTTTTGAGTTCTATTTGCCAAGTTTTTCGCCTTTGTTGAGGTTCATAATATCTTCTGTCAAACCGGCGTCCTTGACCCGGCTTAGCTTTCAACTACAAGTTGTCAGTCTTTGATCAGTTATAATCCGGCGTTCATTAACCCGGTCTGGTTTTGACTAACAAGTCGCCAGCGTTATAAGGACAACCCGGTGTTTATTACATCTCGGCACGGTTTATTATCATAATCCGACAAATTAAGGACGGAGTCATCGATACTCCGGATTGGTGTTTACACCTTTACCATACAAGCAGTTAGTCAGCCAATGAGGTAGGTTGCAGATATTATTTTTTATACAAACTTTGATTATCCATCTAAGTATTGTATATTTTTGGGCATCATGACCCGTCTAGTGGTAAACCACTAGGATAGTTTCAAGTTCTTATATCCAGGGACACAAATCATCATGGGCTATGCATAAATAGATCCCAAACAGTGGAGCAAGTTTTCACAATATCAAACGCACCACAAAACATGCTCGATGGCATGACAGATAAAGGAGTTTTTTCTATCCTATTGCAAGAAGCTTCAAAACAAGCTCCAATGGAATAATTGTTTTTAAGCATTGGCGCACAATAGCTGGTAAACCGGCTGCCGGTTTAAGATGCTTCATCTGGACGGTTTGACGGTTGAGGGTCACTTGGTGCAATCACTTCTTCTTCATCCCTCCCCAGACGCTAGAAATCAACCGTTGACCAATCGATTCCGATTAAAGCTTGAAACACGGCTTCTTCATGGATAAGGCTGGAGGGGTTAATGTCAGGAGCGTAAGTATGCTTACGGATTGGAGGCACAAGTTCTTCGACTTCATGGATTTCGGTAGGCTGTCTCTTCCCTTCAGTGTCGTAAGCCGGCTGGAAATGAGATAAGTTTGTGTCTTCTGCCAGTTTGCTGGCTATTGGCCGCATCTCCGTTGTCAGCCTTCGGAGATCATCATTGTCAAAGTTTGAACCGTCCTCCTTCACACCTGGATATCCTTTAATGATGTCATCCGCTTCCAGATCTGGAATCCATGCTTTGGCCCGGACTAGTGCGGTCAGCGCCCGTGCCCTAGCGGCTGCCTTC
Source organism: Triticum dicoccoides (assembly GCF_002162155.2). NCBI lineage: Eukaryota > Viridiplantae > Streptophyta > Magnoliopsida > Poales > Poaceae > Triticum > Triticum dicoccoides. The sequence goes on along the minus strand of NC_041380.1, from coordinate 365,416,498 downwards.
TTCAGTTCGGTAATCCGGGCTGGTAACATGGCCATCTTCTCAAGAGTTTCTTTTATCAGTGATGGCGCCGGTTTATTGTAGGCCGCAGTGCACATAGCACGCTGGGATCCAGAGTAAAGCTGTTCTATTAAGGTATAAGCCGCTTTAAGCTTCATCCGCATATCGGCACCCAGATGAGCAATGCGAGTGCCTGTCATGGTTTAATATCAAACAGGTAAAACACCAAAGTCTCATGAGTTAGACAAACAACATAAGGAGATGCTTACCAAATACAGCGGATGTCATATCATTGATTTGCCGCTTCAAACCAGTTAGTCTACAACTGGCTTCAGGGTTGCTTCCCGCATCCTCAGCTTTTTTGGTTAAACCGGCCTTCTCGGTTTCCTAGTTAGCACGTTCCTTGTTAAAAAAAACCTTCAGTTTTTCCATCGCTGTCAGGGCTTTGGTCAGCTCCTCTTTGGCTTTCGCAGCTTCTGCTTGTTGGGACTTCACGTTCTCTTGCAAATCGGCGGTTCAGGCATCTCTATTGCTTAGCTCGGCCTATCACAACAACGATATGTCAACAACAGGATATGTTTCTTCTAAGTACTAAGCGTATAACAAGTTATGCACTTCATACTTGGGGGCTAATGCCTATTTGCTCTATTATTAATACATCTTTTATAAGTCTCCAGAACAATGCAAGCATTATCCTTGACACTTAGGGGCTAATGTACATCTGTTCAAAACGGACACATGGATTTCAAGACCCGGATTACCTTGTAAAGCTAAATCGGCCTTTGGGGGCTACACTAAGGAAAGCTATATATTTACATTGGTAAAGTATCTGTTTCGGTTTTCACTAAAGACCTAACATTTTGAGGGTCAGCAGGAGAGCATTAAAGTATTACAAAGACCCGGTTTAAGGTTAACATCATAAAAACGGCCCTTGGGGGCTACTTGGGCTAGCGTTTCAACTTTGGAATCAAGGAATAAAAGGAGATGAAAATACCTCATACGTTCCTTCATCAAGTTCACCAAACCGGCTTCATAGTCACGGTTTGAGTGCAGACGGTTTAAGAAACTGGAGTGAAGTTCTTCAGCACTAAGATGGGCATAGCTTGATAAGTCAGTGTTCCATTTGCCCTTCTCCCTAGGAGCATGCTCTTCTTTGGCACTATGTTGGGCCAAGATTACGGGATGGCCAGGAGAGCTGTGGCCCATGCCAGTAATGATAACATCATCTCCTTGGCCTTCAGTGGTTTTTGCGGGTGATGACGGAGTATCAGTACCTCTCACCGGACTAGCCCGGTTTGGAGCTGCCGGTTCAGTGTCAGGCACAATAGGATCAGCTTCTGGATGTTCATCAATGTTCCGGTCTTGAAGGGGTGGTTCATCAAAGGTAGCTTCAGGATGAGGGCCCTCCGGCTCACGAGTTTGGTCCGGTTCACCTTTTTGCTCTTCTTGAAAAGCTGCCTGGTCTTCTAACGGATTGTTGACCCGAGCTTTCTTGCTGGGTCTGGCTTTGGCTCTGCGAACAAAATTAAAAGAGGTTTAGCATCTTATTCAAGATTTGCAACGCATTTGAAGAAAGGGTTTGAATGCTTACCCAACTACAATTTTAAGAGGAGGGAGTTGGGTTGTTGTTGACTCGCCAGAAGATGAGGGAGGTGTCACCTGATAATTTGAATCGGACAGATTAAGAGGTTGTCTGAAATAACCTGCCTTGGGATAAGAATTGTTAGAAGTGGGAGAGACCTCAGACCGGCGCTTCCGAACCGGGGTATCAGGTAAACCGGCCGAAGTAACCTGTTGGCCACTATGCCGGGTTGTCTGGCGAGCTTCATGCCGCTGCATCTTCAAAATAAATGTTGGATCCAAGTAAGCAAGAGGATGAGAAAAGCTTACTTTCCGGACTGCTTGACGGGTTTTTTGTGTTGGCATAGGGTCTGAACCGGAGGAAAGGGTAATTACCTCTACATCGTTAGCCTGGCTTCCTTCTACGTCCTCCTGATAAAGATCATTGTTAATGAGGTGCATGAAAAGGGAGCCAAGTGAGTCAAGTTCTACCTCAACTTCCGGATCATCTGCATCTTCATCAAGTTCCATGCTGATCCGGTCAGCCATTTTCCGCTTTGAGGTACGCTTGACGACTTTGGTTTTGGGACGGGATGGCTTTGCCGCTTTATCTGTGGATTTCCGCTTCCAGAAGGGATCATCACCCTGTTTATACACAAACGGATGAAAGTTCACAAGATTGAACAATTTAAAAAGATATCAAAGATAAAAAGGAAGCATAGTGCTTACAGCAGGCGGTTTATTTTGAGTATAGAAGGGGTTCAAGATGGTTTGGCGACAGACTGATTCCGATTCATTCAAAATTTTCTTAACGCCTTCAGTGACCTCTTCATCAGTTATCTGAATGTTGATATGGCGTTGGGGGTCTTCAACTTCACCGGTATACTCACACATTAAACCGGGGCGGTGGCTTAGTGGTAAGACGCTCCAAGATATCCAGCAGCGCACGAAATCAACACCTGTTAAACCGTTGGCCATAAAGACCCGGAGCTTGGCGAGTTGAGGGGCATATTTGGCCCGTTCTGCAGAACTTAAATGTTGCAGCATTGGATGAGTGTTGGAAACCCGGTGATCACGATAGCCTGGAAGAGGATTCTCATCTTCAGGAGAGGTATCTCTGAAGTAGAACCAAGTCTGGTTCCATTCCTTAGGGTGACTGTGCAGTTTGGCATGAGGGAATTCAACTTCCTTCTGCTTCTGAATAGAGACACCACCAAGTTCAGTATTGGGATCATTTACAAACTCTGTATGCCGGTTCAGATGAAGAAGTCCCGGAACAGCTCATCAGTGGGTTCTTCTTGTAAGTATGCTTCACAGAAGACTTGGAAGTTGCATATATTGGACACCGAGTTGGGTCCGATATCTTGAGGATGGAGATGGAAACTGGCAAGAACATCCAGGAAAAACTTCGACCCAGGCGGTTTGAAACCACGGCCTATGTGGTCGACAAAGATCACTACCTCACCCTGCCTCGGGGTAGGAGGATTCTCTGTTCCTGGAACTCACCACCGGATTTCCGTTTTCTTCGGCAAGGTGCCGATACTGACCATTCCGTTCAATTGTTCTTTGGTGATCCGGGAAGGAGCCCAGTGGCAAGCAGCAAACTGTTTGGCCATTGTGAAACGAAAAGCTGAAAAAGAAATGTCGGTTTACAAGTCATTCATGGTGGAGCGCAAGATGCAATGGAATAAACATATACAGATGTGTGAAATTGTGTAAACCGGAGACTGATACAATAATGAATGGCAAGACAATATCAGAACAAAGGTATGCACATGTTGTTAAACCGGAGTATAACAATGGAGGTAAAAAGGGTTTGCCGGTTTACAAGGGGACTAATGGTATGTGATAGATTGCTTTCTATAAAGGTAAACCGATTGTGTGATGCGGAAGGTACAGATCTAAGGCAAGTAAGGAAAAACAGGTTTCACAAGATTACTTGAAAATTTTAGAGCTACCGTAAGTCAGGAAAAACAAAAAGATTTAGACCTAAAAAAGGTTGGTCCCGAAGCAGTTCACAAAGGACCAGATCAGTTTTTTGTGCATAAGGGTTTGTGGTGGTAACAGAAGATAAGCCATTAAATGGGATACATCAAGTGTGAAGTTGCTATCCATAGACTAAGGAGGAACAGGGAAGAGCAGCACCGGAGCCCCGATGAACTTCAATGAACTGTGAAGAACAAGGAAACCCTAGACAGATCTACAAGGGGGGAAAGGAAAGGACTTACAACGACTGATGAAGCAACGGAGGAACGCCACAGCTCTCTGATAACGGTCAGGTTGATGCAGCGGCCTTTGTCAAAGCAGAGGAGAAGCTCGGTGACGGTGGCAACGCTCAGAGGCAGAGGTGTCGCGAGGAGGAAGAAGAAGCGAAGGAGACGAAGGGGAAAAATGATAAGGACCCATGGCCCTATTTATAAGGCGAAGCGATAAAGCGACAAGTGCGGGAATCGAGGAGCTCAAAAATGGATAGTTAATAATGGTGTTGCCTTGATGACTGGATAGTATTAATGAAGGTAATCCTCATCTTCAATGGATAGATGACGTCAGGACAGTTTATCATGATCCTGGAGTATGACGCCGCGGAGGTTTACAAGATCAAGGCAAAGGTGCAAACGGAGGAATTTTTCTAAGTGTTGAAGATTGACATGAACAAGTTCAAACCAATCTGGGGCCTAATGTTGGGGATATTACTACTGGACGTAAACCGGCCAGGAGTAGCCGGGTTAACTTTATGAAGATTAGAAGCCCATGAAGACATAAGAATGATGGCGCTTTATGAAGGCCCAAGGCCCAAAGGCGAGTTGAGGCCTATAGATGTAAACCGACCTTATTATGTAACTTGCATTGTAAGATAGGAAGTATAGAGACCGAACCGGACACGTTTATAATCCGGCTTCGGGACTCTGTAAACCAGCGGGCGTCAACCTGTGTATATAAAGGGATGACCCGACCACGGTTTGAGGACAGGAAACAACAACTCGAGGGCCAGTCAAAGCGGATTCGCTCCCTGGTCATCGAAACCCTAGCAATACCAATCACAAACTAGATGTAGGCTTTTACCTTCATCGAAGGGGCCGAACTAGTATAAAATCCCCGCGCCCCCTTGTTCGGTTTAACCCCTATAAGCTAACCCATAGAGATGGCTCCACGACTAAGTCCTTTCACAAGGACATCTTCCGTGACAAACCCACAACACCATCGATCCTAGACGCACAGTTCGGGACCCCCTACCCGAGATCCACCAGATTTGACACCGACATTGGTGCTTTCATTGAGAGTTCCACTATGACGTCAAAAGATAGGATCGATGGATCGCCTTGTTCTCAAGGACAACATCACCTCCGAAGGAGTACTGGCCCTAGGCCAAACCCTCCGGCTGGGCGGCTTCATTATGAATGCCCGTTCGGCCATTAAGCCGATGATGACTTCTCGGGTCATCAAAAATCCTCTTCGGGTTGACTCTAGGTACTCCAAACATGTGGATCCGGCGTAGTTGTCGTCTTTAAACAAGCTCCTAGATCGCACCGCCGCCCTGGGGGTCACCACGGACTATGATCAGATTGGGCTTAAAGCCGACCAGAGAGAAATTAAAACTCCACTGATCACCCATCAAATAATGGTAGTAGAGGAGCGAGACGACAACTCTTCCTCTATATTAAGGACAAACTATGTTCGGATCTCTGAACTTGAAGAGCCGGACACCTATCTGCAGAAAGATAGGTCCTGTCCTTCGAACATAGAATCGGACGACAAGCCCAAAAAATCAGCTGACAACCCGGAGCCCGAACTACTAAATCCGAAGATTTCTCAAACTCCGGATCCTAATTTGGGTCTGATGACCCACAAGTGTAGGGGATCAATCGTAGCTTTTAGATAAGTAAGAGTGTCAAACCCAACGAGGAGCAGAAGGAAATGATAAGCAGTTTTCAGTAAGGTATTCTCTGCAAGCACTAAGATTATCGGTAACAGATAGTTTTGTGATAAGGTAATTTGCAACGAGTATCAAGTAATAAAAGTAAATAAGGTGCAACAAGATGGCCCAATCCTTTTTGTAGCAAATGACAAGCCTGGACAAACTCTTATATGAAGGAAAGCTGTCAGGACCCCGATTCCAAGTCACATCGATCTAGCCGGTAACACCTCATATCACATTGCGGCCTCACGCACGGTATCCCATGGGTGTCGCCTTACCATGGCCCGGGACCGTTTGCGCCTTTTGGCTCACGTATATGATAGTGTCGCTAGCATCCATATGACAGAGAACCCGGGCCGACATGGCTAGTCGTGAACCCAAAGCGGCACAGACCTATGGAGACAGGCATACATGAATCACATCGACCATGTCGGTCATCAGCGAGTGAATCTGGGCTGTAGCACTGGGCTAACAGGACTCCGGGGAACCCGGGCTGTAGCAGGCTAGGCAGGACTCCGGATGTCACCGCGTGACATTTCCCCGAAGGGACAGACATAGGAACGAAGTGAAACACATGCCGGCCAGTCAAGTGTCCAGAGCAGTAGTGCTGGGCTAGCAGGACTCCGGTGAACCGGGCTGTAGCGGACTACTATCGCTCAGGAAGCACTAGACTACATTTCCCCACATGAGAGGCTGCCAAGGATAAACAACTAGATTGTCGGATCCCACTCATACCGAACATTTCAATCATACACACAATATGCCCGATATGAGTACATACAACATGGCATCACAACAAAACTCTACAACTCAAGTACTTTATTTAAAGGCTCCAGAGAGCCATACATAACATGTTCATACAGGTAGGGGTCACATGACTCGACACTGAAATCATACAAGCATACCAGCACATGCGGAAGCAAATAGTCTGAGTACAGACACTAGAAAGAAAGAAGGCTTCTCGAAGCCTGTCTATCTACATAGGGCCCTCCATGGCCAGGATCACCACCTGGGTGGCTAGTCACTCATCGACATCAAGGTCTACGTAGAACCCATCAGAGGGGGCGGTGTTGTCGTCTGAAAACAGTAATTAAGCAAACATGAGTACAAAGGTACTCAGCAAGTATTACATCAGAACCTACTATACATGCTCATTCTCAAGAAGGTGGTGGAGTTATTGCAGCAAGCCAGCTTTGACTCTTGGCTAAGCTATCCGACGAGATTCCACTAGTAAAATAGTTTTCGCACATGAGTCCACTACTCACAAACACAATACTCTACCGGGGATCCTCCCTCGTCATCCTACGAGAGGGCCATCCTCGGTACTCACACTTATCTTGAGTCTTTTAGTAGTATCCATTAACTTGTCTATGAACTATATAAGCAACCAATTAGTCCTTTACCGCGGATGCGACTATTCGAATAGTTTTATACCCTGCAGGGGTGTACTCCATCACACATGTTTCCACCACTTAGCGTCTGCACACGACATGTGCTCGGCAGACTTCAAGCGAAAACCGACGTGGGTGTAGACCACGACCTGACTAACCGCACAAGTCTCTAGTCCAGGTTTATCGCCTATTCAGGTTCCATCCGCAAGGAAATCCGGCCGGGGTGTCCTCAACGGCCCCAAACGATGTGTACAGGGTCCCGAGACGCCAAACGGGCGCCCGGCATACCCGGCCACAGTGTATCTACCACATCATAGCCCACCCCTAGGGTCAGCGCTACGCACGGCCGCCAACACATAACCTACAAACACCAGAAACTAGTTGCAACTCCTGGACAGAGGGCGAGAGGGGTCAGTAAGTTGAGCGGGGTCATATTTCAGGGCCCAATGTGTGGTAGTAGCTGAATCTTAAATCACGCATACAGATCTCAGTTCTTATGGACGACCTCAATGAAACAACCCACCATGTACTCCTACATGGCCTCTCATCGATACCTTTACCAAAACATGTTCAACACATCCCTCACATTACCGACATAATCATTTCACTCTAGCCCATCACCCAGATGAACCAGACCTGACACAACTCTAAGCATAGCAGGCATAGCAAGGTAGGAATCACATACATGGCTCAATCAACTCCTACACATGCTAGTGGGTTTCATCTAGTTACTGTGGAAATGACAGGTCATGCAGAGGATAAGGGTTCAACTACCGTAGCACACAGTAGTTTGAATTGTGTTGTCTTAATGCAGTAAACAAGAGCATAAGTGAGAACATGGGTTTGTATCGGAATGATCAATGGGTTGCTTGCCTGATGTAGTGGTAGTAGGGTACTGCTCTTCAGACGGATACTCGGGGTTATCCTCGGAGGCAGAACCTACCACGAAAGACACACCGAACATAATCAACACATGACAATATGCAACAATATGATGCATGCTATGACATGGCAAAACGAATGTGTCTTGGCCTAATGCAAGCTAAAACAGAAAGGAATGAACTCATTTGAATCAAAGATTCAAAGGTTAGTTCATTTAACATAGCCTTATTAGTGCATTATCTTATTTTGCTTAAACAACAAGGTTATCTTGTTTTGTCATGCATGAAACAATTACAGATGGATAGATTGAATTTTTCTGATCATTTTTCATATATAAATTGTTTGATTTGGAGCTATGGTTGATTTTCTATGATTTTTAGAAGTTTTGGCTATTTTCTGGAATTTCCTATTAAAGAATAAATCCAGAAAAGGATTTACTGCATCACATTGCGTCAGAGTGACGTCAGGGGTCAACGGGCCGGTCTAGGTCAAACCTGACCGGTGGGACCCGCGTGTCAGTAGTTAATTAACTAACTAATTTTTGATTAGTGCTAATCTAAGTTAATTAGCTGGGCGGTCCCACGTGTCAGAGAGTCAGGGGAGGTCAACCTGGGCCCACACGGGGTCAAACAGGGTCAAACTCGCCGGCGTTTAGCTGTCGGCGAGGCCAGACGCGGCGGAGCAGCGCGGGTTTTGCACTCCGGCGACCAAAAGGACAGCGGAGACCATCTACGTGATGCGGGGAGTGAGCCGCGTCGAGTGGTGGCAGTGGGTGGAGCTGGGGTGGCCGCAAACGTCGCTGGCGACGAGTTTGGCGGCGGCCGGAGCTCGGGTGAGGTCGAACTAGTCGCTAGGGGGCACGGAGAGGCGCGTGGTTTAGTGCGTTGAGCTCCTGGGGGTGCGGTAGGGCTAGTGGACAGGGTGGCGCGGCCATTGGGTGGCCGGAGCCTCGTCGGCGACGAGCTCCGCGGCGGCGCATGCGGGTGAGCTACGTGCAGTCGCTACAAGGCTCGAGAGAGGGAACAGAGAGGGTGGGGAGGTGGCTGAGCTCACGGGGGTCACGTCGAGGCAGTCGGCAAGGTCGGGGACGAGCTGATGCGGCAGGGACGGCGAAGGGGATCTCCGGTGGCCATAGTTGAAGACGAGCTCGGTGCAGCGTCTCCGGGGCGAGCGAGCGCTCGGGGATGGGTCAAGGCGAAGCGGTGGACGACGACGGAACCTTTTGGCACAGCGAGGCAACGAGTGGACGACGGTGGCTGCGGTTTTCACGACGGCGCGGGCACGGCTGCGTCGGCCATCGCGTCAAGGGAGCGAGGGAGGGAGGCAGGGGGAATGGACGTGTCCAGGGGCTCGGGGCATCGACGTGGAGATCTTCCAGACGTCCAGGGGCGCGGACAGCAAGCAGGTGGCGCCGTGGCGAGCTCAGGCACGCCGGCGTCACCTCCCTGCCTGCCTGGCGGGGAAGAAGCAGCTGGCTGGCGCGGGCCAGCACAGTGCTGGGCCGCCTAGTGGGCCGGCTGGTGGGCTAGGTGGGCTGCGCCAGGTAAGTTCCTCTCTCTCTTTTTTTCTGTTTTTTATTTATTCTATTATTACTGTAACTTTAGGGCTTTATTAAAAATGCGAGGGCATTTCCAAAAGTCATAAAATTAATCATGGCTACTGCTTAGAATATATTCAACAGCAAACATTTTAGTTTATGATTATTTGAGCATTTAAAATATTTTATAGCATTTAAATGCCAAAATGCAAATACTATAGGAATTAGTCCAATGACCTTAAGATGTCCTAGAAAAATGTGCACCATTTTTGTCAAAGGTTTTAACCCAAAACAAAAAGGGTGGGCTTTCTAGAAGGGCATTTCAGGTTCATTGAAAAAGTTTTTAGTAAACCCTAGTTGTTCGAGGGGGGTGCTGGGGGTTCTGTCATCCCCATTTCAGTTTTCTGGGAATTTAAACATGATGCAAAAGTTCAACCAATCCTAATGCATGACTAACACAGGGATGTGACAACTCACCCCCACTCAAAAGAATCTCATCCTGAGATTTAGGATCCTCCGGGGAGAAGGTGGGGTACTCGAGTCAAAGACGATCCTCCCTTTCCCAAGTGGCTTCTTTCTCGAAATGGTGTGACCATTGAACCCTGAGAAACTTGATATTATGGCGTCAAGTGGTACGCTCGGCTTGATCAAGGATACGAACGGGATATTCCCGATATGAAAGATTATCTTGTAGATCAAGCGTTTCGTGGTCCACTCCACGGATAGGATCCGCGAAGCAACGCCTGAGTTGAGATACATGGAAGACATCATGAACTCTGGAAAGATGCGAAGGTAGTTCCAATTGGTAGGCAACTTCTCCTCGTTTGGCAAGAATGCAAAAAGGTCCAATGTAACGAGGAGCCAATTTGCCTTTGATACCGAAACGATGGGTTCCCTTTAACGGAGTAACCCGAAGGTAAGCCTTCTCGCCGACTTCATAAGTCATGAGCTTATGTTTACGATCATATTGGCTCTTTTGACGAGATTGGGCTGTTTTCAATTTCTCACGAATAACGCGAACCTGCTCCTCTGCTTCCTGAATCATATCCGGGCCAAAGAGTTGTCTTTCCCCAGTTTCTGACCAGTTAAGAGGTGTTCGACATTTTCGTCCATAGAGAACTTCGAAAGGAGCTTTGCCCAAGCTAGCTTGATAACTATTGTTATAAGCAAACTCCGCGAATGGAAGGCATTTCTCCCAACCCATTCCGAATGAGATGACAGAAGCTCGGAGCATATCTTCTAGAATTTTATTGACTCGCTCTACTTGACCACTTGACTGAGGATGGAAGGCGGTGCTAAAAGAGAGACAAGTTCCCATAGCATTTTGGAAACTTTCCCAAAATCGAGAGGTGAAGAGACTCCCATGGTCTGAATTAATTTCCAATGGAACACCATGAAGAGACACTATTCGGGAGATGTATAAGTCAGCAAGCTGGCTAGCGGTGATACTCTCACGAACAGGTAGGAAATGGGCAACTTTGGACAGACAGTCGATCACGACGAAGATGGCATTATTCCCTCTCTTGGTCCTGGGAAACCCAGTAATGAAATCCATACTGATTTTATCCCATTTCCACTCAGGAATAGCCAAAGGTTGAAGGGTGCTAGCAGGCCGTTGGTGCTCTGCTTTAACATGACGACAGACGTCGCAACTAGCAATGTATTGAGCAATTTCTCTCTTCATCCTAGTCCACCAAAACCTCTGGCGTAGGTCTTGATACATTTTAGTACTACCGGGATGAATGGTGAGAGGGGATTCATGAGCTTCCTTAAGAATCAACTGGCGTAGATGTTGTTTCTTGGGAACCACCAAGCGGTTCTCGAAGAAGACAACACCTCGCTCATCCATGGAAAAACATTTAGCAACTCCGCTAGCAATGTTTTCCTTAATCCGGAATATGCCCTTATCACGCTTCTGGGCAGCTATGATTTGATCCGTAAGGGTAGGTTTCGCCACCAGGGTGGATAGAAATCCTCGAGGAACAATGTGAAGATTAAGATTACGAAATTCCTCATGGAGAAGTGGTTGACTTTGTTGTAACATCAGGTTGTTACAATAGGACTTACGACTTGGTGCATCAGCCATGACATTGGCTTTGCCCGGGGTGTAAATTATTCCTAAGTCGTAATCCGAGATCAACTCGACCCAATGTCTTTTCCTGAGATTCAAATCCGGTTGGGTGAAGATATATTTCAAACTTTGGTGATCGGTGAAGATCTCGCAACGATTACCGAGGAGGTAATGTCGCCAAGTTTTGAGTGCATGGACTACAGCTGCAAGCTCTAGATCATGTGTGGGATAGTTTTCCTCATGTGGGTGTAATTGCCGTGAAGCATAGGCAATTACCTGACGATCTTGCATGAGTATGCAACCTAGTCCTTGTCGCGAGGCGTCGCAATAGATAATAAAGTCCTTGGAGAAATCTGGTGGTACCAGTACGGGAGCAGATGTCAGGCGTCTTTTCAGTTCCTGAAAGCTGAACTCGCACTGTGGAGTCCACTCGAACTTTTTATCTTTCTTGATGAGTTCAGTTAGAGGTTTAGCAACCTTCGAGAAATTCTCGACGAAGCGGCGGCAATAGCTCTCTAAGCCAAGGAAGCTCCGAACTTGCTTAACCGTCTCAGGTGGAGTCCAATCAAGGACGGCTTGAACTCGCTCGGGATTGATAGCAATACCCTTACCAGAGATTACATGGCCTAGATAGGTCACTTCTGGCAACCAAAATTCACACTTGGAGAATTTGGCATAAAGGCGATGCTCTCGAAGTTTCGTCAATACTAGCCTTAGATGTTCGGCATGTTCCTCTTCATTCTTGGAGTAGATGAGTATGTCATCGAGGTATACTACGACGAACTTATCCAAATACTCCATGAAGACCGAGTTCATTAACCGAGAGAAGGTGGCTGGGGCATTGGTTAGACCGAAGGACATAACGGTGTACTCGTATTGGCCATAACGAGTAACAAAGGCCGTTTTGGGAATGTCCCTGTTTCTGATTTTGATTTGATGGTAGCCCAACCTCAAATCCATCTTGGAAAAGACTGAGGATCCAGCGAGCTGATCATACAGATCGTTGATCCTGGGAAGCGGATACTTGTTCTCGATGGTGACCAAGTTGATAGGTCGGTAATCTACAACCATTCGATCCGTTCCATCCTTTTTCTTGACGAAGAGGACGGGGCAAGCCCAAGGAGAGGAACTAGGACGGATGAAACCCTTTTTCAAGGACTCATTGAGTTGGTTCTTAATCTCGACTAGTTCTAAGGGTGCCATCTTATAGGGTCTTCTAGAAATTGGAATGGTTCCTAGAACAGGGTCTATCACAAACTTGACATCCCTGTCAGGTGGAACACCTGGCAGTTCTTCTGGAAAGACATCCGGAAAGTCTCGGTCTACCGGAACATCCTCAAGGTCTGGAAGGGGGTTGGCATTTAGGGAGTAAAGCTGGCGCTTGGCCACTCGAGTTAAGACATTGACTGTCTTGCCCGATGGGTGAGTAAGTTGAACGGTTCTAGTGGCACAATCAATCTTAGCATAATGAGCTGACATCCAGTCCATACCCAAGATGATGTTTATGTTCGAGGACTTGAGAGCTATTAAGGATGCAAGGAAGACAAGTCTATCGACAAGAATTTCGTTCCCATGGCTTACTCTAGAAGTTTGCCATCTAGAGCCAGGGGTTTGAATTTCCATGGTAGCGGGCATTTTACAGAATGTCGTGTTATACAATCGAGCATAGTTCTCGGATATGAATGAATGAGATGCTCCAGTATCGAAAAGAACAGATGCCCGATGGCAATTAACAAGGAGCGTACCAAGGACGACGTTAGGATCCTCATGAGCCTCCTCGGCTGAAACATAGTTGACATGGCCACGTGCAGTGGTGACCGGCTTGGCGTAGATTGTCTTTCCCGCTGGCTTACCATGACCAACGGACTTTCTAGACTGATTGGGGTTGTTGTTCTGAGGACACTCTCAGCTATAATGACCCGGCTCTCCACACTTGAAACATGTCACAACATTGGGGCATGGAGCAGCATTAGCAGCGGGGCCACCATAGGGCTTGGACAGTGCAAACTGCTGGTTGGGACGAGGCGCCTCAAAGGATTGCCTCGGAATGAACCTGGGCGGCAGTGCCGTGCTTGGAATCCACACCCGACGCTTCTGAGATCCAGAGCCGGATGAAGATCCAAAATCACGAGAGTGCTTGCGTGAAGCGTCATAATTAGACTGGCCTGTCTCAGCACTGATGGCTTTGTTGACCAACTTCTGGAAGGAGGTGCACTCGTGCAGACGAAGATCGCGGCGAAGCTCGGGGCTAAGTCCCTTGCGGAACCTTGCCTGCTTCTTAGCGTCGGTAGATACTTCTTCAGGAGCATAACGTGCCAGATTCCCAAATTCACGACTATATGCATCCACAGTCAGTCTTCCTTGGGTGAAATTGCAGAACTCTTCCCTCTTGCGATCTATGAGACCTTCCGGGATGTGATGCTCACGAAAAGCCTCACTGAATTCAGCCCAAGTAGTGATTTGGCCGACCGGGCGCATAGCTTCAAAATTTTCCCACCAAAGGCTAGCAGGGCCTTCGAGATGATAGGCAGCATAAGTAACCTTATCAGCTTTGGCTACGTTGGTAGAACGTAGCTTGTGGGTGATGCTGCAAAGCCAGTCATCCGCGTCGAGGGGCTCGATGGAATGGTTAAACTTTGGTGGGTACAACTTGATGAAGTCATTGATTGACACCAAGTCATTTCGCTGATGGCGTGCAGTGTTCTGCTCAATCCGCTCCAGCAAGCGGTTAGTCTCATGCTTGTTTCTTTCCGCCTCCAGCATCACTTCGGCCAGAGAAGGTGGGTGAGGCAGATTTTCACCCCTAACTGCACTAGCTTCCCCCTGCTCCGGGGCAGCAGGGTTACTGCGGGTGTTGACCATCCTAGGAGAAAACAAGACAATGGTTTAGATAAGGATGGCACAACTTAGCAAGGAAGTGCAGAATGTAATGGATAACACGGAATGCAGAGATGTTCATCTGTATGTCATGGTAATATAGAACTGCCATATATATACCAACGGTCATACACACCATACATAGTTTAGTACAAGCCCAGGCTACAGTACAACTATGATGAAAGACGTTACATCTCATCGGAGGCATTCCAAGCTCCTATACATTATTTGTCTACACCTGCGGAATTGATTACACACAAAGTCATATTCCACAAGTCACACAGGACAGTGGAGATACAACTATTACAATACTAGTGATACTACTACTAACTCAGACAGCTCCGTAGTAGTCCTCATAGAAGTCACCTCCATAGCCTGGAAGTTCATCGTGATCATCCGGGAACAGACGGTCCCGAGGAGCTTGTGGACCAAAGGGGCTAGGATGAGGTCTTGGACCAATAAACGGTGGCCTGTGGGGACCACGGGGTGGGGTGATGCCTCCCACATCACACCAATCCACCATGTCTGGCAGAGTAGGACTCACAGGATACAGATCCCTTGTATCCATACATCCAGCTTGCACCGCAGGTGCAAACCGAGTCAATGTGGCCCAATGATCAGTACGGGTGTTGAAAAGCTCCAGTCTCAAGGCCCGATTCTCTCGGTCTTTATCCTCGAGCATCTCGGCAGTGGTACGAGTTAGTGAGTCCTCCTGAGTGGAGTCAGCATAGATAGCCTAGAGATACCCTTGCGCTCCCGGGAGTGAAGCTGGCAAATAACGGAAGTCGGTGTTCCGAAGCAGGCCAGTCCGGACTCGCATGATGGTCATCATGGAATAGGCAGCATCCTGCACAGTCATCTCAACAGTAACCCTGAGTCCATAGGAACAGTGGAGGGGCTCGGTAGATCCAGGATAAGAAGGAAATATCCTGACGGTGCAGAAATATTGGCTTTGATTAAAGTCTCGGAATTGCTCTTCGACAGTGTATTCGGGATACCAATAGTAACCCGTCTGGATCATTACCCGGACTAACATAGCAGTATGACCGGGCACATCGAGGCACCGGGTCAGGCGAACCACTTGGTTTTGAGCACGAGTGGCCATCTGAAAGCACAACCACAATGCAAAGACATTAGAATTTCTAGGGAAAATTGGACAGCATAACAGATGTAAATGCTCAGAAAAAGAATTGAGACATCCACAACAATTTGCAATACCACTCGACAACATCATATCAAGGTTCTGATTCAACTGGCAACATACTAAAAGTAGTAGAAACTGTACTGAGGCTTGTAACAACAATCCTATAAGCTAATACGGATTAGTAACACATGAACCTGACAGAAGAAGAGAGCCTAGTCCTTAACCCACGTGGAATGAGAAGAGAATGACTCAGATCAGAGGGCATAAGGTAAAGGAGTAAAAGAGCCTTATGTTCCCTCCCACAATCAATTCCCCTACATATAACTAAAGCATTTCTAGACTCGACATCGACCAGTTTGGCTCAACGAACCTACAGGCAGTCCGGCTCTGATGCCAACGCTGTCAGGACCCCGATTCCAAGTCACATCGATCTAGCTGGTAACACCTCATATCACATTGCGGCCTCACGCATGGTATCCCACGGGTGTCGCCTTACCATGGCCCGGGACCATTTGCGCCTTTTGGCTCACGTATATGATAGTGTCGCTAGCGTCCATATGATAGAGAACCCGGGCCGACATGGCTAGTCATGAAACCAAAGCGGCACAGACCTATGGAGACAGGCATACATGAATCACATCGAACATGTCGGTCATCAGTGAGTGAATCCGGGCTGTAGCACTGGGCTAACAGGACTCCGGGGAACCCGGGCTGTAGCAAGCTAGGCAGGACTCCGGATGTCACCGTGTGACATTTCCCCGAAGGGACAGACATAGGAACGAAGTGAAACACATGCCGGCCAGTCAAGTGTCCAGAGTAGTAGTGCTGGGCTAGCAGGACTCCGGTGAACCGGGCTGTAGCGGACTACTATCGCTCAGGAAGCACTAGACTACATTTCCCCATATGAGAGGCTGCCAAGGATAAACAACTAGATTGTCGGATCCCACTCATACCGAGCATTTCAATCATACACACAATATGCCCGATATGAGTACATACAACATGGCATCACAACAAAACTCTACAACTCAAGTACTTTATTTGAAGGCTCCAGAGAGCCATACATAACATGGTCATACAGGTAGGGGTCACATGACCCGACACTCAAATCATACAAGCATACAAGCACATGCGGAAGCAAATAGTCTGAGTACAGACACTAGAAAGAAAGAAGGCTTCTCGAAGCCTGTCAATCTACATAGGGCCCTCCATGGATGGGATCACCACCTGGGTGGCTAGTCACTCGTCGACATCATGGTCTACGTAGAACCCATCGGAGGGGGAGGTGTTGTCGTCTGAAAACAGTAATTAAGCAAACATGAGTACAAAGGTACTCAGCAAGTCTTACATCAGAACCTACTATACATGCTCATTCTCAAGAAGGTGGTGGAGTTATTGCAGCAGGCCAGCTTTGACTCTTGGCTAAGCTATCCTACGAGACTCCACTAGTAAAATAGTTTTCACACACGAGTCCACTACTCACCAACACAATACTCTATCGGGGATCCTCCCTCGTCATCCTACGAGAGGGCCATCCTCGGTACTCACACTTATCTTGAGTCTTTTAGTAGTATCCATTAACTTGTCTATGAACTGTATAGGCAACCAAGTTGTCCTTTACCGCGGACGTGGCTATTCGAATAGTTTTATACCCTGCAGGGGTGTACTCCATCACACATGTTTCCACCACTTAGCGTCTGCACACGACATGTGCTCGGCAGACTTCAAGCGAAAACCGACGTGGGTGTAGACCACGACCTGACTAACCGCACAAGTCTCTAGTCCATGTTTTTTGACCTTGAAGACTGCAGGGTTTACACCCCACAGCAATTTATTATTAAAAAAGACAGGAAGAACATCAAAGAGTTCCTTAAGAAAAGGAACAAGGCAGGAAAGGAAAGAAAAGGAAAACTGTACAAACTAGTCTAGACAGAAAAGAGAAGTCTAACTATAGAGATTACAAATGCAGGGCCCCTCAAGGAGGCAGGAAATCAATCCATCTGATCAAAGCATCCCTGTGTCTTGACTTGATTCTGTGAGCTAAGAGAGAGATGTCCTGGACAAAGCCATTCCTCCACTGCCTAAAGGTAGGTCTGAGATGCCTGAAGACTTTGTCATTCCTAACTTTCTAATTATTCCACCAAGTGAGGAAGACCACTTCAGAGAAGAAAGGCTTATTGAAATCCTTCCTAGCATGATGTGCAATCTGCACCATATCCTGACTATTGAGCCATGAAATTTGTAGATAGTTCCATACTCTCATGCTGAAGTTGCACTGGAAGAATAAATGATTCCTGTCCTCAAGTGCTCCTGTGTGACAAAGTACACACTCAGGCCCATCATTGATCTTTCACTTCCTGCGTAGAATCATATCTTTGGTGTTTACTCTATCCATGATGACAAGCCAGGCAAACATTTTAATTGTCATAGTACAGCAGGATTTCCATATCCAACAGAGAAGAGGGTTGACAGGAATTGGCTCATGAACAAAGTTATAGTGTTTCTTTGCTGTAAACCCAGCTTTCTTCCCATGTTTCCATTGCCAGGAATCATTAGCAGCAACCTCGAAGGAAATCTCAGCGATAATTCCAGACAGTTGATTAAACTCCATATAGGCCAATTCAGATAGTGGCAAGGAGAACATGCTCTAAAACTCACTGGTCTGCATCACTTCCATAACAGAGAAATTCTTTTGCAAGCAGAAGGAAAAAAGTCTGGGGAATCTGTCTTGGAGTGGTATGCATGAGTTATCAATTTCCCAAGAATCAGACCAGAATAGCAACGAGTCCCCTCTTCCCACAGATACAGAATAAACAGCCCTGAATTTATCCATTAGCTTATAGATGTCTCTCCACCAAAAGGAGCCACACAAAGCAGTGTCATGAGGAACTCTCTGATAATAGTAACTGTCCCAGATCAAATGAACCCATGGCACATCTACTTTGTTATAGAACTTATTGAGGAATTTCATTAACAAAGCTTCATTTTGCAGGCCCAGATTGAGTATATCAAGCCCACCCTTAAGTTTGGGCCTGCAGACCAAGGGCCAAGCAGCCAGAGAATTCCCCTTCTCCTGACCATACTTTCTCCATAGACATTGTCTCTGTATTCTCTCCAGTTGCTTTAAAATCCCTTGTGGTATTGATAAACTACAAAGGAAAAAGATTGGCAATGAAGAGATAACCGAGTTTACCAACTGCATCCTACTACCTTGGGGCAGAAACCATGAGCTAGCAGTTAACCTTCTTTCCATACAGTCAACTAGTGGAAGCAGATCAACAATTTTGGGCCTAGTTGTGCCCACTGGCAGACCCAAATATGTGAATGGCATAACCCCCAGTTGGCACCCAAACTGTGCAGCAAGAACATTGGCAGAAGTGGCATCCACATTGATTGGGTACATTGATGATTTGTGATAATTAATCCGCAGTCCAGTTGCCATGGAGAAGGACTTTAGAACAGACTTAAGCACCTCCAACTGAGCAGAATCAGCATTCACAAACATGAGTGTGTCATCAGCATATTGGACCACTGGGTAATCAGGATCATGAGTTAGTAGGGGCAAAGAGAGAAGTCCTTTCATGAGATGATCATTAATCATAGTCTGCAATAGATTAACAGCAATCACAAACAACAAAGGTGAAATGGGATCACCTTGCTTTACACCACACTTGCACTTGAAATGATTTCCTGGTACCCCATTAAGTAAGATTGAGGAGGTTGCTGAGGACAACAATTGCTGTATCCAGGATATCCATTTATTATCAAAACCCTTTGCCAGCAAGATCTTTATAATTGCCTCATGCTGAATAGAATCAAAGGCTTTTTCAAAGTCAAGTTTGAGTAACATGATTGGTTGTTTTGACTGATTGCACTAGTGAATGTACTCAAAAGTACATGCTATACAATCCTGAATGGTTCTTGATTTGATGAAGCCATATTGATTCTTATGCACACATTTGGTTATTTCATCTTGGAACCTGTTGGCTGCATGCTTAGTGAGGAATTTGAACCCCACACTTGTCAAAGAAATTGGCCTAAAATCTCCAGCAGTTTCAGGTGACAACTTTTTGGGGATCAGAGTTATGAAGGCCTCACTGAGATTTTCAAGCTGAGCAGTTCTAGCATGGAACTCATTGACCAGTGCAATGAAATCTCCTGAAATGATTGGCCAACACTTTTTCATAAAAAGACCATTAAATCCATCTGGTCTAGGAGCCTTGTCAGTGGGCAATTCCCTGATCACCTGCTCAATTTCTTTGACCTCAAAAGGCCTAGTGAGGACATCTAGCCCCTGCACCCTAGGGATGATAGAAAGGATGTCATTGCCCAAAAAGATTGGTTTCACAGTTCCCATTCCGCCCTTAAAAATCTCCAGAAATTCCTTAGCAATTGTGTCATGGTCTGAAGAAACTGTTCCATCAGACAACTGTAAGGTGGCAATTGAATTTTTTCTATATCTCTCAGTTGCCATGGCTTAGAAGAATTTGGAATTTTCTTCCCCCACTTTGATGTACCTAATGGTGCACCTCTTCTTCCAGTATAGAAATTGCAAATGAAGAAGATGTTCATGGTGCATCTTCACCAGTTTTCTGAAATTGGATTCAGATAAGAACAAAGGCCTGGAGTCTTCCAAATCATCTAACCAAAAAATCACCCAGTTACACTTCTCAATCAGAATTTTAATATGTGACAAACCCTTCTGCCATTTCTTAAGAGCAAACCTCAAAGCTTTTAGTTTGTCCATAATAATTGCTGATATATGTGTTTTATGAGAATGTTTTTGCCAAACCTCTTGAACACACTCCATGAAACCAGGTTGGTGGACCCAATAATTTTCAAATCTAAATATGTCAGCCTTTGGGATGTTTGTGCATATAGAAACCACACATGGAATATGATCTGACGCAGTTTTGGCAAGAGGTGTAACTTGAGTATTTGGGTATTGGTCAATCCAGCTGGAAGAGGTAAAAAAACCAATCCAACTGTTCAAGAAGAGGGAAATCCTGCATATTAGACCAAGTGAACCTTCTTCCTTTTAGAGGTAATTCAAGCAGTCCCAAGTGACCTATGATCTCATTGAAAATAAAAATATCATTGACATCTCCACCAGGAAGATTTCTATTGTCTAGAGATCTAATGAAGTTAAAATCTCCCAACAACAGCCAATTCTGTTCAGGTTCAACCTTTAAATTATAAAACCAACTAACAAATTCATCCCGTAAGACACCCTGACAGGGTCCATAAACATTGACTAGGTACCATATGTCATCATTATGCACAGAATTGAAACTAATCACAACCCCATAAGGTTTAACTTCAATTAAGGTCCCTGAAAAAACATTTGATCGCCACACAGTTAAAATGCCACTAGAAGCTCCCCTTGAAGAAAATTCAATAAACTGATCAAAACCCATAGGACAAATGCTTTTAATTAAATTTCGAGGGCACTCAGAGAGCTTAGTTTCCTGCAGGCACACAATCGCACATTGACTTTCAGATACTTTCCGCCTAACCGCACGCTACCTTGTTTCAGAATTTAACCCACGGACATTCCAACAAAGAACCTTCCAGCTATGCATTGACCTTTGATTCATAGAATAATATATAAGAACATAGCAAAAACAGTGTGGCACCTAGTGCCACACAACCCAGGCCATAGAAAACCAGAAGTGCCAAGTCTAGACCATAGTGCATAAGTTCAGAGAGGACATAACAGACAACAAATTTGACAGGCTCGCTACACCTAGACAAAACATTAAACTTTAACATTTAAGCACTGCCGGAGGAGGAGTCGTCCTTAGGATTAGCCATAAGCTTCTCCTGAGACAGCAGGTTGGAATCAATTTCCAGCTCTGCTCCAATTGCCTGCAGCACCCCGATCGGCGTCGACGGAGGGACATCTTCAGTCTTGTCATTGCCCACATCTTTAGTGTTCTTGTCCATGCCAGCAGCAGCTTCCGGATTGGGCCGGGCCTTCTCTTCCATGGGCTTGGACCTAGGACGTCTTTTAGCAGGCTGAAGTGAAAGTTGCTCAAAAACCACAGGTTTGAAACCATCCAACTTTGCCGCGCTCCTCGTACATCTTCTAACTAAAGTGTCCACCAAGGGAGCAGATATCTTCCGCCTACCACACTAGTTTTTCTGGCGAGTCTTGGACTCCGTAGCGAAAACCACAGGAGAGGAAACCTCCTCCTGGCCAGAAAGCCCCACAACCCCAGAATCCGCAGCAACCACAGCATCAAAAATCAACAGCCCATCAGAACTCACATCACCAGAATGCCCATCACTTGAGGCAGAAGAACTACCAAACAAGGATCGAGCAACTAGGCGCCTAGTGACAGTTGCATTGCTAGGCAGAGTACTGGGCAAACTTGGGACCAGCATGGACATCCTCTGAGAGTCATCAAACGCAATCGACCATTTGCGCTTGGAATAGGTGACAGTCCTGAAGGGCTTGAAGAAAATGGACCCGGGCACCTCCTTCACTGAAAAGTCAAACATCAAATTCTCAAACGAACGCTTCCAAAGCATTTCAGGCGGAAGAGTTGGTCCAGCCACAATCCGAGCCATCCCAATGAAGATCTGATGGTGCTGAATTACAGGTGGTTGATAGGGGACAATAGCCAATGGATTTTCCGCCACAACTGCAGGTTGAACATGAGCTGGGGCAATCAGATCAAACAATGGTGGATGCTGCGGTTGAACGACCTGCAGAGGCTGCTCAATAGACTCAAATTCTTCTGGTTGATCAATGACAATGGAGACTTGATCTTGTTCTAGCACAGCGGACTGTGGGGGCTGATTATTATCCTCCTCATCTCCCCATTGAGCATTGCCCCAACCAGCAGCAACTGGGTTATCAGGAGGGGGAGGAGGTGCGAGAGGCGCGTCATTCCATCCAAGCATTGGGTAAGGCGGGAGAACAAATGGTATGTTGTTCGGAATTAGGTGTCCAGGCAATGGATGATGATTGCCATCCAAAGGCATCGGATCCTCATCGTTGGGCATCTGGTCTGCAAAGTCTGCCCCAAGAACATAACATGCAGCAGTCCAGGAAACTTGTGCACCCCCCCCATTCAACATAATCTCCAAAAACCACATCCCTTTGCATAAGAGGCGTATCCGGAAAGCTTGCCTCCACAACAGTACAGGCCAGGTACGGATCTTCACTATCCCAAGAATGAAACTTTCCAAAAGTACCTACTGCCTGAGAGATATACTCTGTCGTACGATAATCAAGTGGAATCCCAACGAACATGAGCCAGCCCTTACGAAAACCATGATTTCCTTTGAAGTTTTCCCCCTCATCATGCTTCATAAATCTAACAAATCGATCATTTCCCAAAGCAAACGGCGGATGCTGAATCAAAGTATATCTAACAGACGGATCCCAAACTTGAAACAGACCAACTCCATGAAACCACGGCTGAGCAGAACGGACAAGAATACCTCTGTTCTGAAGAAACTGAACCACTTCCTCTCTGACAGGTCCAAGAGGTCCATCCGGAGCAGGCATAACCTCAGCCACCATGTAATCTTCATGGCGTCGAGGCGGGCGGTTCGCAGGCGTGAAGAAGGTGCGGGGCAGACGTCGATCCCCACCATCGATGATGTGATGCCCCGGCGGCACCATACGGTGTGGGTCGAGCTCAAAGTTCGCCATGGCCGGCTGCAGCGGCGACGAGCAGAGGTTTTCTTTGGAAGGGCAGGAGGTTTCCTTGGCAGGGAGGCGAGGAGATTGGAACAATGTGGGCGGTGGCGATGTGATAGGACTAGATATCCCAATAACTCCGGCTCCCTTCCCCTGATCAGCTGAGGATTTCGAAATACTCATGTTTTGTTGCAGCGAGCTCTGCCTCCAAACCAATCCATGAGCCAGAGAAAAATCATTACACTCATGCCTAGAGTGACCCACACGAGAGCAAGCCGAGCAGACCGCTCGCATTCCACAAGAGACTTCCAGGTGGCCCTTCTGAGCGCAAATGGTACATGTTAAAACACGGTCCACCATGTCATCGACCATAGCATCAAACTGTCTGGCTGCCTCTTGTGTAGAAGGGATTTCTAGCGTAACACCCTCCAGGCTCTGGCACACAGATGAAACCAACCCAATATCGGGAAACCCAGAAGCAGATGGGCCAGCTTCAAGCCCACCAGATGCAATAGAACTCTGACTCACTGAGCTCTCACATTGTGGGCTGACCAATTGTGAAGGGCCCGATTCTAAACACCCATTTTGAATTAAAGCGGTTCCCGCTTCCTCAAATTGCGCCGAGAGATTAGGAGCAATCAAGGGCTGCAGATCCACAGAAATCGAACCAGAATGAGGCACAACAGCCGGCCGGTGCAACTCCGGCGACAAGTTGACTATACCAAACACAATGGGTGGCCTGGCCACCGTCCAACGCAGATCTAGAGCAGGAGGTTGCCGAATGACTACACGCTCATGAGCAGAAAGATTATACCCTCCATCAACTATACTATCAATGCAATTCTGAGTAGCTGGGTATCTATAGCCCTTGCAAGCAGAATACCTTTCAAACGTGGCAAAAGATAGCTTTTTACTGGTTGAATTTGAGGATTTGAGAGATGACCGAACCGGGGCCTTATGCATAGTCATTAAACCTAACGAGGACCTATGCTTAGTAGGACTAATCAGAATCCATTCAGCATCACATTCCTTTCGCCAGATCTTAAGCTCACGAACCCAATTAGGTCCTCCATTACCCCAAAGATGGAAATAACACTTGAACATATCATAAGCAAAAGAGCGTAGATCCATGATAAGAAAGCCAACCTGCTTGCATGAGACTTGGAAAGAATAAACCTTGTCCTTAACATGACTGACCCGAAGATCAATTGCCGACCCACCGAGCGCAGCTTCCAGCGCCGCTGCCACTGAATCCTCTGACAGGCGAAAGACATGCCTACTGAAAGACACGATCACAATGAAAGCCCTCCCTCTTCCCATCGGATGAATTGTGCGACCTGTAGATCTGAAAAATTCATCAGCGAAAACCCTACCCTTGGAGAAATCCAAACCAAGGGTAGATCCACCAGAAGACCCCATAGGAGATGGGTATTGCCTTGATCCAGAGAGAATGCCGGACAAGATGGCCCGAGAGGATCAAGAAATCAATGGAGAGAGGTGAAAATCGCCAGAGGGGTGGTGGCAGCGCCGACGTGGGAGGTGGGAGAAGCCATTTCGCTTTTTTCCCTCTAGTCCAGGTTTATCGCCTATTCAGGTTCCATCCGCAAGGAAATCCGGCCGGGGTGTCCTCAACGGCCCCAAACGATGTGTACAGGGTCCCGAGACGCCAAACGGGCACCTGGCATACCCGACCATAGTGTATCTACCGCATCATAGCCCACCCCTAGGGTCAGCGCTATGCACGGCCGCCAACACATAACCTACAAACACTAGAAACTAGTTGCGACTCCTGGACAGAGGGCGAGAGGGGTCAGTAAGTTGAGCGGGGTCATATTTCAGGGCCCAATGTGTGGTAGTAGCTGAATCTTAAATCACGCATACACATCTCAGTTCTTATGGATGGCCTCAATGAAACAACCCACCATGTACTCCTACATGGCCTCTCATCGATACCTTTACCAAAACATGTTCAACACATCCCTCACATTACCGACATAATCATTTCACTCTAGCCCATCACCCAGATGAACCAGACCTGACACAACTCTAAGCATAGCAGGCATAGCAAGGTAGGAATCACATACATGGCTCAATCAACTCCCACACATGCTAGTGGGTTTCATCTAGTTACTGTGGCAATGATAGGTCATGCAGAGGATAAGGGCTCAACTACCGTAGCACACAACAGTTTGAATTGCGTTGTCTTAATGCAGTAAACAAGAGCAGAAGCGAGAACATGGGTTTGTATCAGAATGATCAATGGGTTGCTTGCCTGATGTAGTGGTAGTAGGGTACTGCCCTTCAGACGGATACTCGGGGTTATCCTCGGAGGCAGAACCTACCACGAAAGACACACCGAACATAATCAACACATGACAATATGCAACAATATGATGCATGCTGTGGCATGGCAAAATGAATGTGTCTTGGCCTAATGCAAGCTAAAACAGAAAGGAATGAACTCATTCGAATCAAAGATTCAAATGTTAGTTCATCTAACATAGCCTTATTAGTGCATTATCTTATTTTGCTTAAACAGCAAGGTTATCTTGTTTTGTCATGCATGAAACCATTACAAATGGATAGATTGAATTTTTCTGATCATTTTTCATATATAAATTGTTTGATTTGGAGCTATGGTTGATTTTCTATGATTTTTAGAAGTTTTGGCTATTTTCTGGAATTTCCTATTAAAGAATAAATCCAGAAAAGGATTTACCGCGTCAGCATTGCATCAGAGTGATGTCAGGGGTCAACGGGCCGGTCCAGGTCAAACCTGACCAGTGGGACCCGCGTGTCAGTAGTTAATTAACTAACTAATTTTTGATTAGTGCTAATCTAAGTTAATTAGCTGGGTGGTCCCACATGTCAGAGAGTTAGGGGAGGTCAACCTGGGCCCGCACGGGGTCAAACAGGGTCAAACTCGCCGGCGTTTAGCTGTCGGCGAGGCCAGACGTGGCGGAGCAGCGCGGGTTTTGCACTTCGGCGACCAAAAGGACGGTGGAGACCATCTACGTGATGCGGGGAGTGAGCCGTGTCGAGTGGTGGTAGTGGGTGGAGCTGGGGTGGCCGGAAACGTCGCTGGCGATGAGTTTGGCGGCGGCTGGAGCTCGGGTGAGGTCGAACTAGTTGCTAGGGGGCACGGAGAGGCGTGTGGTTTAGTGCGTTGAGCTCCTGGGGGTGCGGTAGGGCTAGTGGACAGGGTGGCGCGGCCATTGGGTGGCCGGAGCCTCGTCGGCGACAAGCTCCGCGGCGGCGCGTGCGGGTGAGCTACGTGCAGTCGCTACGGGGCTCGAGAGAGGGAACGGAGAGGGTGGGGAGGTGGCTGAGCTCACGGGGTCACGTCAAGGCAGTCGGCGAGGTCGGGGATGAGCTGATGCGGAGGGGACGACGAAGGGGATCTCCGGTGGCCAGAGTTGAAGACGAGCTCGGTGCAGCATCTCCGGGGCGAGCGAGCGCTCGGGGATGGGTCGAGGCAAAGTGGTGGACGATGGTGGAACCTTTTGTTACGACGAGGCAACAAGTGGACGAGAGTGGCTGCGGTTTTCACGATGGCGCGGGCGCGGCTGCGTCGGCCATGGCGTCGAGGGAGCGAGGGAGAGAGGCAGGGGGAATGGACGTGTCCAGGGGCTCGGGGCGTTGAGGTGGAGATCTTCCAGACGTCCAGGGGCGCGGGCGGCAAGCAGGTGGCGCCGTGGCGAGCTCAGGCACGCCGGCGTCACCTCCCTGCGTGCCTGGCTGGGAAGAAGCAGCTGGCTGGCGCGGGCCAGCACAGTGCTGGGCCGCCGGGTGGGCCGGCTGGTGGGCTAGGTGGGCTGCGCCAGGTAAGTTCCTCTCTCTCTCTCTTTTTCTGTTTTTTTATTTATTCTATTATTACTGTAACTTCAGGGCTTTATTAAAAATGCCAGGGCATTTCCAAAAATCATAAAATTAATCATGGCTACTGCTTAGAATATATTCAACAGCAAACATTTTAGTTTATGATTATTTGAGCATTTAAAATATTTTATAGCATTTAAATGCCCAAATGCAAATACTATAGGAATTAATCCAATGACCTTAAGATGTCCTAGAAAAATGTGCACCATTTTTGTCAAAGGTTTTAACCCAAAACAAAAAGGGTGGGCTTTTTAGAAGGGCATTTCAGGTTCATTGCAAAAGTTTTTAGTAAACCCTAGTTGTTCCAGGGGGGGTGCTGGGGGTTCTGTCATCCCCATTTCAGTTTTCTGGGAATTAAAACTTGATGCAAAAGTTCAACCAATCCTAATGCATGACTAACACAGGGATGTGACAAAAGCGCTCCCGAGGACACATGGGAATTATCGTCAAGCTAGTTTTCATCACGCTCATATGATTTACGTTCGATACTTTGATAATTTGATATGTGGGTGGACCGGTGCTTGGGTGATGTCCTTACTTTGACAAGCATCCCACTTATGATTAACCCCTATTGCAAGCATCCGCAACTACAACAGAAGTTAAGGTAAACCTAACCATAGCATGAAACATATGGATCCAAATCAGCCCCTTACGAAGCAACACATAAACTAGGGTTTCAGCTTCTGTCACTCTAGCAACCCATCATCTACTTATTACTTCCCAATGCCTTCCTCTAGGCCCAAACAATGGTGACGTGTCATGTAGTCGACGTTCACATGACACCACTAGAGGGATGACAACATACATCTCATCAAAATATCGAATGAATACCAAATTCACATGACTACTTATAGCAAGACTTCTCCCATGTCCTCAGGAACAAACGTAACTACTCACAAAGCATATTTATGTTCATAATCAGAGGGGTATTAATATGCATAATGGATCTGAACATATGATCTTCCACCAAGTAAACCAACTAGCATCAACTACAAGGAGTAATCAACACTACTAGCAACCCACAGGTACCAATCTGAGGTTTAGATACAAAGATTGGATACAAGAGATGAACTAGGGTTTGAGATGAGATGGTGCTGGTGAAGATGTTGATGGAGATTGACCCCCTCCCGATGAGAGGATCATTGGTGATGACGATGGTGACGATTTCCCCCTCCCGGAGGCAAGTTTCCCTGGCAGAACAGCTCCGCCGGAGCCCTAGATTGGTTCCGCCAAGGTTCCGCCTCGTGGTGGCGGAGTTTCGTCCCGAAAGCTTGCTTATGATTTTTCCTTGGACAAAAGACCTCATATAGAAGAAGATGGGCATCGGAGGGCCACCAGGGGTCCCACGAGGCAGGGGGCGCGCCTAGGGGGTAGGGCGCGCCCCCACCCTCGTGGCCAGGGTGTGGGCCCCCTCTGGAACTTCTTTCGCCCAATATTGTTTGTATATTCTGGAAATAACTTCCTTGAAGTTTTAGGACTTTTGGAGCTGTGCAGAATAGGTCTATAATATTTGCTCCTTTTCCAGCCCAGAATCCCAGCTGTCGGCATTCTCCCTCTTCATGTAAACCTTGTAAAATAAGAGAGAATAGGCATAAGTATTGTGACATAATGTGTAATAACAACCCATAATGCAATAAATATCAATATAAAAGCATGATGCAAAATGGACGTATCAGGGTCAGGGTTCGGACTTCAATCCACCCACCCACCCAGACATAAGCGCTCTCAGGGGCATACGACAGCAGTATGAGGAAACGACCCACCACTTCTGGGCCAGATTCCTCCTTGTCAAAGATAAGATTGAAGATTGCCATGACGAAGACGCGATCACAGTGTTCCGCAACAATTGCACGGATGAAGGAATCCTCAACGCCATCAACCGTCATCACATAACATGCTTCGCAGACCTGGCAACCATACTATACAAGTACTGCACAATGGAAAGCGCCTGGAAAGTTCAGGCAACCGGCTGGGAACCGCCGGTTTCCACCCAACCCCTCGTTCAGGTGAAAAGAACGCACCCTAGTCGCACGCCCGGCCCAATAACAAAGAAATATAAGCCCATTACGGAACGTGGAACCGTTCTGGAGGGATGGCTTGATGGACCATGCAAACTACACACAAAACCGGATACTATATCAACTCACAGCCTTAGAGCATGTTGGATACTCCGGCAGGTGGCCAAGAGCGGTGAGGATATCCTCACAAAAAATAACCCAGAGCAATATACTCTAGAAGACGACGAATCCAGAGCACTGACAGTTTTCGAGACCTTCGCTTCAAACAATAAGCATAAAAGGGCACTCCGCGACCTTGCCGAAGTCTGCCAAATCGCAACAACAAACCCTTGGAACGACACGGCCATAACTTTCAATGCCGAGGACGAACCAAAATTCAGGACAATCCGGACACCAGCCGCCTTGGTCCTCAGTTCGATCGTGGACGGCTTCCGACTCACCAAGGTTCTCATGGACGGCGGTAGCGGACTAAATCTCATCTACGAGGATACACTCAGTAAAATGGAAATAGACAGGAGCCGCATCAAGCAAAGCAGCACGACCTTCCGGGGAATTATTCCCAGTCGGGAGGCATGATGCGCGGGAAAAATCACACTTGACGTGGTGTTCGGCA
Source organism: Triticum dicoccoides (assembly GCF_002162155.2). Taxonomy (NCBI): domain Eukaryota; kingdom Viridiplantae; phylum Streptophyta; class Magnoliopsida; order Poales; family Poaceae; genus Triticum; species Triticum dicoccoides. The sequence continues at coordinate 365,386,959 of NC_041380.1, read as the reverse complement.
CACCGGAGAACTATCGTACCGAAGAACTAACCTTCCAAGTGGCCCCTTTCAACAGCGGATATCACGCCCTATTGGGGCGGGACGCATTTACATGCTTCCAGGCCATACCTCACTATGGGTATATGAAGCTCAAGATGCCAGGGCCCAACGGCATAATCACTCTCACTAGTGATCCGGACATAGCACTCCGCGCCGAAAACAAAACCACATTGCTGACCCTCGAGGCATTATCTGAAGCCCTCGCAGCCAAAGAATTAACCGCATTACGCTCCATGGTGGATAAGGACGACGTAATCTTGGACAAATGACCCAAATCCACCTCCTTTAAACTAGCAGAAGAAATAGTCAAATTCCAAGTCTATCCAACGGACCCCAAGAAGACAACATCAATTGGGGCACAACTGGACCCAACGGTCGACACCACGCTACGGGAATTTCTGCGCGAAAACTGGGATATATTTTCCTGGCACCCTTCTGATATGCCAGGAATCCCACACAGATTGGCCGAACATAGCCTCAACATATTGAAGGGATTTAAACCGGTCAAACAAACACTGCACCGTTTTTCCGAACCCAAATGCCAGGCGATGGGGGAGGAGCTAGCCAAGCTAATCGAGGCCGGATTCATTAGAGAAATAAAACACCCGGACTGGCTAGAAAATTTGATGATGGTGCTAAAGAAGGATAAATCCTGGCGGCTGTGTGTCGATTTCAAAGACCTCAACAAGGCCTGCCCTAAGGATCGCTTCCCCCTCCCTCGCATCGACCAGATTATCGATGCCACCGCATGACACGATTCATTATGCTTCCTCGACACATATTCCGGATACCATCAAATCAAAATGAAGGAGTCCGGTCAAGCCGCAACGACATTGATTACCCCATACGGGCCATTATGCTTCAACACCATGCCCTTCGGGCTCAAAAACACAGGGGCCACATACCAACGCATGATTCAAACATGCCTGGAGAAACAGATCGGCATGATAGTTGAAGCATATGTGGACGACGTCATCATTAAAACTAGGCACGTTGACTCACTAATAGACGATTTACGTCTTACATTCGACAACCTTCGTGCATACGACATAAAGCACAATCCGGAAAAGTGAGTTTTTGGTGTTCCTGCTGGAAAGTTGCTGGGCTTCATCGTTTCCAATAGAGGAATTGAAGCAAATCCAGCCAAAATCTGAGCCTTGTCGCAATTAGCCACACCAACAGACCTTAAACAGGTCCAAAAACTCGCTGGGTGCGTGGCCCCGTTAAGCCGCTTTATCTCTAGATTGGGGGGAAAACATTGTATCGCCTCCTCCGGCGCACGATCACTTTGAGTGGACGGATGTGGCAACAGCCGGACTGGAAGAAATAAAAACCCTTCTGGCGAGCAACCCAATCCTGGCCGCACCAAGCATCGGTGAACCCATGTTATTATACATATCGGCAACACACCAGGTGGTGAGCGCCGTGCTCATTGTGGAATGAGAGCAGGACGGACTCAAATTCCCACTTCAGAAGCTGGTATATTATGTATCCACCGTCCTCACACCATGCAAAATCCTGGTACCCTCATTATCAAAAGATTAGCATACGCGGTCTTCATGGCATCACGGAAGCTACGACACTACACTAGTGCAGAATCAGGCTTTAGCGCCGGTTCGTAAGGGCCTTTAGTGCCGGTTCTATAACCGGCACTAAAGGGTGGGGACTAAAGGCCCCCCCTTTAGTACCGGTTCGGCATGAACCGGTGCTAAAGTGCCACCACGTGGCACAAGCCAGGCCTGGGTGCGGGTAGATCATTAGTACCGGTTGGTAACACCAACCGGTACTAAATGTTTGGAGGGTTTTGGTTTTGTTTTTTGTTTTTCCTTTAATTTTGTGTTTTCAATTTAATTTAGTGATTGTTTTACATTATAATGAGTTGTTAAATCATTAGGTTAAAGTACCACATATTACTTTCGACTGGATGCATGTGGATCCTGGCAGCTAAGTGATCAAGTATATGCCATATCCATATTACTTGATCACTTGCCATATCCATATTACTTGATCACCTAAGTGATCAAGTAATATGTATATGGCATATACTTGATCACTTAGCTAGGATACATCCACTTGAAACTAATCTGCGGTTTCTTTCATAAATGATATAATAACTCATCAACAACATCATCATCATCATATTAATATAAAAAATCTTGCATCATATCATCACCAACAACAGTATATACTAGCTAGCTAAAAATCATCATAGTCGTCACTACCACTATTTAATCATCATAGTCATTACCGCTATCTAATCACCACCAACACTAGCTTAAAGAAGAAACATTCACTTGTACCAGAAGCAAAGATATCATCGAGTTCAACATGGTCATGATATTATAAGCATTCATAACTCCACAAAAGCAAATCACTCTTTGAGATTAAGTTCAGGACGAAGAACACGGACATGAGAGGACAAGTACTAAGAGCATGAACTAGCTAATCACTCCTACTACTCTCTCTCAGGTAAAATAGCATAGAACATGTATAGCTCTCCTGATTCGTCATATTGGAGCATGCAGATGAACCTGTCTCCTAATCGTGGGCTGCGCTTCTGATTGCTGCCCCCTAATACTTCTCTGCGATCGTTAACAATTTTGCTCCAATCTTTCACTATTAAGCATTCCTCGCTTTTAGATATCCTGAATGCACTCATGTGCAATGTAGGATGTCTTGGTCGTAAGCTAATCATTGACATGCGACCTTTTGTCTCGTTCCACTGAGGCACAACTGTCATCGGGAGTCCCTGTTGAAGAACATCGTATAGTAATATACTTAGCAATGAAAGTTTAGCTTGAAAAATAATGTATGCAAAATATGCACTGAGGACAAATAGTAAAATTCATACAATCTTTCCTAAATAGATGTGACCGTAGTTCAATACGATCACTATTGGTCTCACGTTTTGAGTACTAAGATTTTCAAATTCAGGAAAATAATTTCTCTTGACAACATCAAGATCATCAAGCCATGAAACATAATGACTTGTCTCCTCACAGTTTAGTTCAGCCCCGGGATAGTGGACTGTCTTATCTACCAAGCCCGGACATGTTTGCTTGAATGGAAATAAGCTGTCAATAGAAATTACTTGTCAACTATTTTTGAATAAACAATATCGAAGACATAAATATGGTTGAGAAACTAACATAATGGTAGAACTGGAGGCGTCTGCACATCGACCTAGATGTCTCTATTACCTTCAATATCATCTTCCGAACGAATATCAAAGGTGGTAACCATATCAGGCTCAAATGCATAAACCTTGCATAGTGCTTGCCAAGTTTGCATTCAAAATAGGTGTATGTGTCTGCATTGTATAATTTGACGTTGAAGGTATAACCATGCTCGGACTTCAAGTAAACTTTCTTTACCTCCATAGTTTTGTTAGGACTGAAACCTATCTTATCCAAGACAAAAATTCTTGCATGGCAGGGGATACACTAGTAGAATAGTGAAAATTTAAAATTATAAGTTGAAGCAAATGAAGCATAAGTCATGCTTAATTACGAAAAAAGACTTGTCGTTGTGACTTATTGTATCCACTTCGAAGTTCTCATCCAGCTTGATGCTGAAGCGCCTATCATCTACTAGAAAATTTCTGTCGCACAGGCTGTGCTGGTCTTCGCATTATTCGCACATAATGAAATCGTGTTCGTCGTCAGACGACGTTCCTATGTTCATAGGTGAAACATTAAACACTTATTAGTTCTATTAATTCAACTAAGCACTTACTAAAAATATACCTAATAAAGTAGCTCAACTAATTCAACTAAGTAGTTCAACTAATTAATTCAACTAATTCAACTAAACTAGTTCTATTAATTTTCTTACAAAAAATAAAGTAGCTAGTTCTATATAGTAAAATTTTAATTAGATGATCAAATCTCATATAACTAAATTAAATATATATCTAACATATAATTTCTATCTAATTCATCTAACATTTGACATTAATATCTAACATATGTTCATACATAGGTGAAACATTAACCACTTACTAGTTCTATTAATTCAACTAAATAAACTAGTTCTATTAATTCAACTAAGCATTTACTAAAAATAAACTAGTTCTATTAATTTTCTTATTAAAATATATAAAGTAGCTTGTTCTCTATATAGTAATATTTTCTTACTAAAATAAACTAGTTCTATTAATTCAACTAGTTCAACTAAGCACTTACTAAAAATAAACTAGTTCTATTAATTCAATTGACATTAATATCTAGCTAATTCATCTAACAATTGACATTAATATTTAACTTTTCTATCTAATTCATCTAACATTCTTATCTAGGTAATTCATCTAATTCGATCATCTAATTAACAATTTGACATGCATTAATCTAAAAAACAGAAAACAAGTAAAAAATGTGTGTGTGTGTGTGTGCACGCGCGCATGTACGTGTTTGTGTGTGTGTGTCTGTATGTCTATGTGTCTGTGTGTGTATGTGTGTGTACGAGCGGGGGCGACAGCGTACGGGCGGCGGGGCGAGACAGCGACGTACGGGGCGACGACGTACAGGGCGGCGTTCTGAGACTGCGACGACGGGCGGCATCCGGCGTATGGGGCGGCGGTGCGTGACGGCGACGACGGGCGGCGGGGGTGACGGCGAGCGGCGGGGGCGGCGAGGGCGAGACAGCGATGGGCGACGGCGCGGGACGACGGGAGCGGCGGCAATGTCACGAAGAGGTTGGAGAAGGGGATATGAAACTAAATTATTCGCAAGTGCTATATATATAGGAGGGGCCTCTAGTACCGGTTGAAGCCACCAACCGGTACTAAAAGCCAATTTTGGCCAGGTCAAGCGGCGGGAAGCGACCCCCTTTAGTACCGGTTCATGGCTCCAACCAGTACTAAAGGCG
>NC_041380.1:365365354-365381607 GCF_002162155.2 Triticum dicoccoides | reverse complement strand
GGAGCGGCGGCAATGTCACGAAGAGGTTGGAGAAGGGGATATGAAACTGAATTATTCGCAAGTGCTATATATATAGGAGGGGCCTCTAGTACCAGTTGAAGCCACCAACCGGTACTAAAAGCCAATTTTGGCCAGGCCAAGCGGCGGGAAGCGACCCCCTTTAGTACCGGTTCATGGCTCCAACCGATACTAAAGGGTGGCCTTAAGTACCGGTTGGAGCCATGAACCGGTACTAAAGGGGCGCGCTGCGGTGTGCAAAGTTTACTCCCACCTCGCCGGGCGAAGGGCAGCCATACTGGTTTATAAACCCATCTGCGGCTGCTCTATTGAACTCCTGCGCGCTGTCCTGTGAGCCTGCTGGCCCTTGTGGGCCTGAATTTACATGCCCAAGGCCTAGCAAGCCCACTGGACAGCGCCCCAACAATTTTTTATATAGTTTTTTCTTTTATGCTTTATTTATTTTCTTCTATTTATTTCTGAGTAGTTTTTTAATATAGTTTTTTTCTTTTCTTCTTTATTTATTTTCTTCTATTTTTTATGAGTAGTTCGAAAGAGACTTTTCGTCTGAAACCCTGATAGTTCGAAAGATAGTGTCCAGTTTGTACACGAAGTGCATCCAGTTTTTGCCATAACCATCTCTACTTTTTTGCACATGCATGTGGGTGAAATGATGATACCATGCCAAGTTTCAACCTTTTCAGAGTTCATTTGTAGTGCTTTTCAATTTCAGGGTCATTTAGCTCAAAACAAATCAGTAAATGCATAAAAATATCAAATTATGTTAGAAAGGGTTGAAAGTTAACGACGTGGCTTTGAATGGTGCATAATGAATGCAAAAAAGTCCACAGTTGTAATAAGTTATTAAAATTTTGAATAGCGGGTGTAATAGATGAGTTTTCGTCCGAAACCCTGATAGTTCGAAAGAGAGTGTCTAGTTTGTACACGAAGTGCATCCAGTTTTTGTCGTAACCATCTCTACTTTTTTGCACATGCCATGTGGGTGAAATGATGATACCATGCCAATTTTCAAACTTTTCTGAGTTCATTTGTAGTGCTTTTCAATTTCAGGGTCATTTAGCTCAAAACAAATCAATAAATGCATCAAAAATATCAAATTATGTCAGAAAGGGTTGAAAGTTGACGACGTGGCTTTGAATGGTGCATAATGAACACAAAAAAGTCCGGAGTTGTAATAAGTTATTAAAATTTTGAATAGCCGGTGTAACAGATGAGTTTTCGTCCGAAACCCTGATAGTTCGAAAGAGAGTGCCCAGTTTGTACACGAAGTGCATCCAGTTTTTGTCGTAACCATCTCTACTTTTTTGCACATTCCATGTGGGTGAAATGATGATACCATGCCAGGTTTCAACTTTTTTAGAGTTCATTTGTAGTGCTTTTCAATTTCAGGGTCATTTAGCTCAAAACAAATCAGTAAATGCATAAAAATATCAAATTATGTCAGAAAGGATTGAAAGTTGATGACATGGCTTTGAATGGTGCATAATGAACGCAAAAAAGTCCGGAGTTGTAACAAGTTATTAAAATTTCGAATAGCCGGTGTAATAGATGAGTTTTCGTCTGAAACCGTGATACTCCAAAAGAGATTGTCCAGTTTGTACACGAAGTGCATCCAGTTTTTGTTGTAACCCTCTCTACTCTTTTGCACATGCCATGTGGGTGAAATGATAATACCATGCCAAGTTTCAACATTTTCAGAGTTCATTTTGTAGTGATTTTCAATTTCACAGTCATTTAGCTCTCTAAACAAATCGGTAAATGACTGAAAAATAGCAAACGATGTCAGAAAGGGTTGAAAATTGATGAAGTCGCTTTCAATGGTGCATACGGAACAACAAAAAGTCTGGAGTTCAAATATTTTAAAAAAAATGAAGTGCCCGTGTAACAGATGAGTTCTTGTCCGAAACCCTTATACTCCGAAAGAGATTGTCCAGTTTGTTCACGAAGTGCATCCAGTTTTGCCATAACCATCTCAACTCTTTTGCACATGCTATGTGGGTGAAATGATGATACCATGCCAAGTTTCAACATTTTCAGAGTTCATTTTGTAGTGATTTTCAATTTCACGGTCATTTAGCTCTCTAAACAAATCGGTAAATGACTGAAAAATAGCAAATGATGTTAGAAAGGGTTGAAAATTGATGACGTTGCTTTCAATGGTGCATACAGAACGCAAAAAAAGTCTGGAGTTCAAATAAGTTTAAAAAAATGAAGTGCCTGTGTAACAGATGAGTTCTTGTCCGAAACCCTGATACTCCAAAAGAGATTGTCCAGTTTGTACACGAAGTGCATCCAGTTTTTGCGTAACCCTTTCTACTCTTTTGCACATGCTATGTGGGTGAAATGATGATACCATGCCAAGTTTCAACATTTTCAGAGTTCATTTTGTAGTGATTTTCAATTTCACGGTCATTTAGCTCTCTAAACAAATCGGTAAATGACTGAAAAATAGCAAATGATGTCAGAAAGGGTTGAAAATTGATGACGTTTAATAACCCACAAGTACAGGGGATCGCAACAGTTTTCGAGGGTAGAGTATTCAACCCAAATTTATTGATTTGACACAAGGGGAGCCAAAGAATATTCTCAAGTATTAGCAGCTGAGTTGTCAATTCAACCACACATGGAAACTTAATATCTACAGCAAAGTGTTTAGTAGAAAAGTAATATGATAGTAGTGGTAACGGTGATAAAAGGTAACGGTAGCAAAAGTAGTATTTTTGGTGTTTTGTAGTAATGATAACAATAGCAACGGAAAAGTAAATAAGCGAAGAACAATATATGGAAAGCTCGTAGGCAATGGATCGGTGGTAGAGAATTATGCCGGATACGGTTCATCATGTAGTAGTCATAACCTAGGGTGACGCAGAACTAAATCCAGTTCATCAATGTAATGTAGGCATGTATTCCGAATATAGTCATACGTGCTTATGGTAAAGAACTTGCATGACATCTTTTGTCCTACCCTCCCGTGGCAGCGGGGTCCTATTGGAAACTAAGGGATATCCGTGAGATCCCATCTTGGGGCCTTTTCCGGAGATCAGCTGAAGGGGGCGTCGACCACGGAGGGCTTCTACATCAACACCATAGCCTCTCCGATGAAGTGTGAGTAGTTTACTTCAGACCTTTGGGTCCATAGTTATTAGCTAGATGGCTTCTTCTCTCTTTTTGGATCTCAATACAAAGTTCTCCCCCTCTCTTGTGGAGATCTATTCGATGTAATCTTCTTTTGCGGTGTGTTTGTTGAGACCGATGAATTGTGGATTTATGATCAAGTTTATCTATGAACAATATTTGAATCTTCTCTGAATTCTTTTATGTATGATTGGTTATCTTTGCAAGTCTCTTTGAATTATCAGTTTGGTTTGGCCTACTAGATTGATCTTTCTTGCAATGGGAGAAGTGCTTAGCTTTGGGTTCAATCTTGCGGTGTCCTTTCCTAGTGACAGTAGGGGCAGCAAGGCACGTATTGTATTGTTGCCATGGAGGATAACAAGATGGGGTTTATTTCATATTGCATGAGTTTATCCCTCTACATCATGTCATCTTGCTTAAAGCGTTACTCTATTCTCTTGAACTTAATACTCTAGATGCATGCTGGATAGCGATCAATGTGTGGAGTAATAGTAGTAGATGCAGGCAGGAGTTGGTCTAGTTGTCTCGGACGTGATGCCTATATACATGATCATACCTAGATATTCTCATAACTATGCTCAATTCTGTCAATTGCTCAACAGTAATTTGTTTACCCACCGTAATACTTTTGCTCTCGAGAGAAGCCACTAGTGAAACCTATGGCCCCTGGGTCTATTTTCTATCATATTAATCTTCCGTCAACAAGCTATTTCCTTTTCCCTTTATTTTGCTTTCTTTACTTTGCATCTTTATCATAAAAATACCAAAAATATTATCTTATCATATCTATCAGTCTCACTTTCGTAAGTGACCGTGAAGGGATTGACAATCCCTTTATTGCGTTGGTTGCGAGGATTTTATTTGTTTGTGTAGGTGCGAGGGACTCGTGCGTGGCCTCCTACTGGATTGATACCTTGGTTCTCAAAAACTGAGGGAAATACTTATGCTACTTTGCTGCATCACCCTTTCCTCTTCAAGGGAAAACCAACGCAGTGCTCAAGAGGTAGCAAGAAGGATTTCTCGCGCCGCTGCCGGGGAGATTCGTGCCAAGTCAAGTCAAGATTTGTCCCGACAATGAGCCATTTCTGGCCCGTTGCCGGGGAGTCTACGCAAAAGTCAACATACCAAGTACACATTAAAAACCCTTATCTCCCGCTTTACATTATTTTCCATTTGCCTCTCGTTTTCCTCTCCCCCACTTCACCCTTGCTATTTTATTCGCCCTCTCTCTCCGTCCTCCTTCTCTTTCTCTATTTGCCTCTTTTTGCCCGTCCCTTGTTTGCTTGTGTGTTGGATTGCTTGCTTGTGACGATGGCTCAAGATAATACCAAATTGTGTGACTTACTAATACCAACAATAATGATTTTATTAGCACTCCGGTTGCTCCTCTTACCGATGCTGAATCTTGTGAAATTAATGTTGCTTTGTTGAATCTTGTCATGAAAGATCCATTTTCCGGCCTTCCTAGTGAAGATGCCGCTACCCATCTAAACAACTTTGTTGATTTGTGTGATATGCAAAAGAAGAAAGACGTGGACAATGATATTGTTAAATTGAAGCTATTTCCTTTTTCTCTTAGAGATCGTGCTAAAGCTTGGTTTTCGTCTTTGCCTAAAAATAGTATTGACTCGTGGAATAAGTGCAAAGATGCTTTTATCTCTAAGTATTTTCCTCCCGCCGAGATCATCTCTCTTAGAAATGATATCATGAATTTTAAGAAACTTTATCATGAACATGTTGCACAAGCTTGGGAGAGGATGAAATTAATGATACGTAATTGCCCTTACACATGGTTTGAATTTATGGATGATTATACAAAAATTTTATGCCGGATTGAATTTTGCTTCTAGAAATCTTTTAGATTCGTCCACGGGAGGCACTTTTATAGAAATCACTTTAGGAGAAGCTACTAAACTCCTAGATAATATTATGGTTAATTATTCTCAATGGCACACCGAAAGATCTACTAATAAGAAAGTGCATGCGATAGAAGAAATTAATGTTTTGAGTGGAAAGATGGATGAACTTATGAAATTATTTGCTAATAAAAGTGTTTCTTATGATCCTAATGATATGCCTTTTTCTACTTTAATTGAGAATAATAATGAATCTATGGATGTGGATTTTGTCGGTACGAATAATTTTGGTAACAACGCGTATAGAGGAACTTTAATCCTAGGTCGTATCCTAGTAATTCCTCTAATAATTATGGAAATTCCTACAATAATTCTTATGGAAATTTTAATAAGATACCCTCTGATTTTGAATCTAATATTAAATAATTTATTACTTTGCAAAAGAATTTCAATGCTTTGATTGCAGAAAAATTGCTTAAGATTGATGAGTTGGCTAGGAACGTTGATAGAATTTCTCTTGATGTTGATTATTTGAAACTCATATCTATTCAACCTAAGCATGGTATCAATAAGTCTCTCAAAGGCATGAGAATTTCCATTGATGAGTGCAAAGAAAGAACCGCTAGGATGCGTGCTAAGAAAGATTGCTTTATAAAAGCGTGTTCTTCTAGTTTCCATGATAATAAAGATGAAGATCTAAAAGTTATTGATGTGTCCCCTATTGAATATTTGTTTTGCAATATGAATCTTGATAATTATGGGACTGAATATTATCCACCTTTACCTAGAAGGCGTTCCAAAAATTCGGAGTCTTTAGATCTTGATGCTAAAATTGTTAAAAGTGGGATTGAAGAGGTCAAAACTTTAAATATCAATGAACCCACTATTTTGGATTAAAAGGAATTTAATTATGATAATTGCTCTTTGATAGATTGTATTTCCTTGTTGCAATCCATGCTAAATTCTCCTCATGCTTATAGTCAAAATAAAGCCTTTACCAAACATATCATTGATGCTTTGATGCAATCTTATGAAGAAGAACTTGAGTTGGAAGTTTCTATCCCTAGAAAACTTTATGATGAGTGGGAACCTACTATTAAAATTAAAATTAAAGATCATGAATGCTATGCTTTTTGTGATTTGGGTGCTAGTGTTTCCACGATTCCAAAGACTTTGTGTGATTTGCTAGGTTTCTGTGATTTTGATGATTGCTCTTTAAACTTGCACCTTGCGGATTCCACTATTAAGAAACCTATGTGAAGAATTAATGATGTTCTTATTGTTGCAAATAGGAATTATGTGCCCATAGATTTTATTGTTCTTGACATAGATTGCAATCCTTCATGTCCTATTATTCTTGGTAGACCTTTCCTTAGAACGATTGGTGCAATTATTGATATGAAGGAAGGGAATATTAGAGTCCAATTTCCATTAAGGAAATGCATGGAACACTTTCCTAGGAAGAAATTTAAATTACCATATGAATCTATTACGAGAGCCACTTATGGATTGCCTACCAAAGATGGCAATACCTACATCTATCCTTGCTTTTATGCCTAGCTAGGGGCGTTAAACGATAGCGCTTGTTGGGAGGCAACCCAATTTTATTTTTATTCCTTGCTCTTTGCTCCTGTTTAGTAATAAATAATTTATCTAGCCTCTGTTTATTTTTGTGTTTTTTGTGTTTAATTAGTGTTTGTGCCAAGTAGAACCGTTGGGAAGACTTGGGGAAAATCTTTTTAATCCTGCTGTAAAAAAACAGAAACTTTAGCGCTCACGAGAATTGCTGCCATTTTTATTTGGAAAGTGCTATTTAGTTAATTCTTTTTGAAGATGATTAATAGATAAATTCCTCACGTCCCGCAATTTATTTAGAATTTTTGGGATTCCATAACTTGTGTTAGCTACATATTACTACAGACTGTTCTGTTTTTGACAGATTCTGTTTTTCGTGTGTTGTTTGCTTATTTTGATGAATCTATGGCTAGTAAAATTGTTTATAAACCATAGAGAAGTTGGAATACAGTAGGTCTAACACAAATATAAATAAACAATTAGTTCATTACAGTACCTTGAAGTGGTGTTTTGTTTTGTTTAGCTAACGGAGCTCATGAGATTTTCTACTTTAAGTTTTGTGTTGTGAAGTTTTCAAGTTTTGGGTGAAAGATTTGATGGATTATGGAACAAGGAGTGGCAAGAGCCTAAGCTTGGGGATTCCCATGTCACCCCAAGATAATCTAAGTACACCTAAAATCCCAAGCTTGGGGATGCCCCGGAAGGCATCCCCTCTTTCGTCTACTTCCATCGGCAACTTTACTTGGAGCTATATTTTTATTCACCACATGATATGTGTTTTGCTTGGAGCGCCTTGTATAATTCGAGTCTTTATTTTTTAGTTTTCCACAATCATCCTTGCTGTACACACCTTTTGAGAGAGACACACATTATTTGGAAATTGTTAGAATACTCTATGTGCTTCACTTATATCTTTTGAGTTATATAGTTTTGGCACTAGTGCTTCACTTATATCTTTTAGGGCACGGTGGTGGATTTGTTTTATAGAAACTATTGTTCTCTCATGCTTCAATTAGATTATTTTGAGAGTCATACAAAATAGTGTGGTAATTTTCTTTAATTATGTTAGGCATTCAAGATTAATAAAAAAAATCTTATGAGTGTGTTGAATACTATGAGAAGTTTGATACTTGATAATTGTTTTGAGATATGGAGATGGTGATATTAGAGTCGTGCTAGTTGAGTAGTTGTGAATTTGAGAAATGCTTGTGTTGAAGTTTGTGATTCCCGTAGCATGCACGTATGGTGAACCGTTATGTGATGAAGTCAGAGCATGATTTATTTATTGATTGTCTTCCTTATGAGTGGCGGTCGGGGATGAGCGATGGTCTTTTCCTACCAATCTAACCCCCTAGGAGCATGTGTGTAGTACTTTGCTTCGATAACTAATAGATTTTTGCAATAGTTAGTATGCTTGAAGTATTATTATTTCTATGTCAATATTGAACTTTTGTCTTGAATCTTTCGGATCTGAATATTCATACCACAATTGAGAGAATTACATTGAAATTATGCCAAGTAGCATTCCACATCAAAAATTCTGTTTTTATCATTTACCTACTCGAGGACGAGCAGGAATTAAGCTTGCGGATGCTTGATACGTCTCCGACGTATCTATAATTTTTGATTGTTCCATGTTATATTATATCCTATTTTGGACATTATTGGGCTTTATTATACACTTTTATATTATTTTTGGGACTAACCTATTAACCGGAGGCCCAGCCCAGAATTGCTATTTTTTGCCTATTTTAGAGTTTCACAGAAAAAGAATATCAAACGGAGTCCAAACGGAATGAAACCTTCGGGAACGTGATTTTTGAACGAACATGATCCAGAGGACTTGGACCCTATGTCAAGAAAGTAACCGGGAGGGCACAAGGTAGGGGGGCGCGCCTACCCCCCCAGGCGCACCCTCCACCCTCGTGGGGCCCACATTGCTCCACCGACATACTCCTTCCTCCTATATATACCTATGTACCCCCAAACTACCAGATACAAAGCCAAAACCCTAATTCCACCGTCGTAACTTTCTGTATCCGTGAGATCCCATCATGGGGCCTTTTCCGGAGCTCCGCCGGAGGGAGCATCGATCATGGAGGGCTTTGATAACCCACAAGTATAGGGGATCGCACCAACTTTCGAGGGTAGAGTATTCAACCCAAATTTATTGATTCGACATAAGGGGAGCCAAAGAATATTCTCAAGTATTAACAGCTGAGTTGTCAATTCAACCACACCTGGAAACTTAGTATCTGCAGCAAAGTGTTTAGTAGCAACGTAATATGATAGTGGTGGTAGCGGCAACAAAAGTAAAGATAGCAAAAGTAATGTTTTTGGTATTTTGTAGTGATTGTAACAGTAGCAGCGGGAAAGTAAATAAGCAAGAACCAGTATATGGAAAACTCGTAGGCACCGGATCAGTGATGGATAATTATGCCGGATGCGGTTCATCATGTAGCAGTCATAACATAGGGTGACACGGAACTAGCTCCAGTTCGTCAATGTAATGTAGGCATGTATTCCGTATATAGTCATACGTGCTTATGGAAAAGAACTTGCATGACATCTTTTGTCCTACCCTCCCGTGGCAGCGGGGTCCTATTGGAAACTAAGGGATATTAAGGCCTCCTTTTAATAGAGAACCGAAACAAAGCATTAGCACAAAGTGAATACATGAACTCCTCAAACTATGGTCATCACCGGTAAGTATCCCGATTATTGTCACTTCGGGGTTAATGGATCATAACACATAATAGGTAACTATAGACTTGCAAGATAGGATCTAGTACTCTCATATATTGATGAAAACATAATAGGTTCAGATCTGAAATCATGGCACTCGGGCCCTAGTGACAAGCATTAAGCATAGCAAAGTCATAGCAACATCAATCTCAGAACATAATGGATACTAGGAATCAAACCCTAACAAAACTAACTCGATTACATGATAAATCTCATCCAACCCATCATCGTCCAGCAAGCCTATGATGGAATTACTCACGCACGGCGGTGAGCATCATGAAATTGGTGATGGAGGATGGTTGATGATGACGACGGTGACGAATCCCCCTCTCCGGAACCCCGAACGGACTCCAGATCAGCCCTCCTGAGAGATTTTAGGGCTTGGCGGCGGCTCCATATCGTAAAATGCGTTGATTTCTTCTCTCTGGTTTTTTTCTCTCCGAAAGCAAATATATAGAGTTGGAGTTGGCGTCAGAGGGCATCCAGGGGGCCCACGAGGTAGGGGGGCGCGCCCTAGGGGGGGCGCCCCCCACCCTCGTGGAAAGGGTGTGGCCCCCCTGGTCTACATATTTGGCGAGGATTTTTTATTATTTTTTCTAAGACCTCCCGTGGAGTTTCAGGTCATTCCGAGAATATTTGTTTTCTGCACATAAAACAACATCATGGTAATTCTACTGAAAACAGCGTCAGTCCGGGTTAGTTCCATTCAAATCATACAAGATAGAGTCCAAAACAAGGGCAAAAGTGTTTGGAAAAGTAGATATGACGGAGACGTATCAACTCCCCCAAGCTTAAACCCTTCCTTGTCCTCAAACAATCCAGTTGACAAACTGAAAGAAAGAAAGAAAAACTTTTACAAACTCTGTTTGCTCTTGTTGTTGTAACTATGTCAAGCCAGCATTCAAGTTTTCAGCATAAATCATAACTAACCACATTTGCAATAATTCTCAGGTCTCACAATTACTCATATCAATAGCATAATCAACTAGCAAGTCATAATAATAAATCTCCAATGACAACACTTTCTCAAAACAATCATAATATGATATAACAAGATGGTATCTCGCTAGCCCTTTCTGAGACCGCAAAACATAAATGCAGAGCACCTTTAAAGATCAAGGACTGACTAGACATTGTAATTCATGGTAAAAGAGATCCAATCATAGTCATACCCAACATAAATTAATAGTGATGAATGCAAATGACAGCTGTGCTCTCCAGCTAGTGCTTTTTAATAAGAGGGTGATGACTCAACATAAAAGTAAATGGATAGGCCCTACGCAGAGGGAAGCAGGGATTTGTAGAGGTGCCAGAGCTCGGTTTTGAAATAGAGATAAATTGTATTTTTAGCAGCATACTTTCATTATCAACATAACAACTAAGAGATGGCGATATCTTCCATGCTAAACACATTATAGGCGGTTCCCAAACAGAATGGTAAAGTTTATACTCCCCCTCCACCAACATCCATGGCTTGCTCGAAACAACGAGTGCCTCCAACATACATCAGGTCCCAGGGGGAGTTTTGTTTGCAATTAATTTTGATTAGTTTGCATAAAGCATGGGACTGGGCATCCCGGTGACCAGCCATTTTCTCGTAAGTGAGGAGCGGAGTCCACTCCTCTTGAGAATAACCCGCCTAACATGGAAGATAAGGACAACCTTTGTTGATACATGAGCTATTCGAGCATACAAAACAGAATGTATATTTGAAGGTTTAGAGTTTGGCACATACACATTTACTTGGAACGGCAGGTAGATACCGCATATAGGAAAGTATAGTGGACTCATTTGGAATAACTTTGGGGTTTAAGGATTTGGATGCACAAGCAGTATTCCCGCTTAGTACAAGTGAAGGCTAGCAAAAGACTGGGAAGCGACCAACTAGAGAGTGACAACAGCCATGTACATGCATTAAAATTAATAAAAATTGGATGCAAGCATGAATAGGATATAATCTACCATGAACATAAATATCGTGAAGGCTATGTTGATTTGTTTCAACTACATGCATGAACACGTGACAAGTCAAGTCACTTAAATCATTCACAGGAGGATACCACCCCATCATACCACATCATAATCATCTTAATAGCATGTTGGCACACAAGGTAAATCATTATAACTCATAGCTAATCAAGCATGGCACAAGCAACTATGATCTCTAATTGTCATTGCAAACATGTTTATTCATAATAAGTTGAATCAAGAACGAGGGACTCATCATATTTACAAAAACAAAATAGGTCGAGTTCATACCAGCTTTTCTTATCTCAGTTAGTCCATCATATATCATCATAATTGCCTTTCACTTGCACGACCGAACGGTGTGAATAATAATAAGAGTGCATGTCCATTGGACTAAGCTGGAATCTGCGAGCATTCAATAAATAGGAGAAGACAAGGCAATATGGGCTCTTGGTTAAATCAACAATAATGCATATAAGAGCCACTTCAACAATTTAATTATGGTCTTCTCCTACTGACCCCCAAATAAAAGAAAAGAAATAAAACTATTTACACGGGAAAGCTCCCAACAAGCAAAAGAAGAACGGGAAATATTTTTGGGTTTTCTTTTTAATTATTACTACAGCAGAAAAATAAACTACTACTAATTTTTTTTTGTTTTTCTTAAGGTTTAACAAACACACAAGAAGAAAGCAGGAGAAGGAAACTAAACTAGCATGGATATTACAATGAAAAAGTATGAGCACCGACATCTAGAAATGAGTGTGTGTGAACATAAATGTAATGTCGGTGAGAAATACGTACTCCCCCAAGCTTAGGCTTTTGGCCTAAGTTGGTCTATGGCCACGGCTAGCCTCGCGGATATCCATAATAATAGTTGTTGGGGTCGTACTGTGATGAAGAAGAATAGTTGGGATCATACTGTTGTGCAGCGGTTATCGCCTGCTGAGCTGCAGCATGGAGTCGAGCTGCCTCTGCTCTCCTCTCGTACTCTTCTGCCTCCTCTCTGGTAATAACATATCTTCCTTTTGTCTGAGAAGGCAGGAGCAGGGAGAGTAATACGGAAAACACGTCGTTTATCAAAAATTAAATGATATAAGAGAGGTGATTCAGGCCTCTCGACAAACTGATGTGAAGCCATAGACTCAAATATAAATATGAAGGGGGCAACTCCATATCACCCTCACGAATGTCTATCTCAATAAAATGAGCTAATCAGGTTGCATATATTCCAACAAAGAAATCTCCATTATGTCTATTATGATGCAACCTACGAGCTACAATGGCTCCCATATGATAAGATTGGTCTCCTAACACAACACTCCTAAGAATGCTAAGATCAGGGACACACATGTGACATGCTTAATCCTTAGCATTTATGCATCTATCAATGAAAAGAGCAAAATAATGTATAGCGGGAAAGTGAATGCTCCCTATGGTAGCTTGCGTTATATCTCTAGATTCCCCCACAGTTATACTAGCAAGAAAGTTTCTAAATTCAGATTTAGGGGGATCCCTAACACTACCCCGTGATGGAAGTTTGCAAGCAGAAGTGAAATCCTCTAGGTCCATGGTATAAGATTTGTCATAAAGATCAAACATGACTGAAGGAGAATTACGCGAAGATGAATACTCAAACCTCCTCACAAATGAACTTGTGAGATCATGGTACTGGGGGCATTTGTTAGCCTCAAAATCCTCAAGACCGGCATTGTGCAAATATGCTTTGAATTCTTCTTTAATTCCCGCACGGTCCATAAAATTTTCCGACGGCCATTCGCAAGGCCGTACTGGAGCGTCTCTTGGTGGATCCTCGTCAGCATCGCGCATAGAAATCCTGGGTCCTTGCTTCTTAGAGGAACCACCTTGGAACATCTTCCTAAACATATTGTTTTTCTCTGAAAAATTCTGAAATTTTTAGTAACTTCAAAATAAAAGTAACCAAACTCAATAAAACTGATAGCAACTACTCCTACAAGTGCCTAGAGCCTATATCAAGCATTAGAACTACTTGGAACCATATAAATTTGACATGCAAGCTCAAGAACATGGTCACCTATGCAGCACAAATTTGCAAAGAATAAAGCACTAGAACAAAAACTAATTGGACCAATGGAGGAGTCACATACCAAGGAACAATCTCCCCAAGCAGTTTTGCGAGAGGTGCTTTGAGCAAGGAGATCGAAAATCACAGCAAAAGTGGCTGGAACTCGTGCTTGAGTTGTTTTTTCGGGTTTGTGTGAGATAGAGGAAGAAGATGGGTGCTGTGATAAGTGGAGGAGGGCCACCGTGGGCCCACGAGGCAGGGGGCGCGCCCTATAGGGGGGGGGGCGCCCACCACCCTTGTGGCCAGGTGACAACTCCTCCCGCGGTGATTTTTGCACAGTAAATCCTCAAATATTCCCGAAAAAATCATATTAAATTGGCATGTCATTCTGAGGACTTTTATTTTCGGGATATTTTTATATTGCACGGATAATCAGATAACAGACAGAAAATTACTATTTTTACTTTATTTAATATAAATAACAGAAAATATAAAGAGGGTACAAAAGTTTGTGCTTCTAGTTTCATCCATCTCATGCTTATCAAAAAGAATCCACTAACAAGGTTGATCAAGTCTTGTTAACAAACTCATTCCGATAATCATGAAACTGGAGAAATTTCGAATAACACTAAGTTACCTCAACGGGGATATGCACATCCCCTATAATAAGTATATCATATTTATTCTTGACAGTAGGAAGAGGAAATTCAAAACCTCCAAATATAATCGATGGAATTTTTCCAATAGAGTTGATACTATGAACTTGAGGTTGTTTCCTCGGAAAGTGTACCGTATGCTCATTACCATTAACATGAAAAGTGACATTGCCTTTGTTGCAATCAATAACAGCCCCTGCAGTATTAAGAAAAGGTTTTCCAAGAATAATAGACATACTATCATCCTTGGGAATATCAAGTATAACAAAGTCCGTTAAAATAGTAACGTTTGCAACCACAACAGGCACATCCTCACAAATACCGACAGGTATATCAGTTGATTTATCAGCCATTTGCAAAGATATTTCAGTAGGTGTCAACTTATTCAAGTCAAGTCTACGATATAAAGAGAGAGGCATAACACCAACACCGGCTCCAAGATCGCATAAAGCAGTTTTAATATAATTTGTTTTAATGGAGCAAGGTATAGTAGGTACTCCGGGGTCTCCAAGTTTCTTTCGTATTCCACCCTTAAAAGTATAATTAGCAAGCATGGTGGAAATTTCAGCTTCCGGTATCTTTCTTTTATTAGTAATGATATCTTTCATATATTTAGCATAAGGATTTGTTTTGAGCACATCAGTTAATCTCATACGCAAAAAGATAGGCCTAATCATTTCAGCAAAGCGCTCAAAATCCTCGTCATCCTTTTACTTGGATGGTTTCGGAGGAAAAGGCATGGTTTCTGAACCCAAGGTTCCCTTTCTTTACCATGGTTCCTAGCAACAAAGTCTCTTTTATCATAACATTGATTCTTTGATTGTGGGTTATCAAGATCAACAGCAGGTTCAATTTCTACATCATTGTCATTACTAGGTTGAGCATCATCATGAACATCATCATTAATATTTTTACTAGGTTCATGTTCATTACCAAATTGTGTTTCAGCATCAGACATAGAAATATCATTTGGATTATCAGGTGGTTCAGCAATAGGTTCACTAGAAGTTTTCACAGTTCTATCATTTTTCTTCTTCTTCTTTCTAGAAGAACTAGGAACATCAATATTATTTCTCAAAGAATCTTGCTCGATTCTCTTAGGGTGGCCTTCAGGATACAAAGGTTCCTAAGTCATTCTACCAGTTCTAGTAGCCACTCTAACAGCATAATCATTTTTCTTACTATTCATTTCATCAAGCACTTCTTTTTGATCTTTAAGTGAAGGAAATATGCCCTAGAGGCAATAATAATGTTATTATTTTATTTCCTTATATCATGATAAATGTTTATTATTCATGCTAGAATTGTATTATCCGGAAACATAATACATGTGTGAATACATAGACAAACAAAGTGTCATTAGTATGCCTCTACTAGACTAGCTCGTAAATCAAAGATGGTTATGTTTCCTAACCATAGACAAAGAGTTGTTATTTGATTAACGGTATCACATCATTAGGAGAATGATGTGATTGACATGACCCATTCCATTAGCTTAGCACCCGATCGTTTAGTATGTTGCTATTGCTTTCTTCCTGACTTATAAATGTTCCTATGACTATGAGATTATGCAACTCCCGTTTGCCGGAGGAACACTTTGTGTGCTACCAAACATCACAACGTAACTGGGTGATTATAAAGGAGCTCTACAGGTGTCTCCAAAGGTGAATGTTGGGTTGGCGTATTTCGAGATTAGGATTTGTCACTCTGATTGTCGGAGAGGTATCTCTGGGCCCTCTCGGTAATGCACATCACATAAGCCTTGCAAGCATTACAACTAATGAGTTAGTTGCAAGATGATGTATTATGAAACGAGAAAAGAGACTTGCCGGTAACGAGATTGAACTAGGTATTGAGATACCGACGATCGAATCTCGGGCAAGTAACATACCGATGACAAAGGGAACAACGTATGTTGTTATGCGGTCTGACCGATAAAGATCTTCGTAGAATATGTAGGAGCCAATATGAGCATCCAGGTTCCGCTATTGGTTATTGACCGGAGATGTGTCTCGGTCATGTCTATATTGTTCTCGAACCCGTAGGGTCCGCACGCTTAAGGTTTCGATGACAGTTATATTATGAGTTTATGAGTTTTGATATACCGAAGTTAGTTCCGAGTCCCGGATGTGATCACGGACATGACGAGGAGTCTCGAAATGGTCGAGACATAAAGATTGATATATTGGACGGCTATATTCGGACACCGGAAGTGTTCCGGGTGATTTTGGAGAAAACCGGAGAGACGGAGGG
>NC_041380.1:365260527-365364989 GCF_002162155.2 Triticum dicoccoides | reverse complement strand
ATTCCTTCTCCCTCCCCACTTCTTTCCCCCTCCTAGTAGGAGTCCTACTCCTACTAGGAGGAGGACTCCTCCTTGGCGCGCTATAGGGGCCGGCCGGCCTCCTCCCCTTGCTCCTTTATATACGGGGGCAGCAGGCACCCCTAGACACACAAGTTGATCCAGGTGATCATATTCTTAGCTGTGTGCGGTGCCCCCTTCCACCATAATCCTCGATAATATTGTAGCGGTGCTTAGGCAAAGCCCTGCGACGGTAGTACATCAAGATCGTCACCACGCCGTCGTGCTGACGGAACTCTACCCCGACACTTTGCTGGATCGGAGTCCGGGGATCGTCATCGAGCTGAACATGTGCTAAAACTCGGAGGTGCCGTAGTTTCGGTGCTTGATCGGTCGGGCCGTGAAGATGTACGACTACATCAACCGCGTTGTGCTAACGCTTCCGCTGTCGGTGTACAAGGGTACGTAGATCACACTCTCCCCTCTCGTTGCTATGCATCACCATGATCTTGTGTGTGCGTAGGAAATTTTTTAAATTACTACGTTCCCCAACAGTGGCATCCGAGCCTAGGTTTTATGTGTTGATGTTATATGCACGAGTAGAACACAAGTGAGTTGTGGGCGATATAAGTCATACTGCTTACCAGCATGTCATACTTTGGTTCGGCGGTATTGTTGGATGAAGCGGCCCGGACCGACATTACGCGTACGCTTACGCGAGACCGGTTCTCCCGACATGCTTTGCACAAAGGTGGCTAGCGGGTGACAGTTTCTCCAACTTTAGTTGAACCGAGTGTGGCTACGCCCGATCCTTGTGAAGGTTAAAACAGCACCAACTTGACAAACTATCGTTGTGGTTTTGATGCGTAGGTAAGATTGGTTCTTGCTTAAGCCCGTAGCAGCCACGTAAAACTTGCAACAAGAAAGTAGATGACGTCTAACTTGTTTTTGCAGGGCATGTTGTGATGTGATATGGTCAAGACATGATGCTAAATTTTATTGTATGAGATGATCATGTTTTGTAACCAAGTTATCGGCAACTGACAGGAGCCATATGGTTGTCGCTTTATTTTATGCAATGCAATTGCGCTTTAATGCTTTACTTTATCACTAAACGGTAGCGATAGTCGTGGAAGCATAAGATTGGCGAGACGACAACGATGCTACGATGGTGATCAAGGTGTCGCGCCGGTGACGATGGTGATCACGATGGTGCTTCGAAGATGGAGATCGCAAGCACAAGATTATGATGGCCATATCATATCACTTATATTGATTGCATGTGATCTTTATCTTTTATGCATCTTATCTTGCTTTGATTGACGGTAGCATTTTAAGATGATCTCTCACTAATTATCAAGAAGTGTTCTCCCTGAGTATGCACCGTTGCGAAAGTTCTTCGTGCTGAGACACCACGTGATGATCGGGTGTGATAGGCTCTACGTTCAAATACAACGGGTGCAAAACAGTTGCACACGCAGAATACTCAGGTTATACTTGACGAGCCAAACATATACAGATATGGCCTCGGAACACGGAGACCGAAAGGTCGAGCGTGAATCACTAGTAGATATGATCAACATAGTGATGTTCACCAATGAAACTGCTCCATCTCACGTGATGATCGGACATGGTTTAGTTGATTTGGATCACGTGATCACTTAGAGGATTAGAGGGATGTCTATCTAAGTGGGAGTTCTTAAGTAATATGATTAATTGAACTTAAATTTATTATGAACTTAGTCCTGGTAGTATTTTGCAAATTATGTTGTAGATCAATAGCTCGCGTTGTTGCTTTCAAATGTTTATTTTGATATGTTCCTAGAGAAAATTGTGTTGAAAGATATTAGTAGCAATGATGCGGATTGGATCCGTTATGTGAGGTTTATCCTCATTGCTGCACAGAAGAATTATGTCCTTGATGCACCGCTAGGTGACAAACCTATTGCAGGAGCAGATGCAGACGTTATGAACGTTTGGCTAGCTCAATATGATGACTACTTGATAGTTTAGTGCACCATGCTTAATGGCTTAGAATCGGGACTTCAAAGACGTTTTGAACGTCATGGACCATATGAGATGTTCCAGGAGTTGAAGTTAATATTTCAAGCAAATACCCGAGTTGAGAGATATGAAGTCTCCAACAAGTTCTATAGCTAAAAGATGGAGGAGAATCGCTCAACTAGTGAGCATGTGCTCAGATTGTCTGGGTACTACAATCGCTTGAATCAAGTGGGAGTTTATTTTCCAGATAAGATAATGATTGACAGAATTCTCTAGTCACCATCACCAAGTTAGTAGAACTTCGTGATGAACTATAATATGCAAGGGATAACGGAAACAACTCCCAAGCTCTTCGTGATGCTGAAATCAACGAAGGTAGAAATCAAGAAAAACATCAAGTGTTGATGGTTGACAAGACCACTAGTTTCAAGAAAAGGGCAAAGGGAAGAAGGGGAACTTCAAGAAGAACGGCAAGCAAGTTGCTGCTCAAGTAAAGAAGCCCAAGTCTGATCCTAAGCCTGAGACTAAGTGCTTCTACTGCAAAGGGACTGGTCACTGGAAGTGGAACTGCCCCAAGTATTTGGCGGATAAGAAGGATGGCAAGGTAAACAAAGGTATATTGGATATACGTGTTATTGATGTGTACTTTACTAGTGTTTATAGCAACCCCTCGACATTTGATACTGGTTCAGTTGCTAAGAGTAGTAACTCAAAACGGGAGTTGCAGAATAAACAGAAACTAGTAAAGGGTGAGGTGACGATGTGTGTTGGAAGTAGTTCCAAGATTGATATGATCATCATCGCACACTCCCTATACTTTCGGGATTAGTGTTGAAACTAAATAAGTGTTATTTGGTGTTTGCGTTGAGCATGAATATGATTTGATCATATTTATTGCAATACAGTTATTCATTAAAGTCAGAGAATAATTGTTGTTTTGTTTACATGAATAAAACCTTTGATGGTCATACACCCAATGAAAATAGTTCGTTGGATCTCGATCGTAGTGTTACACATATTCATAATATTGAAGCCAAAAATGCAAAGTTAATAATGATAGTGCAACTTATTTGTGGCACTGCCGTTTAGGTCATATCGGTGTAAAGCGCATGAAGAAACTCCATACAGATGGGCTTTTGGAATCACTTGATTATGAATCAGTTGATGCTTGCGAACCATGCCTCATGGGCAAGATGACTAAGACTCCGTTTTTCGGAACAATGGAGCGAGCAACAGATTTGTTGGAAATCATACATACTGATGTATGTGGTCCGATGAATATTGAGGCTCGCGACAGGTATCATTATTTTCTGACCTTCATAGATGATTTAAGCAGATATGAGTATATCTACTTGATGAAACATAAGTCTAAAAAGTTCAAAGTATTTCAGAGTGAAGTGGAAAATCATCGTGACAAGAAAATAAAGTTTCTACGATCTGATCGCAGAGACGAATATTTGAGTTACGAGTTTGGTCTTCAATTAAAACAATGTGGAATAGTTTCACAAAGTCATGCCACCTGGAACACCGCAACATAATGGTGTGTCCGAACGTCATAACCGTACTTTATTGGATATAGTACAATCTATGATGTTTCTTACCGATTTACTAATATCGTTTTGGGATCATGCATTAGAGACAGCTGCATTCACGAAAAAAGGGGCACCATCTAAATCCTTTGAGACGACACTGTATGAACTGTGGTTTAGCAAGGAACCAAAGTTGTCATTTCTTAAAGTTTGGGGTTGCAATGCTTATAAGAAAAAGTTTCATCCTGATAAGCTCAAACCCAAATCGGAGAAATGTGTCTTCATAGGATACCCAAAGAAGACAGTTGGGTACACCTTCTATCACAGATCCGAAGGCAAGAAATTCGTTGCTAAGAATGGATCCTTTCTAGAGAAGGAGTTTCTCTCGAAAGAAGTGAGTGGGAGGAAAGTAGAACTTGATGAGGTAACTGTACCTGCTCCCTTATTGGAAAGTAGTTCATCACAGAAAACGGTTTCTGTGACACCTACACCAATTAATGAGGAAGTTAATGATGATGATCATGAAACTTCAGATCAAGTTATTACTGAACCTCGTAGATCAACCAGAGTAAGATCTGCACCAGAGTGGTACGGTAATCCTGTTCTGGAAATCATGCTACTAGATCATGATGAACCTACGAACTATGAAGAAGCGATGGTGAGCCCAGATTCCGCAAAATGGCTTGAAGCCATGAAATCTGAGATGGGATCCATGTATGAAAACAAAGTATGGACTTTGGTTGACTTGCCTGATGATCGGCAAGCAATTGAAAATAAATGGATCTTCAAGAGGAAGACGGACGCTGGTAGTAGTGTTACTATCTATAAAGCTAGAATTGTCGCAAAAAGGTTTTCGACAAGTTCAAGATGTTGACTACGATGAGAGTTTCTCACTCGTATCTATGCTTAAGTCTGTCCGAATCATGTTAGCAATTGCCGCATTTTATGAAATCTGGCAAATGGATAAACAAAGCTGCATTCCTTAATGGATTTCTTAAAGAAGAGTTGTATATGATGCAACCAGAAGGTTTTGTCAATCCTAAAAATGTTAACAAAATATGCAATCTCCAGCGATCCATCTGTGGACTGGTGCAAGCATCTCGGAGTTGGAATATGCGCTTTGATGAGATGATCAAAGTATATAGTTTTATACAGACTTGTGGTGAAGCCTGTATTTACAAGAAAGTGAGTGGGAGCACTACAACATTTCTGACAAGTATATATGAATGACATATTATTGATCGGAAATAATGTAGAATTATTTTGCAAAGCATAAAGGAGTGTTTGAAAGAAGTTTTTCAAAGAAAGACCTCGGCGAAGCTGCTTACATATTAAGCATCAAGATCTATAGAGATAGATCAAGACGCTTGATAAGTTTTTTCAATGAGTACATACCTTGACAATATTTTGAAGTAGTTCAAAATGGAACAGTCAAAGAAAAGAGTTCTTGGCTGTGTTACAAGGTGTGAAATTGAGTAAGACTCAAAGCCCGACCACGACAGAAGATAGAAAGAGAATGAAAGTCATTCCCTATGCCTCAGCCATAGGTTCTATAAAGTATGCCATGCTGTGTACCAGATCTATTGTATACCCTACACTGTGTTAAGCAAGGGAGTAGAATAGTGATCTAGGAGTAGATCACTGGACAACGGTCAAAATTATCCTTAGTGGAATAAGGATATGTTTCTCGATTATGGAGGTGACAAAAGGTTCGTCGTAAAAGGGTTACGTCGATACAAGCTTTGGCACTGATCCGGATGACTCTTAGTCTCAATCTGGATGCATATTGAAAGTGGGAGCAATTAGCTAGAGTAGCTCCGTGGAGAGCATTCTTGACATAGAAATTTGCAAAATACATACGGATCTGAATATGGCAGACCCGTTGACTAAACTTCTCTCACAGGCAGAACATGATCACACCTTAGTACTCTTTGGGTGTTAATCACATAGCTATGTGAACTAGATTATTGACTCTAGTAAACCCTTTGAGTGTTGGTCACATAATGATATGAACTATTGGTGTTAAATCACATGGCAATGAGAACTAGATTATTGACTCTAGTGCAAGTGGGAGACTGAAGGAAATATGCCCTAGAGGCAATAATAATGTTATTATTTTATTTCCTTGTATCATGATAAATGTTTATTATTCATGCTAGAATTGTATTATCCGGAAACATAATACATGTGTGAATACATAGACAAACAGAGTGTCACTAGTATGCCTCTACTAGACTAGCTCGTTAATCAAAGATGGTTATGTTTCCTAACCATAGACAAAGAGTTGTTATTTGATTAACGGGATCACATCATTAGGAGAATGATGTGATTGACATGACCCATTCCATTAGCTTAGCACCCGATCGTTTAGTATGTTGCTATTGCTTTCTTCATGACTTATACATGTTCCTATGACTATGAGATTATGCAACTCCCGTTTGCCGAAGGAACACTTTGTGTGCTACCAAACGTCACAACGTAACTGGGTGATTATAAAGGATCTCTACAGGTGTCTCCAAAGGTGAATGTTGGGTTGGCGTATTTCGAGATTAGGATTTGTCACTCCGATTGTCGGAGAGGTATCTCTGGGCCCTCTCGGTAATGCACATCACATAAGCCTTGCAAGCATTACAACTAATGATTTAGTTGCAAGATGATGTATTACGAAACGAGTAAAGAGACTTGCTGGTAACGAGATTGAACTAGGTATTGAGATACCGACGATCGAATCTCGGGCAAGTAACATACCGATGACAAAGGGAACAACGTACGTTGTTATGCGGTCTGACTGATAAAGATCTTCGTAGAATATGTAGGAGCCAATATGAGCATACAGGTTCCGCTATTGGTTATTGACCGGAGACGTGTCTCGGTCATGTCTACATTGTTCTCGAACCCGTAGGGTCCGCACGCTTAAGGTTTCGATGACAGTTATATTATGAGTTTATGAGTTTTGATGTACCGAAGTTAGTTCAGAGTCCCAGATGTGATCACGGACATGACGAGGAGTCTCGAAATGGTCGAGACATAAAGATTGATATATTGGACGGCTATATTCGGACACCGGAAGTGTTCCGGGTGATTACGAAGAAAACCGGAGAGCCGGAGGGTTACCGGAACCCCCCCCCCCCGGGAGAAGTAATGGGCCATATGGGCCTTAGTGGAGAGAGAGGGGCAGCCAGGGTGGGCCGTGCGCCTCCTCCCCCTAGTGCGAATTGGACTAGGAGAGGGGGGGGGGGCGGCGCCCCACCTTTCCTTCTCCCTGCCCACTTCTTTCCCCCTCCTAGTAGGAGTCCTACTCCTACTAGGAGGAGGACTCCTCCTTGACGCGCCATAGGGGCCGGCCGGCCTCCTCCCCTTGCTCCTTTATATACGGGGGTAGGAGGCACCCCTAGACACACAAGTTGATCCAGGTGATCATATTCTTAGCCGTGTGCGGTGCCCCCTTCCACCATAATCGTCAATAATATTGTAGCGGTGCTTAGGCGAAGCCCTGCGACGATAGTACATCAAGATCGTCACCCCGCCGCGTGCTGATGGAACTCTACCCCGACACTTTGCTGGATCAGAGTCCGGGGATCGTCATCGAGCTGAACATGTGCTAAAACTCGGAGGTGTCGTAGTTTCGGTGCTTGATCGGTCGGGCCGTGAAGACGTACGACTACATCAACCGCGTTGTGCTAACGCTTCCGCTGTCGGTGTACAAGGGTACGTAGATCACACTGTCCCCTCTCGTTGCTATGCATCACCATGATCTTGCGTGTGCGTAGGAAATTTTTGAAATTACTACGTTTCCCAACATTAAGTACTTGTTCTAGTTGAGTGGTAACCATAGAAGCATGTTTGCTAACAAGTTTAAGTTCACCTTTAATATCAGCCATATAATCACCCAAGCGTCTAATGATATAAGCATTTTATTTTAATTGTCTACCAAAATAAGCATTGAAGTCGTCTTGCTTAAACATAAAGTTATCAAACTCATCCAAGCACTGACTAGCAATTTTAGTAGGAGGGACTTCAGTTTTATCATATCTATAGAGAGAATTTACCTTTACTACCTATGTCGGGATATCGGGATCAGGAGGTTCTTCAACAAATAAATAATTGAGATCATAAGTTTCTTCAACAGGCGGTGAATTAAGACCATGTATTTCTTCAATAGGAGGTAAACTCTTAACGTCTTCAGCTTTAATACCTTTCTCTTTCATAGATTTATTTGCCTCTTGCATATCTTCGAGACTGAGAAATAGAACACCTCTCTTCTTCGGAGTTGGTTTAGGAATAGGCTCAGTAATTGGAGCAGGAGTTGGCTCAGGAGGTGCCCAATTATCTTCATTTGTCAACATATTATTCAATAGAATTTCAGCTTCATCCGGTGTTCTTTCCCTGAAAATAGAACCAGCACAACTATCCAGGTAATCTCTGGAAGCATCGGTTAGTCCATTATAAAAGATATCAAGTATTTCAGGTTTCTTAAGAGGATGATCAGGCAAAGCATTAAGTAACTTGAGAAGCCTCCCCCAAGCTTGTGGGAGACTCTCTTCTTTAATTTGCACAAAGTTGTATATTTCCCTCAAAGCAGCTTGTTTCTTATGAGCAGGGAAATATTTAGTAGAGAAGTAATAAATCATATCCTGGGGACTACGCACACAACCAGGATCGAGAGAATTAAACCATACCTTAGCATCACCCTTTAATGAGAACGGAAATATTTTGAGTAAATAGAGGTAACGTGATATCTCATTATTAGTGAACAGGGCAGCTATATCATTTAACTTAATAATATGTGCCACAACGGTTTCAGATTCATAGCCATAAAACGGATCAGATTCAACCAAAGTAATTATATCAGGATCAACAGAGAATTCATAATCTTTATTAGGAACACATATAGGTGAAGTAGCAAAAGCAGGGTCAGGTCTCATTCTATCTCTAAGTGATTCTTTGTTCCATTTAATTAATAACCTCTTAAGCTCATATCTATCCTTGCAAGCGAAAATAGCAGCAAAAGATTCCTTATCAAAAAGATAACCTTTAGGAATAACAGGCATGTTTTCATTATCACTATCATCATTGTATTCAGATTCAATAATTTCTTTTTCTCTAGCCCTAGCAATTTGTTCATCAAGAAATTCACTAAGGGGCACAGTAGTATCAGACATAGAAGCAGTTTCATCATAAGTATCATGCATAGTAGAAGTGGCATCATCAATAACATGCGACATATCAAAACGAATAGCAGAAGCAGGTGTAGGTGTCGCAAACTTACTCATAACAGAAGGTGAATCAAGTGCAGAGCTAGATGGCAGTTCCTTACCTCCCCTCGTAGTTGAGGGATAGATCTTGGTTTTTGGATCTCTCAAGTTCTTCATAGTGTCCAGCAGATATAAATCCCAAGTGACTCAAAGAATAGAGCTATGCTCCCCGGCAACAGCGCCAGAAAAAGGTCTTGATAACCCACAAGTATAGGGGATCACAACAGCTTTCGAGGGTAGAGTATTCAACCCAAATTTATTGATTCGACACAAGGGGAGCCAAAGAATATTCTCAAGTATTAACAGTTGAGTTGTCAATTCAACCACACCTAGAAACTTAGTATCTGCAGCAAAGTGTTTAGTAGCAACGTAATATGATAGTGGTGGTAGCGGCAACAAAAGTAAAGACAGCAAAAGTAATGTTTTTGGTATTTTGTAGTGATTGTAACAGTAGCAGCGGGAAAGTAAATAAGCGAGAACCAGTATATGGAAAACTCGTAGGCACCGGATCAGTGATGGATAATTATGCCAGATGTGGTTCATCATGTAATAGTCATAACATAGGGTGACACATAACATAGGCATGTATTTCGTACATACTCATACGTGCTTATGGAAAAGAACTTGCATGACATTGTTTGTCCTACCCTCCCGTGGCAGCGGGGTCCTATTGGAAACTAAGGGATATTAAGGCCTCCTTTTAAAAGAGAACCAGAACAAAGCATTAGCACATAGTGAATACATGAACTCCTCAAACTATGGTCATCACCGGTAAGTATCCCGATTATTGTCACTTCGGGGTTAACGGATCACAACACATAATAGGTGACTACAGACTTGCAAGATAGGATCTAGAACTCTCATATATTGATGAAAACATAATAGGTTCAGATCTGAAATCATGGCACTCGGGCCCTAGTGACAAGCATTAAGCATAGCAAAGTCATAGCAACATTAATCTCAGAACATAATGGATACTAGGGATCAAACCCTAACAAAACTAACTCGATTACATGATAAATCTCATCCAACCCATCACCGTCCAGCAAGCCTACGATGGAATTACTCACGCACGGCGGTGAGCATCATGAAATTGGTGATGGAGGATGGTTGATGATGACGACGGCGATGAATCCCCCTCTCCGGAGCCCCAAACAGACTCCAGATCAGCCCTCCCGAGAGGTTTTAGGGCTTGGCGGTGGCTCTGTATCGTAAAACGTGATGATTTCTTCTCTCTGCTTTTTCTCTCCGAAAGCAAATATATAGAGTTGGAGTTGGTGTCGGAGGGCATCCAGGGGGCCCACGAGGTAGGGGGCGCGCCCTAGGGGGGGCACCCTTGTGGAAAGGGTGTGGGCCCCTTGGTCTTCATATTTGGCGAGGATTTTTTATTATTTTTTCTAAGACCTCCTGTGGAGTTTCAGGTCATTCCGAGAATATTTGTTTTCTGCACATAAAACAACATCATGGTAATTCTACTGAAAACAGCGTCAGTCCGGGTTAGTTCCATTCAAATCATCCAAGATAGAGTCCAAAACAAGGGCAAAAGTGTTTGGAAAAGTAGATACGACGGAGATGTATCAGGCTTCTACATCAACACCATAGCCTCTCTGATGAAGTGTGAGTAGTTTACTTCAGACCTTCGGGTCCATAGTTATTAGCTAGATGGCTTCTTCTCTCTTTTTGGATCTCAATATAAAGTTCTCCCCCTCTCTTGTGGAGATCTATTCAATGTAATCTTCTTTTGAGGTGTGTTTGTCGAGATCCGATGAATTGTGGGTTTATGATCAAGTTTATCTATGAACAATATTTGAATCTTCTCTGAATTCTTTTATGTATGATTGGTTATCTTTGCAAGTCTATTCGAATTATCAGTTTGGTTTGGCCTACTAGATTGATCTTTATTGCAATGGAAGAAGTGCTTAGCTTTGGGTTCAATCTTTTGGTGTCATTTCCCAGTGACAGTAGGGGCAGCAAGGCACGTATTGTATTGTTGCCATCGAGGATAACAAGATGGGGTTTATTTCATATTTCATGAGTTTATCCCTCTACATCATGTCATCTTGCTTAAAGCGTTACTCTGTTCTTTTGAATTTAATACTCTAGATGCATGCTGGATAGCAGTCGATGTGTGGGGTAATAGTAGTAGATGCAGGAAGGATTCGGTCTACTTGTCTCGGACGTGATGCCTATATACATGATCATACCTAGATATTCTCATAACTATGCTCAATTCTGTCAATTGCTCAATAGTAATTTGTTTACCCACCATAGTACTTGTGCTCTCGAGAGAAGCCACTAGTGAAACATATGGCCCCCGGATCTATTTTCCATCATATTAATCTTCCGTCAACAAGCTATTTCCTTTTCCGTTTATTTTGCTTTATTGACTTTGCATCTTTATCATAAAAATACCAAAAATATTATCTGATCATATCTATCAGATCTCACTTTCATAAGTGATCGTGAAGGGATTGACAACCCCTTTATTGCGCTAGTTGCGAGGATTTTATTTGTTTGTGTAAGTGCGAGGAACTCGTGCGTGGTCTCCTACTAGATTGATACCTTGGTTCTCAAAAACTGAGGGAAATACTTACACTACTTTGCTGCATCACCCTTTCCTCTTCAAGGGAAAACCAACGCAGTGCTCAAGAGGTAGCAGCCCCCCACCCTGATGGACAGGTGGAGGCCCCCCTGACGTGGATTCTTCTTCCAGTATTTTTTATATATTCCAAAATAATTCTCCGTTGATTTTCAGGTCATTCCGAGAACTTTTATTTCTGCACAAAAATAACACCATGGCAATTCTGTTGAAAACAACATCAGTCCGGGTTAGTTCCATTCAAATCATGCAAGTTAGAGTCCAAAACAAGGGCAAAAGTGTTTGGAAAAGTAGATACGACCGAGACGTATCAACTCCCCCAAGCTTAAACCTTTGCTTGTCCTCAAGCAATTCAGTTGATAAACTGGAAGTGATAAAGAAAAACTTTTACAAACTCTGTTTGCTCTTGCTGTTGTAAATCTGTAAAGCCAGCATTCAAGTTTCCAGCAAAGATTATGAACTAACCATATTCACAATAACATTTAGGTCTCATATTTACTCATATCAATGACATAATCAACAAGCGAGCAATAATAATAAATCTCGGATGACAACACTTTCTCAAAACAATCATAATATGATATAACAAGATGGTATCTCGCTAGCCCTCTCTAAGACCGCAAAACATAAATGCAGAGCGCCTTTAAAGATCAAGGACTGACTAGACATTGTAATTCATGGTAAAAGAGATCCAGTCAAGTCATACTCAATGTAAACTAACAGTAATGGATGCAAATAACAGCGATGCTCTCCAACTAGTGCTTTTTAATAAGGGGATGATGACTCAACATAAAAGTAAATAGATAGGCCCTTCACAGAGGGAAGCAGGGACTTGTAGAGGTGCCAGAGCTCGGTTTTGAAATAGATATGAATAATATTTTGAGCGGTATACTTTCATTGTCAACATAACAACCAAGAGATGGCGATATCTTCCATGCTACACACATTATAGGCAGTTCCCAAACAGAATGGTAAAGTTTATACTCCCCCTCCACTAACAAGCATCAATCCATGGCTTGCTCGAAACAATGAGTGCCTCAACTAACAACAGTCCCGAGGGAGTTTTGTTTGCAGTTATTTTGATTTGATTTGCATAAAGCATGGGACTGGGCATCCCGATGACCAACCATTTTCTCGTGAGTGAGGAGCAGAGTCCACTCCTCTTGAGAATAACCCGCCTAACATGGAATATATGGACAACCCTAGTTGATACATGAGCTATTCGAGCATACAAAACAGAATGTTTATTTGAAGGTTTAGAGTTTGGCACATACAAATTTACTTGGAACGACAGGTAGATATCGTATATAGGCAGGTATGGTGGACTCATATGGAATAATTTTGGGGTTTATGGGATTGGATGCACAAGCAGTATTCCCTCTTAGTACAAGTGAAGGCTAGCAAAAGACTGGGAAGCGACCAGCTAGAGAGAGACAACAGTCATGAACATGCATTAACATTAATCAACACCGAATGCAAGCATGATTAGGATATAATGCACCATGAACATAAATATCGTAGAGGCTATGTTGATTTTGTTTCAACTACATGCGTGAACATGTGCCAAGTCAAGCCACTCAAATCATTCAAAAGAGGATACCACCCTATCATACCACATCACAACCATTTTAATAGCATGTTGGCACGCAAGGTAAACCATTATAAGCTCCTAGCTAATTAAGCATGGCATAAGCAACTATAATCTCTAATTGTCATTGCAAACATGTTTCATTCATAATAGGCTGAATCAGGAATGATGAACTAATCATATTTACAAAAACAAGAGAGGTCGAGTTCATACCAGCTTTTCTCATCTCAATAAGTTCATCATATAATCATCATTATTGCCTTCCAGTTGCACGACCGAATAGTGTGGATAATAATAATAGTGCACGTGCATTGGACTAAGATGGAATCTGCAAGCATTCAATTCAAGAGAGAAGACAAGGTAACATGGGCTCTTTGTTAGATCAACAATAATGCATATAAGAGCCACTTTAACATTTTAATTATGGTCTTCTTCTCTTGACCCCCAAAGAACAAGAAAAGAAATAAAACTATTTACACGGGAAAGCTCCCAACAAGCAAAAGAAGAACAAGAAGTATTTTTGGGTTTTCTTTTTAATTACTACTACAAGCATGGAAAGTAAACTAATTAAAAGCTACAACTAATTTTTTTTCTTAAGGTTTATTAAACACACAAGAAGGAAGCATAAAAAGGAAAATAAACTAGCATGAATGATACAATGAAAAAGTATGAGCACCGACAACTAGCAATGAGTGTGAACATTCATGTAATGTCAGTGAGAAATACGTACTCCCCCAAGCTTAGGCTTTTGGCCTAAGTTGGTCTATGGCCACGGCTGGCCTGGCGGATATCCAAAATAATAGTTGGGGTCATACTGTGAAGAAGCCTCGGATTGCCACTAGTTGGAAATCACCTCCGGATCCCACTGGTAATCAGACTGTCATGGAGGATCAAATTGTGGTTCCAGCTCTGGCTCTGTAGCTGATGTAGGGATCCGGTAGGCGTGAATGGCCTCCAATGGAACAAGGTACTTGCCTGCAGATAAATCAAACAAGGAAGGAGCAGGCAGGGTAATAGTCTCAGGATGATTTTTACCAAATATTAATTTATACTTAAGCACCTTTCCCTATTCTTAACAATAAAATCATGTGCTACCATACTCTTATAATCTAGATAAAAAGGAGGCAACAACTTATCTTCCTTCTCGTAATGCCTAATGGGTATGTTAAAGTGTGCAGCGAGGCGCGAGGCGAAGATGCCTCCAAGGACGGGGCCCTTAGTACGGTTAAGATTTAACCGCTTTGCAATAATAGCACCCATACTAAATGTGTCATCACAGAACAAGGCATGGCACAAAGTAACAATATCAGGGGCACTCAGGTTTCCACAGTTTCCGCGCCCCAATTAAGCATCTACTAGCAAATATAGCAAAGTAACATAGAACAGGAAAGTGTATACTCGTAATTCGTGCATCAGAAACCTTCCTCGTTTCCCCTACAGTAATGGTATCAATAAACCCATCCACATCGTCACGATGTGGTTCCTCTACGCTGCCCTCGAAAGGGATCAAACAAACCCGACAAAAATCATGAAGTGACATCTCCTTATGCTCATCATATAAATAAAATTCTACCGTAGGTGGCGAGCTCCTAGCATGGAAATGAAAGTTTTTCACAAAGATATTGGTGAGTAAGAGATATTGTTCGTGTCGGTCGTGGAGGAAGGCGGTGAGGCCTGCATTCTCAGCCAATTCACAGAAATCATTATAAATCCCGACTGCTCTCAAGAAATCATCAGAAGGCCATTCCATTGGCCGAACTTCCGCGGTGCGAGGAAGATTATATTTGGGCCTCTTATCCTCCTCACTTTGCTTATCCTTCGAGCTTCGGCTCGATGAGCCCCTCAAAAATTTCTTCATCTTTTTCTGAAAAGTTCTGAAATTTTTAGTAACTTCAAAATAAAAGTGAACCAGACTCAACAAAATTGATAGCAACTACTCCTACAAGTGCCTAGAGGCAATATCATGCATCAAAACTACTTTTGACCATATAAATTTGACATGCAAGCTCAAGAACAGGGTCATCTAAGCAGCAAAAATATGCAATGCATAAAGCACTAGAACAAAAACTAATTGGACCATTGGAGGAGTCGCATACCAAGGAACAATCCCCCAAAGCAGTTTTTTGAATGGAGCTTTGAGCAAGGAGATCGAAAATGGCAGCAAGATGAGCTTGGGCTCGGGTTTGAGCTGGCTAGTGATGTTTTGGGAGGAAGAAGGAGTGTGTGGTAGCTAGAATAAGTGGAGGGGAGTCACCGTGGGCCAACGAAGCAGGGGGCGCGCCCTCCACCCTCGTGGCCAGGTGCTTGCTCCCCCTGTTGTGTTCTCAGTGCCAGATATTCTCAAATATTCCAGAAAAAATCATATTTAAATTTCAGGGCATTTGGAGAACTTTTATTTTTGGGGTATTTTTTTATTGCATGGATAATTCAGAAAACAGGCAGAAAAATACTATTTTTGCTTTATTTAATATAAATAACAGAAAGTAAAAAGAGGGTACAGAGAGTTGTGTTTTCTAAATTCATCCATCTCATGCGCATCAAAAGGAATCCACTAACAAGGTTGATCAAGTCTTGTTAACAAACTCATTCCGAATTGCATGAAACCGGAGAATTTTCGAATAACACTAGGTTACCTCAACGGGGATATGCATGTCCCCAACAATAAGAATATCATATTTCTTCTTGACAGTAGGAAGAGGAAATTCAAAACCTCCAAAAATAATCAATGGAATTTTTCCGATAGAGTTGATACTGTGGACTTGAGGTTGTTTCCTTGGAAAGTGTACCATATGCTCATTACCATTAACATGAAAAGTGACATTGCCTTTGGTGCAATCAATAACAGCCCCTGAAGTATTCAAAAAGGGTCTTCCAAGAATAATAGACATACTATCATCCTCGGGAATATCAAGAATAACAAAGCCCATTAAAATAGTAACGTTTACAACCACAACAGGCACATCCTCACAGATACCGACAGGTATAGCAGTTGATTTATCAGCCATTTGCAAAGATATTTCAGTAGGTGTCAACTTATTCAAATCAAGTCTACGATATAAAGAGAGAGGCATAACACTAACACTGGCTCCAAGATCACATAAAGCGGTTTTAACATAGTTTCTTTTAATGGAGCATGGTATAGTTGGAACTCCGGGATCTCCTAGTTTCTTAGGTATTCCACCCTTAAAAGTATAATTAGCAAGCATGGTGGAAATTTCAGCTTTTGGTATCTTTCTTTTATTTGTAACAATTTCTTTCATGTACTTAGCATAAGGATTCATTGTGAGCATATCAGTCAAATGCGTACGCAAGAAGATAGGTCTAATCATTTCAGTAAATCGCTCAAAATCCTCATCATCCTTTTTCTTGGATGGTTCAGGAGGAAAAGGCATGGGTTTCTGAACCCATGGTTCTCTTTCCTTACCGTGCTTCCTAGCAACAAAGTCTCTCTTATCATAATGTTGATTCTTTGATTGTGGGTTATCAAGATCAACAGCAGGTTCAATCTCTACTTCATTGTCATTACTAGGTTGAGCATCAACATGAACATCATTATTAACATTATCACTAGGTTCATGCTCATTACCAGATTGTGTTTCAGCATCATAAATAGAGATATCATTAGGATTCTCACGTGTGTCAATAACAGGTTCACTAGAAGCATGCAAAGTATCATTTTTCTTTTTCTTACTCTTAGAAGGACTAGGTGCATCAATATTATTTCTCTGAGAATCTTTCTCAATTCTCTTAGGATGGCCCTCAGGATACAAAGGTTCCCGAGTCATTTTACCACCTCTAGTCATAACTCTAACAACATTATTATTTTTCTTACTATTCAATTCATTGAGCAAATCATTCTGAGCTTTAAGTACTTGTTCTACTTGAGTGGTAACCATAGAAGCATGTTTACTAATAAGTTTTAGTTTACCTTTAACATTAGCCATATAATCACCCAAGTGTTCAAGCATATCAGCATTGCATTTTAATTCCCTACCAAAATAAGCATTGAAGTTTTCTTGCTTAACCATAAAGTTATCAAACTCATCTAATCATGGGCTAGCAAACTTAGTAAATGGGATTTCAGCTTTATCATATCTATAGAGAGAATTTACCTTTACTACCTGTGTCGGGTTATCAAGACCATGTATTTCTTCAACAAGCGGTAAATTAAGACCGTGTATTTCTTCAATAGGAGGTAAATTCTTAACATCTTCAGCTTAATACCTTTTTCTTTCATAGATTTCTTTGCCTCTTGCATATCTTCAGGACTGAGAAATAGAATACCCCTTTTCTTTGGAGTTGGCTTAGGAGTGGTTTAGGAATTGGATCAGGAATTGGATCAGGAAGTGTACAATTATTTTCATTAGTCAACATATTATTCAATAGAATTTCAGCTTCATCTGGTGTTCTTTCCCTGAAAACACAACCAGCAGAACTATCCAGGTGGTCTCTGGAAGCATCAGTTAGTCCATTATAAAAGATATCAAGTATTTCATTTTTCTTAAGAGGATGATCAGGCAAAGCATTAAGTAATTGGAGAAGCCTCCCCCAAGCTTGTGGGAGACTCTCTTCCTCAATTTGCACAAAATTATATATTTCCCTTAAAGCAGCTAGTTTCTTATGAGCGGGAAAATATTTAGCAGAGAAGTAATAAATCATATCCTGGGGACTACGCACACAACCAGGATCAAGAGAATTAAACCATATCTTAGCATCACCCTTTAATGAGAACGGAAATAATTTAAGGATATAATAGTAGTGGGTTTTCTCATCATTAGTGAACAGGGTGGCTATATCATTTAATTTAGTAAGATGTGCCACAACAGTTCAGATTCATAGCCATAGAAAGGAGCAGATTCAACTGAAGTAATTATCTTAGGATCAACAGAGAAATCACAATCCTTATCAGTAACAAAGATAGGTGAAGTAGCATAAGCAGAATCATATTTCATTCTAGCATTCAGAGTTTTTTGTTTCAGCTTAGCCAATAATTTCTCAAGATCACTCCTATCATTGCAAGCAAGAAAATCTCTAGCAGTTTCTACATCCATAACATAGCCGTTAGGCACAACAGGTAATTCATATCAAGGGGAGAGTCTTCATCATCACTTTCATCAATATTATCAGTTTAAATAATTTCATTCTCTCTAGCCCTAGCAAGTTGTTCATCAAGAAATTCACCAAGTGGCACAGTAGTATCAAGCATAGAAGTAGTTTCATCATAAGTATCATGCATAGCCGAAGTGGCATCATAAATAACATGCGACATATCAGAATTAATAGCAGAAGCAGGTTTAGGTGTCGCAAGCTTACTCAAAACAGAAGGTGAATCAAGTGTAGAGCTAGATGGCAGTTCCTTACCTCCCCTCGTAGTTGAGGGATAGATCGTGGTTCTTGGATCTTTCAAGTTCTTCATAATGATAAGCAGATATAAATCCCAAGTGACTCAAAGAATAGAGCTATGCTCCCCGGCAACGGTGCCAGAAAATAGTCTTGATAATCCACAAGTATAGGGGATCGCAACAGTTTTCGAGGGTAGAGTATTCAACCCAAATTTATTGATTCGACACAAGGGGAGCCAAAGAATATTCTCAAGTATTAGCAGCTGAGTTGTCAATTCAACCACACCTGGAAACTTAATATCTGCAGCAAAGTGTCTAGTAGCAAAGTAATATGATAGTAGTGGTAACGGTGATAAAAGGTAACAGTAGCAAAAGTAATATTTTTGGTGTTTTGTAGTGATGATAACAATAGCAACAGAAAAGTAAATAAGCGAAGAACAATATATGGAAAGCTCGTAGGCAATGGATTGGTGATAGAGAATTATGTTGGATGCGGTTCATCATGTAACAGTCAAAACCTAGGGTGACACAGAACTAGCTCCAGTTCATCAATGTAATGTAGGCATGTATTCCGAATATAGTCATACGTGCTTATGGAAAAGAACTTGCATGACATTTTTTGTCCTACCCTCCCGTGGCAGCGGGGTCCTATTGGAAACTAAGGGATATTAAGGCCTCCTTTTAATAGACTACCGGACCAAAGCATTAACACATAGTGAATACATGAACTCCTCAAACTACGGTCATCACCGAGAGTGTTCCCGATTATTGTCACTTCGGGGTTACCGGATCATAACACATAGTAGGAGACTATAGACTTGCAAGATAGGATCAAGAACTTTCATATATTGATGAAAACATAATAGGTTCAGATCTGAAATCATGGCACTCGGGCCCTAGTGACAAGCATTAAGCATAGCAGAGTCATAGCAACATCAATCTCAGAACATAGTGGATACTAGGGATAAAACCCTAACAAAACTAACTCGATTACATGATAAATCTCATCCAACCCATCACCGTCCAGCAAGCCTACGATGAAATTACTCATGTACGACGGTGAGCATCATGAAATTGGTGATGGAGGATGGTTGATGATGATGATGGCGACGGGTTCCCCTCTTCGGAGCCCTAACGGACTCCAGATCAGCCCTCCCGAGAGAGTTTAGGGCTTGGTGGTGGCTCTGTATCATAAAACACGATGAATCCTTCTCCCTGATTTTTCTCTCCCCGAAAGTGAATATATGGAGTCAAGGTTGAGGTCGGTGGAGCGTCAGGGGGCCCACGAGGCAGGGGGCGCGTGCCCCACCCTCGTGGATAGGTGGAGGCCTCCCTGACATGGATTCTTCTTCCAGTATTTTTTATATATTCCAAAATAATTCTCCGTTGATTTTCAGGTTATTCCTAGAACTTTTATTGCTGCACAAAAATAACACCATGGCAATTCTGCTGAAAACAACGTCAGTCCGGGTTAGTTCCATTCAAACCATGCAAGTTAGAGTCCAAAACAAGGGCAAAAGTGTTTGGAAAAGTAGATACGACGGAGACGTATCAACATCGCTTTCAATGGTGCATATGAAACGCAAAAATAGTCTGGAGTTCTTGTCCGAAACCCTGATACTCCGAAAGAGATTGTCCAGTTTGTACACGAAGTGCATCCAGTTTTTGCCGTAATCCTCTCTACTCTTTTGCACATGCTATGTGGGTGAAATGTTGATACCATGCTAAGTTTCAACATTTTCAGAGTTCATTTTGTAGTGATTTTCAATTTCACGGTCATTTAGCTCTTTAAACAAATTGGCAAATGACTGAAAAATAGCAAATGATGTCAGAAAATAGCACAATGATCTAAATGCTATGTGTAAACATGTAAAAAATATACCCCTCTGTAAAGAAAATATAAGAGCATATAGATCATGATATTATATTTCTTTACAGAGAAATACATCAAAAATACTTTGATCATCAATGATCTTTTTGTGTACAATCTGAATTGTCAACATGAGTCCTCAACGGTTTGTAAACCGGTGAAGACTCATATTGCGGCCACAAATTCCACACATAGAGTTCAATGAAGACCAAGTGGTTGTGATAGTTTGAGAAGTAACATATTTAAGGTGGTAAAAACCTTGTTAGGGGAGCGAGGTGGGACTAATTAAAAATAGCCTACCACAACCTCTTTAGTACCGGTTCGTAGCACGAACCGGCAATAAAGGGGGATGGTGGAGCCACAACCTCTTTAGTACCGGTTCGTGGGATGAACCGGTACTATAGGTTCGCCATGAACCGGTACTATAGATCTCCGCCCGCCTAGCCATTGGAACCGGCACTAATGGTCACATTAGTGCCTGTTCAGTTACAAACGGGGACTAATGTGCTTCACATTTGACCTTTTTTCTACTAGTGCTACTTCCAAGAATGTTCTATCACGATGGATTCTGAAGTACCACTCAATGATATAATAAACAACCGTGATGCTACGGGCCAGATAGACAAATGGGCCATTGAGCTCCTTCCATTCGACATAATATACAAACCGCGTCGAGCCATCAAATCCCAAGTACTCGTGAACTTCGTCGCCGAATGGACAGAGGCCAAACTCCCTAAAGAGTATGACACATATTCCAACTGGGTTATGTATTTCGATGGTTCCAAAATGCTGGCAGGACTAGGAGCGGGCGTCATTTTAACGTCCCCCACTGGAGACGTAGTCTAGTACGTACTCCAAATATTATACA
Organism: Triticum dicoccoides; assembly: GCF_002162155.2. Classification (NCBI taxonomy): domain Eukaryota; kingdom Viridiplantae; phylum Streptophyta; class Magnoliopsida; order Poales; family Poaceae; genus Triticum; species Triticum dicoccoides. Next base: position 365,343,937 of record NC_041380.1, on the reverse strand, counting down.
CAGACTCCAACAACGCAGCCGAATTCGATGCCTTATTACATGGTCTCCGGATGGCTGTCTCTATGGGCATACAACGCCTGGAAGTGCGCGGGGATTCAAACCTCGCAATATCTCAAATAAATGGAGATTTTGATGCCAAAGACCCAAAGATGGCGGCTTACCGCAACACCGTCCTAAAAATGTCGGCTCGATTCGAGGGGCTTGAGTTTCATCACGTGGCTCGAGAAAGCAATCAAGCGGCGGACGTCCTCGCTCGCATGGGCGCCAAGCGCGACCCCGTCCCACCAAATATCTTTCTGGAAAGGCTCTTTACGCCGTCTGTGGTGTGGCAAGGGGAGAGCGGTAACACCAGTCCGGATCCGAACACAACCCCAACCTCCGAACACAACGATATCATCGGAGGCTCAGCCACCGAAATAACACCGTCGGCCCACCTAATCATGGCAGTCATTGCCCCATGGACCGAACCCTTCTTGGCCTACCTTAATAGGAAGGAACTCCCAGAGGACCAGAATGAGGCTCGCAGCATCGTTCAGCTCTCGAAGGCCTACAAGGTTCATGAAGGAGAACTCTATAAGAAAAGCGCTACCGGAGTTCTTCAAAGATGTATCTCCAAGGAAGAGGGGCGGCAGCTATTGGCTGAAATTCACGCCGGACTTGGCGGGCACCACGCTGCAGCTCGGGCCCTTGTTAGCAAGGCCTTCCGTACAGGTTTTTACTGGCCGATGGCCCGAGCAGATGCACAGGACCTTGTCTAACGTTGCATCGGATGCCAGCTATTCGCCAACCAAAGCCACATGCCCCCCACCGCTCTACAAATAATCCCCATCACTTGGCCCTTCGCGGTCTAGGGGCTCGATATGGTCGGACCCCTTAAAGGAGGAAGCGATAAGAGAAAGTATCTGCTGGTCATGGTGGATAAATTCACTAAGTGGATAGAGGCCAAACCAGTCAAATCAGCCAAGGCAGGGCCAGTAATAGACTTCATATCCGGCGTGGTGCACCGTTATGGTGTTCCACACAACATCATCACCGATAACGGCTCCAATTTCACAGCCAATGAGGTGAAAACTTGGTGTGCTAATCTGAGCATTAAGCTCGATTAGCCTCTGTCTATCACCCGCAAACAAACGGTCAAGTCGAACGGGCTAACGTTCTTATTATGAGCGGCATTAAACCTAGACTAGTGCGGTCTTTGAAAGAATCAGACAAGCACTTGGTTGAGGAGCTTGACTCCTTACTCTGGGGGGCGCGGACCACGCCCAACCGCATGATACATCCATTTTGCATCATGCTTTTATATCAATATTTATTGCATTATGGGTTGTCATTACACATTATGTCACAATACTTATGCATATTCTCTCTTATTTTACAAGGTTTATATGAAGAGGGAGAATGCCGACAGCTGGGATTCCAGGCTGGAAAAGGAGCAAATATTAGAGACCTATTCTGCACAGCTCCAAAAGTCCTGAAACTTCAGAAAGTTATTTGCAGAATATATAAAAAATATCGAGCGAAGAAAGTTCTAGAGGGGGTCACCCCCTGGCCATGATGGTGGGGGCGCGCCCTACCCCCCTGGGCGCGCCCCTTGCCTCGTGGGCCCCTGGTGGCCCTCCGATGCCCATCTTATGCTATATGAGGTCTTTCGTCGAGAAAAAATGATAAGCAAGCTTTCGGGAAGAAACTCCGCCGCCACGAGGCGGAACTAATCTAGGGCTCCGGCAGAGCTGTTCTGTCGGGGAAACTTCCCTCCGGGAGGGGGAAATCATCACCATCGTCATCACCAACGATCCTCTCATCAGGAGGGGGTCAATCTCCATCAACATCTTCACCAGCACCATCTCATCTCAAACCCTAGTTCATCTCTTGTATCCAATCTTTGTCTCAAAGCCTCAGATTGGTACCTGTGGGTTGCTAGTAGTGTTGATTACTCCTTGTAGTTGATGCTAGTTGGTTTATTCGTGGAAGATCATATGTTCAGATCCATTATGCATATTAATAGCCCTATGATTATGAACATGAATATGCTTTGTGAGTAGTTACGTTTGTTCCTGAGGACAGGGGAGAAGTCTTGCTATTAGTAGTAACGTGAATTTGGTATTCGTTCGATATTTTGATGAGATGTATGTTGTCATCCCTCTAGTGGTGTCATGTGAACGTCGACTACATGACACTTAACCATTGTTTGGGACTAGAGGGAGGCATTGGGAAGTAATAAGTAGATGATGGGTTACTAGAGTGAGAGAAGCTTAAACCCTAGTTTATGCGTTGCTTCGTAAGGGGCTGATTTGGATCCATATGTTTCATGCTATGGTTAGGTTTACCTTAATACTTCTGTTATAGTTGCGGATGCTTGCAATAGGGGTTAATCATAAGTGGGATGCTTGTCCAAGTAAGGACAGTACCCAAGCACCGGTTCACCCACATATCAAATTATCAAAGTACCGAACGCGAATCATATGAGCGTGATGAAAACTAGCTTGACGATAATTCCCATGTGTCCTTGGGAGTGCTTTCCTTCATATAAGAGTTTGTCCAGGCTTGTCCTTTGCTACAAAAAGGATTGGGCCATCTTGCTTCACCTTATTTACTTCTATTACTTGCTGCTCGTTACAAATTACCTTATCATAAAACTATCTGTTACCGATAATTTTAGTGCTTGCAGAGAATACCTTACTGAAAACCGCTTATCATTTCCTTCTGCTCCTCGTTGGGTTTGACACTCTTACTCATCGAAAAGGCTACGATAGATCCCCTACACTTGTGGGTCATCAAGACTCTTTTTTGGCACCGTTGCCGGGGAGATCTACGCTAACTCAATACATACCAAGTAGCCATCACAACTCTTATCCTTCACATTACATTATTTGCCATTTGCCTCTCGTTTTCCTCTCCCCCACTTCACCCTTGCCGTTTTATTCACCCTCTTTTCCTTTTGCCCTCTCTTTCCGTTTGCCTCTTTCTTGCTTGTGTGTTGGATTGCTTGCATGTCACGATGGCTCAAGATAATACTAAATTGTGTGACTTTGCCAATACCAACAATAATGATTTTATTAGCACTCCAATTGCTCCTCTTACCGATGTTGAATCTTGTGAAATTAATATTGCTTTGCTGAATCTTGTCATGAAAGATCCGTTTTCTGGCCTTCCTAGTGAAGATGCCGCTTCCCATCTAAACAACTTTGTTGATTTGTGTGATATGCAAAAGAAGAAAGATGTCGATAATGATATTGTTAAGCTTAAGGTATTTCCATTTTCGCTTAGAGATCGTGCTAAAGCTTGGTTTTCGCCTTTGCCTAAAAATAGTATTGATTCATGGAATAAGTGCAAAGATGCTTTTATCTCTAAGTATTTTCCTCTCGCTAAGATCATCTCTCTTAGAAACGATATTATGAATTTTAAGAAACTTGACCATGACCATGTTGCACAAGCTTGGGAGAGGATGAAATTAATGATACATAATTGCCCTACACATGGATTGAATTTATGGATGATTATACAAAAAATTTATGCCGGATTGAATTTTGCTTCTAGAAATCTTTTAGATTCGGCCGCGGGAGGCACTTTTATGGAAATCACTTTAGGAGAAGCTACCAAACTCCTAGATAATATTATGGTTAATTATTCTCAATGGCACTGTCGGTGTCAAAACCGGCGGATCTCGGGTAGGGGGTCCCGAAATGTGCGTCTAAGGCGGATGGTAATAGGAGGCAGGGGACACGATGTTTACCCAGGTTCGGGCCCTCTTGATGGAGGTAATACCCTACGTCCTGCTTGATAGTTCTTGATGATATGAGTAGTACAAGAGCTGATCTACCACGAGATCATAGAGGCTAAACCCTAGAAGCTAGCCTATGGTATGATTGTATGTTGTCCTACGGACTAAACCCTCCAGTTTATATGGACACCGGAGGGGGCTAGGGTTACACAAGGTCGGTTACAAGGGAGGAGATTTACATATCCGTATTGCCTAGCTTGCCTTCCACGCTAAGGAGAGTCCCATCCGGACACGGGACGAAGTCTTCAATCTTGTATCTTCATAGTCCAACAGTCCGGCCAAAGGATATAGTCCGGCTGTCTGGAGACCCCCTAATCCAGGACTCCCTCAGTAGCCCCTGAACCAGGCTTCAATGACGACGAGTCCGGCACGCAGTATTGTCTTCGGCATTGCAAGGCGGGTTCCTCCTCCGAATACTCCATAGAAAATTTTGAACTCAAGGATAGTGTCCGGCTCTGCAAAACAAGTTCCACACCCCACCGTAGACAGAATACTATTTCCATAAATCTAATCTGCTGTCATGTTTTGACAGCATGACATCACGTCATGGCCCGGTCTTTATCTGAACCGTTTTTCCTCAACCAGCGCTGTACATATTGCGAGGCAGTTTTTCTGACATGTCTCGCCAAAGCAGAGATCGTGTCCCCCTTATTACGGGATTCTCATCAATACGGACGTGGGTAATCCAATCGTGCCTGTTGGTATGACTCCTAGATCTTAGGTAAGTCCCAAACGGCTACAAGGAGGACGCTTGATATTCACCTCCTTTATAAAGAGGGAGAGGCCTGTCCTTTTTTCCTCCTCGTGCTCAATCGAATCCTTTCCCCGCCTCGAGTTCCAACACCCAAGGCTCAGGCCAGGTGCTTCGGACCTTCAACCATGTCCGGATCCAACCTTCAAGGTCGGTGGATGCCTTCCTCTGTCACAGAGGAGGACATCAAAAAGCTGAGAGAGGACAGATATCTGACCGCCGAAATTTCGCATAGGTTTCCCACCCGAGGGCAGGTCATCCCTACTCCCGAACCCACCGAGAGTGTCGTGTTCATCTCTCACTTCCTCCGAGGACTAGGCCTCGCTCTGGATCCCTTTGTTAGGGGTCTTATGTTCTATTATGGGCTGGATTTCCATGATCTGGCCCCGGATTCCCTTCTTCACATCTCGTCATTTATTGTCGTATGTGAGGCCTTCCTCCGCATTACCCCTCACTTCGGTCTGTGTCTCAAGACCTTCGATGTGAAGCCGAAGATGATCGAGGGGCGGCACACAGAGTTCGGAGGTGCCTTAATAAGCAAAATCGCTGATGCTCCATGGCCAGAGGGTTCCTTCCCAGAGGTGTCCAGATTGTGGCAGCGGGAGTGGTTTTACATCACAGCTCCCCGAAGTGCCAAGTGGGTAGCCACCCCCACCTTTCGCTCGGGCCCCCCATCGCAACTGATGTCATGGATTAGCAAGGGGCTGAGCTGGGGTCCAGCAAAGGATGTGCCAATATTGCAGAGCCGTATCCGAGATCTCTTTGTGTCGGATTTCGGGTTCTGGCAGACCCTTGAGGTTCGAACACTGGGGTGCACGCGGAGATTTCGCCTTCTACCTACCTATACCCCTCTGCCTCACTAAGATCTAAGCTATGGAAAGAACATCACAAGAGACACAGGGTTTATACTGGTTCGGGCCACCGTGGTGGTGTAATACCCTACTCCAGTGTGTGGTGTGGTGGATTGCCTCTTGGGCTGATGATGATGAGCAATACAAGGAAGAACAGCCTCGCGAGGGTCTTTTCTTGGCTGGGGCGACGAACTGCTAGGAGGAGTTCAGTCACCCTTCTCTCTCTCTCTCTCTTCTCGATTCTCTCTCTGATTTCGATCTTGATCCCAGCTTGTTTCTGGATTGGCCGATTCTCGATCCTCTCTACCCTGGGGGTGGCTAGTCCTATTTATAGGCAAAGGACCTGGGCCTCTTCCCAAATATTGAGCGGGAAGGGCGCCAATAATTGGCCATTTTGAAGGGGAACATCTGGTACACTTATCCTGACTAAAGTTGGTCCTCGCCTGCCAAAGGCTCTGGTGGTGACGCTGGCTTGGGCTCCACAATGACTTCCTCCCTGCCGTTGGACTAGTCTTGGTCTTGTTGCACCGAAACGGGTGCCTTTTCTTGATGCTCTCGCCTGCGCTTGCTCCCTTTGCACCAAAGATGAAAGGAGGACACTGCGCGGGCTGGCGCCCGCCTGGCGCCCTTGGTCGTCATGGCTTGCGTCACGGGCACCTCGTGAGGTACCCCGCCATGATCTCTCCGCCTCCTCGCGAGCCAGCCTGATGAGGCCGTGCCTGAGGAAGCTCCGTGTCGTCCGCCCCGCGAGGCTTGGCCCCTCGCGAGGGTCTTGGGTTTGTGTTGATGAAGATGGGCCGTGCTGGGCCCCCCTTTGAGCCACGCCGCAGGCCGCAGGTAGGCAAGTCTGGGGACCCCCGTTCCCAGAACGCCGACAGTAGCCCCCGGGCCCAAGGCGCGCCGGGACTTGGCCGTGCAGGGAGGCGAAAGGGCAAGAGCGAAGCGCCGCGGGCCCTAATAGCCTGCGGCCTTGGGCGCCGCGTGGCAGTTGATTGGACGTGGGCGTCTCCACTTCCCCACGGTGCGTCGGCAACTGCACGGATTGGACAAGTCCCTGCATGCAAAGCGGGTCATGATTACCTGTGATCGTGGAGGTCGGCGGTTGGCCTTCGCCGGTCATAAGTATGGATAGGCGCGCGCCCTTCCAATCCATCCCTTCTTGCTTCTCCTTCTTCCCGGTCTTTGCTCCGTCTTGCTGCAATGGCTCCGATCGGCCGGTTCTTGACGGCAGAGAAGGGAAAGGCTCCCCGAGAGGAACCAGACCCGCTCCCGCCGAAGAAACAGCTCGCCCTCCGCGGCCGAGACGAGGGGGCCCATCAGGTGGTGTCGAGGCCCTACTACGAGCGGCCACCGCCGGGGTTCCCTCTTCCCTTGTACGCCCACATCGAGGGCTCTGAAGGAGTCGATGCCGATCGCCACGGGCGGCGCCGCCGTCGGCGCTGATGGGTCACGAAGGTGTGGGTCGTCCCCCCTGGGGTCCACACCGAGGGCTCCTCTCGAGAGTTCGTGCTCCACGCCGCCATGCCTCCTCAGTCCTGGATTCGCCTTCCTCCCTTCTTCGCCTCCATCATCCCGCATGGAGAGCTCCTGGAGCTTTGGCTGCAGCACGCTGGCTGCAGCGCCCTCACGATCGAGGCAGAGGTCGCGGTCGTTGCCCCGGGCGAGGTCTACATGACTCGAGGCTGGAGCGAAATCACCCGGGTTTGCAGGACAAGAGGCGCCTTCGCGATCCACTTGGAGTACGATGGTGCTTCGATGATGTTCTTCAAGGTCTTCGATGTGAACAAGCGCCGGCTAGAGTGCTGCTACGGCGAGGACTGGGCCTGCCGATTGCTCCCTTGGCGGCTGCTCAAGCGGCGGAGGCGTCGGAGGTTCCAGCGACTCCGGCGAGCTCTTCGCGACTCCGGAGACGAGCGACGACAGCTACGAGCCCCCGAGCCGGCGCTGCTCCTGGAGCAGGGCGGGCTCGTCAGGCCGTCGCCGACTCTGATCTGGATGGGGTTGGCGCCGGTGCTTGACGGCCCACTGTTGATGATGGTGTCTTTTGCAGGGGCGCATGTAGTTATCGTCCTTTTAGGATCTGTTCCCTGCGAGGAATCAAAGACGCGTCCCGTGGGGGCTGGTAAGGTGCCTGTGATCTTGTTTTGTTAATATAACCCTTGTCGTAGAACTGTGCGAGTTGCTCATTCCGTCTTAGCTCAGTTCTCCCTTTCGAACCTCATGAGGGCTTGGTGCTCTGCGCCGACAGGTCCCAGTCCCAAGGCGGCTTCAGCCGTCGCTGGTATGCCAGGTCGCGATGCCGTGGTCAAGGCCAGGAGGTGAGCGACCCGGGGTCCGGTAAGAGCCCCTGAGTCGCGATGCTCAGGAGGTCCCCTTTGGCTCTCAAGCAGCCGTCGTTCAATGAGAAAGGAGAGCGGCGTCGCTAACACGGGATTGCATTAGGTGCGGGGGTGGTGCCACGATAGCTGGTGCTTCCGGGTGGTGACTTATCTCGAGAATCAGGGGCCGCTCTTTGGTGTGTCGCCGGGTCCGTGCATCGGCAGGCGTGAGGTTGCTCGGCGAGGTCCTCGCGTGTCCCTCCCCTCTCGCCTTTGCTCCCCTTTCTGCTCTACGTCCTCGGGTCCCAGCCCTCGAGCGAGTCTCAGCCGTCGCTGGTATGCCAGGTCGCGATGCCGTGGACAAGGCCAGAGGGTGAGGGCTGGAGAGCCAGTAGGAGCCCTGAGTCGCGATGCTCAGGCACCCCCTTTTAACGTGCAAGCGGTTCGCGCGGATGAGAGTGAAGGAGACACCGCAAGGGCCTCGCCTGACGCAGCTCCTTTAGGAGATCCTGTAGACCCATCATAGAAAGAACGAGGGGTTGCCATGACAATTGACAGTCAGCCGTTGGTTGCTTCTGAGGGGCGATGAGGCACTGAAGGCTTGACGAGGTGGCGCCATGCGGGGTTGCCGCGGCCAGAGCTCAGCCATTCAGGTTTGTCGGCGTTGCAGGGACGGACCCATGCGCAAGCGTCGTGCCATTTGGGAGCAGCTCCGTTAGTTGGCGTCAGTTGAGCGGGCAACTAGGTCAATCACATTAGCCGCGAAGGAGTGGATTCGTTCAAATAGATGCTAGGAAGGCGGACATCACTGGGTCAGGCCCGAGCGACTTGGGGATGATGCAGCCCGTGGGGCGCCCCCAACAAAGTAAGCTAACAACATGAAATAAAAGGGATACATGCCGCAGGGACGGACCCACACGGCCTGGGAATAATGCAGCCCTGGGGGGCGCTCCCAGCTGGAAATGAAACTTGAAAGATGTCACCTGATGATGTTGAGGACGAAGGAGTGTTGGTGTAGCAGACTCGGTGGGCTGCGGAAGCCGATCCTCACGAGCCCCCAGGCCCAGGGGCCTCGGGAGGCTCTGAAGGCGCTGGTGGCTCTTCGCGGACCATCTCCATCTCCGCCAGGGCTGCGGAACGCCTGGCCTCTTGAGCCTTCATGATGCCCCTCATGAGGCGCTAGTACATGGCAGCCGCGTTCGGCAAGCCATAAGGCATGCGAACGTAGCTGTGGGGTGGACCTTCGCAGCGCCCCACTCGCGAGGGCCAGAGGCGCTCCAGAGAGGCGACTCGATTGAGCCCTTGTATGTCGATGCAGACGCGCAGCCCACCATCCTCGCCTGGATGGGGAGCCACAGCTGGGAGGCGGCGGCCGCCTTTCATGACTCTTGACTCATGTAGCTCCTGAATGGCCTTGCTGACGAACTCCTGAGGGTTTGGCTCTCCTTGCCTTACTCCTTCTTGAGGGAAACGTGCTTCGAAACACGCCTCCATGTGGTGCCCAAGCGCCTCCCTCGTGACCTTAGCCAGGTCGGTGGCCCTCCAGGGGAGAGCCTCCGAGCCCTGCCTGAGGAGGGCGCTGGGCGCGCTTTCCTATGCGATGGAAGGAGGTTCCCCCTGGGCAGGCGCGGGCCCTGAGGGGCCTGCCTCCTGAGGGGCCAGGCCGGATGATGTCTTCTTCTTCCTCGGGGCGGTCTCGGGAAGCCTCCTGCTTCCGCGATCCGGGTCTTCCAGCGATGCGGCCTGAAAGGCTCGTTCCAGGGAACACACCGCGTCCTTCTCTTCATAGGGCACCGTGATGACTCCGCCACTTCCTGGCATCTTGAGGAAGTTGTAGCTGTGGTGAGTTACAGCCATGAACTTGGCTAGCGCTGGGTACCCAAGGATGGCGTTGTACGGCAGGCAAATGTGAGTGACGTCGAAGTCGATGAGCTCAGTGCGGTAGTTGTCGCGTGCCCCGAAGGTGACAGGGAGGCGGACCTGCCCAATCGGGACCGTGGAGCCGTCGGTGACTCCGGATAAAGGCTTGGTTGGCTGAAGCTGGTTGTAGGGCACTTGGAGATTGTTGAATGTTTCCACGGACAGGACGTTGAGCCCTGCCCCGCCATCGATGAGGGTCCTGGTGACCACCATGTTGCTGATGATTGGGGAACAAAGCATCGGGAGGACTCCGGCTGTGGCCGCACACTTGAGCTGATCTGCTGAGCTGAACGTGATGGCGCACGCCGACCACCTGAGAGGGCGCGTGGCTTCGAGCTTGGGGAGGACTACATTCACTTCGCGGGCGAACTGCTTGAAGATGCGTTGAGAGGCTGGGGCTTGAGCCCCGCCCAGGATGCAGGCGATCGCGCGCGGCTCCTGGAAGCCCCCAGCCCCCTCGTCCTGATGGCGGCCCTTGTTTCTCCTTCACTGCGGCGGCAGCGGAGGGAGGCCTGCGTTGCCTCGCGGGCGATCCTCGCGAGGCCGATCCCTCCAGTCTCCCTCGCGAGGCGGGTCTTGCCTGCGATCCTCGCGAGGTCGATCGCGCCACCCTTGGTGCGGGCAGCGGTCTTCCCAGCGTCCTGCGTTCCTTCCTCCTCGACCGTAGCCCCGGTCACCGCGGTCGGGGCGATGGCCGATCCTTCCTTCTCGCACGGCTCGAAGCTCTTGACATTCATTGGTGTTGTGGGTGTGGAGGTCGTGGTACACACAGTACCGACTGCCCTTGGAAGGTTCGGGCTGATCTCTGCCCCGCTTGGTGTCTGGTTCTGCCGCGAGCACGACAGCCCCCTTGCGCTTCACATCCTTGGCCTTGGGCTTCTTCTCTTCTGGGTCTGCAGCAGGCAGCTCGAGGAGGGAGAGACGCCCTTCCTCAGCCCTGGCGCACTTGGTTGCCAAGTTGAACAACTCCAAGGAAGTGCACAGGTCTGCATGCATCGCCAGCTCCTCCATCATCTTGACATCGCGCACGCAGTCGGAGAAGGATGAGATGATGGCCTCCTCGGTCACCTTGGGAATCTTGAGGCGTGCGTTGTTGAAGCGCTGGATATACTTCTGCAGGGTCTCTCTGGGTTGTTGCTTGATGCGGCGCATGTCACTCACGGCGGGTGGCCGGTCGCGAGTACCTTGGAAGTTGGCGATGAAGCGGGTGCGCATCTCGTCCCAGGAGGAGATCGTGCCTGGAGCCAGGTTCAGGAGCTAGGTGCGTGCCCCGTCCTTGAGCGCCATGGGAAACCAGTTCGCCATGACCTTCTCGTCTCCGTTGGCAGCTTCAATGCCCAGCTCATAGAGCTGGAGGAACTCCGCAGGGTCGGCCGTGCCATCTTAACGAGGAGGCAGGTCTGGCTTGAACTTGCCGGGCCACGCGATGCTGCGTAGCTCATTGGTGAAGGCACGGCAGCCAGCTGTGGCCACAGGAGGCCTTGGGTGATGGAGAGCTTGGTCTTGCATGTCCCCACGCGCTGCAGCTGGGAGCAGCGCGGGGTCTTGACGTGTGGGAGCAGGAGCATGTTCGCGACGTGCTGGAGCAGGGAGCGCCCGGGCAGCTTCTTGCGGGCAAGGGACTTCTTGGCAGCTCTGCTCTTGCCGCGCTGGCACCTAACAGAGCGGGTTCCGCCCAGGGGCCACGTGCCTTGGAGCCATGGCGCCTTCTTGAGGAGGAGGCAGTCGGGGCGCCGCTGGAGCTTCGTCGCCCACGCGGGGCGGGGTGCGGTGCAGCGGAACGGACAGCGCAGGAGAGCCCCCTGCGGCACGGACGAGCTCGGCGACGCGGTCAAGCCATTCTTCATAGACGTCGTCGACGGGACGGTAGCGCAGGAGCTCGTTTGCCGCGATGAGCGCAGCTCAAGCCTCCATGGATGCGCGGAGCGCGCGGGACGAAGAACCAGCTGGGGTGAGCGAGGGAGTAGCGGTGCGTCCGTCTTGCCGCACGGACGGATGCTGAGACGACGCTTGCTGCTCGTCCCCCGCCGAGACGGTGGCAGCGTTGACGGCAGGTGACGGGGAACGGTGAGGACGCCCGCCGACAGCAGCCATCTGGGCGACGCGGGAAGCGAGAGCGGCCCGGCGCTCGGCGCGGGCCCGACGAGCGTCAGACATGGACGCGATGGTCGGAGGAGAACGGGGTGGTGGAAGACGAATTCCGGCGCACCCCTACCTGGCGCGCCAAATGTCGGATTTCGGGTTCCGGCAGACCCTTGAGGTTCGAACACTGGGGTGCGCGCGGAGATTTCGCCTTCTACCTACCTGCACCCCTCCGCCTCGCTAAGATCTAAGCTATGGAAAGAACAGCACAAGAGACACAGGGTTTATACTGGTTCGGGCCACTGTTGTGGTGTAATACCCTACTCCAGTGTGTGGTGTGGTGGATTGCCTCTTGGGTTGATGATGATGAGCAATACAAGGAAGAACAGCCTCGCGAGGGTCTGTTCTTGGCTGGGGCGACGAACTGCTAGGAGGAGTTCAGTCACCCTTCTCTCTCTCTCTCTATCTATCTATCTATCTATCTCTCTTCTCGATTCTCTCTCTGATTTTGATCTCGATCCCAGCTTGTTTCTGGGTTGGCCGATTCTCGATCCTCTCTACCCTGGGGGTGGCTAGTCCTATTTATAGGCAAAGGCCCTGGGCCTCTTCCCAAATATTGAGCGGGAAGGGCGCCAACAATTGGCCATTTTGAAGGGGAACATCTGGTACACTTATCCTGACTAAAGTTGGTCCTCGCCTGCCAAAGGCTCTGGTGGTGACGCTGGCTTGGGCTCCACAATGACTTCCTCCCTGCTGTTGGACTGGTCTTGGTCTCGTTGCACCGAAACGGGTGCCTTTGCTTGATGCTCTCGCCTGCGCTTGCTCCCTTTGCACCAAAGAGGAAAGGAGGACACTGCGCGGGGTGGCACCCGCCTGGCGCCCTTGGTCGTCATGGCTTGCGTCACGGGCACCTCGTGAGGTACCCGACCTTGATCTCTCCGCCTCCTCGCTAGCCAGCCTGATGAGGCCGTGCCTGAGGAAGCTCCGTGTCGTCCGCCTCGTGAGGCTTGGCCCCTCGCGAGGGTCTTGGGTCTGTGTTGATGAAGATGGGCCGTGCTGGGCCCCCCTTTGAGCCACGCCGCAGGCCGCAGGCAGGCAAGTTTGGGGACCCCCGTTCCCAGAACGCCGACACTTTGAGAGAGATTTCAGTCTGGTTATGGTAATGCAAGTTATGCTAGTTCGTCGAGTCCAGCCTTGCAAACGTCGGCCCCTCCGAATGTGGGAATTCAACCCGGAAGAACCACGAGCTATTCAGCACTTCTTCGGCATGACGCTCGAAGAGATGTTCAAATCGTTCTTCGGACCCCAAATAGAGTGTCCGGACACCACTGAGGATGTGGGTTTGAGCTGCAACCACCCTGATACCCAAGTAAGTAATCCCATGGCCGAACACACTATCCTTTTATTTATCATGACATCATTCTAAAAAGTCGCTCTTTGGCCAGGACTAGATAACAAAGGCGAAGATGATCAGGTGTCCGGCCCCCCTTCCTGAAGGCTTGGACAATCCGGTACTGGACAAAATGCTCGAGCCAGCGTCTTATCAAGTGCCCTCAAAGGAAGATGAAGGGGGGAATAAAGAGGCCGACAGCGGGCCTCACTCGCTACTTGTCCCAAACGAGGGGATGAGCGCCTCCGCGAGGGAGGATAAACAGGAGGGAAAAATCTGACATTCCCTCTCCCCGGGGAAGGAAGAGGACTACCTCTGAAGATCCGGAAACTAAGGTTTCCAAACGGGAGAAGAAATCTTCACCAGAGGGTCCTGCCTCGGAGGGTATTCTTGCCGCACAATGTCCGTGCGAGGATCAGCCCTCTACCGAGCTGTAAGTAATCAAAAAGTACTTAATAATGAAAATATCCTACCTTACTTCTAAAGACAATAACCGATGCTTATAAATTGTAATCCGGATCGCAGCCCTTGTCGACAGAGTTCGTCTTCGGGGGATCTTCCTCCGGAGATGATGGAGAGCGAAACGCCTCCTCCCGACACCCAGCCTCCGGAGGCGGGAGACCCTGAAGTGTCGTCGCGGAGGGTATCTCCTGATCCGCCCAGGCCAGAGGATAACCCTTTGGCTACCCGGAATCCTCAGTATCCAGCTCCTAAGGAGAGCGATGGCAAGAGTCCGGAACCGTACAAAGTGCGGTCGGACGCATTGAGGGATCTTCTGGGGCAAGCGGCCGTCTCAGAAGTGCATCGTACGCTGACGGGTACGATAATTGAAAGGATTTCATCCGTTGAAAGCGGATGGCATGAAGCCTTTATGAGTCTGTTGAAAGGCTTTGAGGTACGTGAAATAGTGTATGTTTTTATAGTACCGCACACGTTAGGTGTGCCCTATGCAGATAGTGGCCCCTGAGACTCTGGTTGTCGTCGAGAACGGCGGCAAATCGAGGATCATATTCCCAGGTAATAACCCGACTGCCTTTATGTGCAGGTGGCTGAGGCTCCGGTGGCTAGCCAGACTGATGAGTTTACCGAGCTAAAGCGGCAACTTGATGCGGCCGATGCCAATATCGTGCTTGTCAACCAGCGGCTTGACGAGGCACAGGGTAAGTGATTTCTCTGGTGATCGTCACATAATAAGAGGAGCATGATGCCAGTATCTTTAATATGTTGTGACTGCAGATGGAGCTGCTACCATGGAGACCCTTCGGGCGGAGCTTGCCCGAGCCGAGGAACAAGCAAGGAGTAGCAATGCGGTCGCTCTGAAGGCGGCCGAAGAGTTGAGGGCCGAATAGGCCGCGCATTGCGAGAGCAAGGAAAGAATAGCCAGAATGGCTATAGAGTTGAAAGATGCCGCTGACCGCTATCAGCTTCTTGAAGAAGAAAGCCGAGTGAAGGCGACGGTTCTAGAGAAGGCCCTGGTAGCTGCCAAGGAAGCCCGCTCCAAAATTAGAGCGACGAAGGAGGAGCTGCATCAAGCTATAGATATCGTGTCTGGGAAGCCCTTCTTGTTGCGGACGAAGTTCGGAGATCCGAAGTATGCTCCTCTTGATCGACTATGGAGTTCTGCGGATGCCTATGTGGATTTGGCTGCAAGTGCTGCTGATGCGGCCTAGTACTTCAAGGATCAGAAAGATCACGAAGTGGAAAAGCTGTTCTAGTCACAGTTTCATGCTCCAGTCCGTCCGCTGCTGTTGAATGAGCGAATGGCCGAGTGGCCCGAGCTCCATAGGTTGTCCGGACTTGCCATGAGGTCCGTTGTGGATCATCTGTGGCCGGGAGGGCCAAGGCCGAATAACTATTTAGTTTAGTGCAACAATTCCTTGGTGTTGTGCCGCGCATCGATGCTATGAAGAGATTAGCGTGCATAGAGGGTGCGTGGATGGCCTTTGCCCGTGTCAAGACATACTGGGCGGAGATGGAGGCCACCACTGTTGCGACACAGGGTTCGGCCGTAGGCCGAGTGGCTGCCGAGCACTACTTTGAAGAAGTTCTTGAAGGTGCTCGTTCGATAGAGGCTCAGTGCTTGAAGAATATTATGTTCTTGTGACATGTACCTCCATTGTAAAAACAATTTTTTATTGATTTATCAAGGATGTATTTATACTTTTGCCCGAAAGTACTATGATGCCTCCTGTGCGGCCGTTTATGTATATATGTATATAACCTGAAAGTTTGCAGTCGTCAGCTTTCGCCCCCGCACATATAATGCGGGGGTGTTCGCAGAAAACGCGAATCCACACTTGATCCAATGTCTTGGTCCATTAAGGAGGTGGTAGTGCAGCAAACGAGGCAATCGGACTATATTGCTTTAACACATTCACTTAGCCATAGGAGTTTGACAGTGGGGCTACTATATAGCCCCTGGTACTTCTGCGCTCGTCCGAATATGGGGCGCGTATGTACATGACCGGGAAACGGCCCTTCGTTAATGCGGAGGAATCCCGAAGATTCCGCCGAGTCATCGAGTGGTTGACCAATCTCTTGTTATATCACGACAGTCAGTTTTCGGCTTTCTCTACTGAGGTGCTCATCCAGATGAACTAGGGCACAATCGCAGTAGTTCTCCCAGTGCTACCTTAGCCGATATAATGGAACGTAAGGTACCAAAACGTGGGAGCCGGGCAAACCCAACATTTGACCAAAGACATGTTCGGAGCTGATGCATATAGGGCCAAACTCGTGACGCCGAACACTCCCTAAGGTGTTCGGTCTTTATAACATATACTGGGCTAAACAATGCCCTTAATAATAAACCCCATGTGTCTAGGTACGTGCAGTATCCTGACGTGGCCACATGCCAATAACGTCAGCATCCTTCTCGGTTTTGTGGAGTATCCGGAGGATGTGAGCAACAAGAGACAGTAAAAAAGGTTTACGCAGGGTCTTAATGTAAAAAGAAACCTTTGGGCGGGTCCCTGCTGCACGTCTGCGCCTGTGTCTCCGTTGTGCCGTGTCCTGGACGGGTGTAGCACGATTGTCATCTGTAAAAGGAAAGAACTTAGGTGAAAGTTGTCGGGCCAAAAAAAGAGAATTGGTTATTATCAATGAACTATCAAAATTCAAGAGAAGTCAAGTTGAGCTGGGCTGGCCCTGATTACACGTGGGAAGCCCCTGGTATCGTCTATGAGGGTTTGGTCATCAAACCAGTCTCATGTATATATGGTGGAGTGCCAGACTCGTCTAACCGTGTCTGTGGTCTTGACGACCTATCATTTTTTCTGGTTGGTGAGGCCGTCTAGTTCGCGGCTGTTAAAGCTGCCGTATCCTCTTCCGCACGTAAAAAACGTTCAGTATTTCCGCTAACTGTGATGATGCCACGTGGACCGGGCATCTTAAGCTTGAGAAAAGCATAATGCGGTATTGCATTAAAACGAGCGAAAGCCATTCTTCCGAGTAGTGCTTGATAACCACTTCGGAATGGAGCAACGTGGAAAGTTAGCCTTTCGCTTCGGAAGTTATCGGGAGAACCGAATACAACCTCTAGCAGTAGAGAGCCCATATAGCGGGCCTCTTGACCTGGTATTACTCCCTTGAAGGTAGTATTACTATGTCTTATTTGTGTCGGGTCTATCCCCATTTTGTGGACTGTGTCCTGATATATCAGATTTAGATCACTGCCGCCGTCCATGAGGACTCGTGTGAAATGGTACCCATTTATTATTGGGTCTAATACCAAGGCCGCCAGTCCTTCATGCCGGATACTTGTCGCGTGATCCCTATGATCAAAAGTGATCGGGCAGGCCAACGAGGGGTTGAACCTAGGGGTGACGGGCTCTATGGCGTGTGTGTCTCGGAGTGCATGCTTGCTTCTCCTCTTCGTCACATGGATCACATTTACCGTTTTAACCTCTGGTGGGAACTTTTTCTGTCCTCCGGTGCTTTGCTGGCGAGGTTCATCCTCGTCTTCGCTTGGTGTCTCTTCCCCTTTGTGTTCGGCGTTTACCTTACCGGCCTGCTTGAAGACCCAACATTCTCTGTGGGTGTGATTTGCAGGTTTGTCGGGGGTGCCGTGAATCTGACAGAGCTTGTCAAGAATCTTGTTTAGGCCAGATGGTCCTTCTCTGCTGCCTTTGAAAGGCTTTTTCCGCTGACCTGGTCGAGAGCCCCTGAATCCAGCGTTTACCGCCGTATTATCTGGGCTACCTGCTTTATTTCGACGCTTGTTTTTGATGCGTCATGGTTTTCCATTGCCATCCTTGACTTCGGATGTGCTTGGGTCGCTGGTGCTACTACAGGCCAACCAGCTGTCTTCGCCCGCGCAAAAGCGGGTCATGAGGCTTGTTAGGGCTGCCATTGTTCTCGGTTTTTCTTGGCCGAGGTGTCTGGTGAGCCATTCGTCTCGGACACTATGTTTAAAAGCTGCTAAGGCTTCGGCGTCCGGATAGTCAACGATTTGGTTCTTCTTGGTGAGGAACCTGTTCCAAAGCTTTTGGGCGGACTCTCTGGACTGTTGGATTATATGACTTAAATCATCTGCATCCGGAGGTCAGACATAAGTCCCTTGAAAATTAGCCCGAAAAGCGTCCTCGAGCTCCTCCCAACTTCCAATTGAGTTTTCGAGGAGGCTTTTCAACCAGTGCCGAGCTGGCCCTTTAAGCTTGAGGGGCAAGTATTTAATGGCATGGAGATCGTCTCCGCGAGCCATATGAATATGGAGGATAAAGTCCTCGATCCAGACTCCAGGGTCTGTGGTCCCGTCGTATGCCTCTATGTTCACTGGTTTGAATCCTTCTGGGAATTCGTGATCCAGCACCTCATCGGTGAAACATAGGGGGTGTGCGGCACCCCTGTATTGGGATATGCCATGGTGTTCGGACGGTTGTAGTATTCGGTTTTGATTTTGTGCCGGAGCGCGCTTCCTAGATCCATAAATGGATCTGGTCACGCCAGATGTTTGGCGCAAGTTCTCACGTAGGTCGTGTGTTGACTTATGTGCGACTTTGTTAGCCGCTCTATCGCGGTCACAAGGTGGTGCATCTGGCCGGTTGGCCGTATCATTTTTCGGCTGTGTGGGCTCTAAGGCCTCATCGTCGAATTCAGGTAATAGCTTGTGCTTTGGATAGCTATTTGTGTGGTAACTTCCACCATACTTTGTTTCGTCGTCGAGTACTTTGTTCCACCTGCTGTTGAGCGTATCTTGTGCGGCCTTAAGCCTTTGCTTCTGCTTCTTCAGGCTCCTTGCTGTGGCAATAAGCCTTCTGCGGAGGTTCTCTTGCTCCAAGTGCGTTTCCGGGATGATGTGTGCATCTTCGTCCAGACTGTTTTCCTCCCCAGACGGTGTTTGATGAGGTTTATCCTTGGCGTTGCCGTGTTCGGACGCCGGATCCGCACTATGTTTGCTGTTTGCATCTTGATCGTGCTCTGCCACCGGGGCGGTGCAGTGGTCGTTTCTTCTAGAGTCGACTGGACTATTATTTCCTCTTGCGCTGTTATCACTGTTTTTGCTATGGCGGGACTTAGAGCGGCGCCGCTGATGTCGGCGCTTGGGTTGCTTGGAGGGGGCATCCTCCGCTGTTTCTTCGCCATTGCCCTCTTTGGGTGTATCCACCATGTATATGTCATGTGATGAAGTGGTTATCCGGCGCCCTGTGGGCGCTGGTTCCTGTTCGTCTCCTGCATCTTCGTTCATGCCGTCGATGTCTTTGGAGTCAAAGTTAAGCATGTCGGTTAAGTCGTCGACAGTGGCTACCAAGTGGGTGGTTGGTGGGCAGCGAATTTCTTCGTCGTCCGCATCCCATTCTAGCCGAACATAGTTCGGCCAAGGTTCTCCTGACAGGGAGAGAGACCTTAATGTATTTAGCAGATCACCGAAAGGTGAGTGCTGAAAGATATCCGCGGAGGTGAACTCCATGATCAGCGCCCAGTCGGGTTCGACGGGCACGGATGTAAGCGGCTCAGAGTCCGTGGCCGGAGATGAATCCAGTGGTTCGGCGACACAGCTCTAGTAAGGGGTAAAGTCAGCATCCGGCTCTATCGCCGCTGAGAGCGCGGCCTCCGTGGCGGGGTCTATCCCTCCGCTCTCGGATGGCGTGATTTGCTCCGGATTGATGACCGGAGTAGTTGCAGATGCGATCTCCCAAATACTGTCCGATGATAGAGTTATGTCATGCTCGTCGTGATAGTGCGGCGCACCTGACACAGGCTCGAATCTGTCGAAGATCAAGTCTCCGTGGATGTCGGTAGTGTAGTTCAACTTTCCGAATCTAACCTGATGGAAAGGGGAGTAGCTCTCGGTCTGCTCCAGATGGCCAAGCGAATTGGCCCGCAGTGCGGAGTCGCCGAATACAAGGATCTGTCCGGGGAGGCAAACCTCACCCTGGACCGCATCGCTACCGATGATCGAAGGAGCCATCAAGCCTTATGGTGGCGACACAGTGGAACTCTCAATGAAAGCACCAATATCAGTGTCAAAACCGGTGGATCTCGGGTAGGGGGTCCCGAACTATGCGTTTAAGGCGGATGGTAACAAGAGGCAGGGGACACGATGTTTACCCAGGTTCAGGCCCTCTTGATGGAGGTAATACCCTACGTCCTACTTGCTTGTTCTTGATGATATGAGTATTACAAGAGTTGATCTACAACGAGATCGTAGAGGCTAAACCCTAGAAGCTAGCCTATGGTATGATTGTATGTTGTCCTACGGACTAAACCCTCCGGTTTATATAGACATCGGAGGGGGCTAGGGTTACACAAGGTCGGTTACAAGGGAGGAGATTTACATATCCCTATTGCCTAGCTTGCCTTCCACGCCAAGGAGAGTCCCATCCGGACACGGGATGAAGTCTTCAATCTTGTATCTTCATAGTCCAACAGTCCGGCTGTCCGGAGACCCCCTAATCCAGGACTCCCTCACGCACACTGAAAGATCTACTAGTAAAAAGGTGCATGCAATTGAGGAGATTAATGTTTTGAGTGGAAAGATGGATGAGCGTATGAAATTGTTTGCTAATAAGAGTGCTCCTACTGATCCTAATGATATGCCTTTGTCTACTTTGATTGAGAATAATAATGAACCTATGGATGTGAATTTTGTTGGTAGGAACAATTTTGGTAACAACGCATATAGAGGTAATTTTAATTCTAGGCCATTTCCTAGTAATTCCTCTAATAATTATGGTAATTCCTACAAAAATTCTTATGGAAATTATAATAAGATGCCCTCTGATTTTGAATCTAATATTAAAGAATTTATTAGGCACAAAAGAGTTTCAATGCTTTGATTGAAGAAAAATTGCTTAAGATTGATGAGTTGGCTAGGAACGTGGATAGAATTTCTCTTGATGTTGATTCTTTGAAACTTAGATATATTCCACCTAAGCATGATATCAATGAGTCTCTCAAAGCCAAGAGAATTTCCATTGATGAGTGCAAAGAAAGAACCGCAAGGATCCGTGCTAAGAAAGATTGTTTTGTAAAAGCGTGTTCTTCTAGTTTTCATGATAATAAAGATGAAGATCTAAAAGTTATTGATGTATCCCCTATTGAATCTTTGTTTTCCAATATGAATCTTGATAATGATGGGACTGGAGATGAGTCAACTTTAGTTAGAAGGCGTCCCAAAAATTCGGAGTTTTTAGATCTTGATGCAAAAATTGTTAAAAGTGGGATTGAAGAGGTCAAAACTTTAAATAGAAATGAACCCACTACCTTGGATTTCAAGGAATTTAATTATGATAATTTCTCTTTGCTAGATTCTATTTCCTTGTTGCAATCCGTGCTAAATTCTCCTCATGCTTATAGTCAAAATAAAGCTTTTACTAAACATATCGTTGATGCTTTGATGCAATCTTATCAAGAAAAGCTGGAGTTGGAAGTTTCTATCCCTAGAAAAATTTATGATGAGTGGGAACCTACAATTAAAATTAAAATTAAAGATCATGAGTGCTATGCTTTGTGTGATTTGGGTGCTAGTGTTTCCATGATTCCAAAAACTTTGTGTGATTTGCTAGGTTTCCGTGAATTTGATGATTGTTCTCTAAACTTGCACCTTGCGGATTCCACTATTAAGAAACCTATGGGAAAGATTAATGATGTTCTTATTGTCGCAAATAGGAATTATGTGCCCGTAGATTTCATTGTTCTTGATATAGATTGCAATCCTTCATGTCCTATTATTCTTGGTAGACCTTTCCTTAGAACGATTGATGCAATTATTGATATGAAGGAAGGGAATATTAAATTCCAATTTCCATTAAGGAAATGCATGGAACACTTTCCTAGGAAGAAATTTAAATTACCATATGAATCTATTATGAGAGCCACTTATGGATTTCCTACCAAAGATGGCAATACCTACATCTATCCTTGCTTTTATGCCTAGCTAAGGGCGTTAAACAATAGCGCTTGTTGGGAGGCAAACCAATTTTATTTTTATTCCTTGATTTTTGCTCCTGTTTAGTAATGAAAAATTTATCTAGCCTCTGTTTTGGTTGTGTTATTTGTGTTTAACTTCCTCATGTCCAGCAATTTATTTTAGAATTTTTGGGGTTCCAGAAGTCTGCGTTAGTTACAGATTACTACACACTGTTCTGTTTTTGACAGATTCTATTTTCGTGTGTTGTTTGCTTATTTTAATGAATCTATGGCTAGTAAAAGAGTTTATAAACCATAGAGAAGTTGGAATAGAGTAGGTTTGACACTAATATAAATAAAGAATGAGTTCATTATAGTACCTTGAAGTGTTGTTTTGTTTTTTTCGCTAACGGAGCTCACGAGATTCTCTTGTTAAGCCATGTGTTGTGAAGTTTTCATGTTTTGGGTAAAGATTTGATGGACTATGGAACAAGGAGTGGCAAGAGCCTAAGCTTGGGGATGCCCATGGAACCCCAAGGTAAAATACAAGGACACAAAAAAGCTTAAGCTTGGGGATGCCCCGGAAGGCATCCCCTCTTTTGTCTTTGTTCATCGGTAACTTTACTTGGAGCTATATTTTTATTCACCACATGATATGTGTTTTGCTTGGAGTGTCTTGTATGATTTGAGTCTTTGCTTTTTAGTTTAGCACAATCATCCTTGCTGTACACACCTTTTGAGAGAGAGACACATGAATTAGAATTTGTTAGAATACTCTATGTGCTTCACTTATATCTTTTGAGCTATGTAGTAATTGATCTCTCATGCTTCACTTATATTATTTTGAGAGTCCTATAGAACAGCGTGGTAATTTGCTTTTAGGCATAATAAAAACTTTCATATAGGTGCATTGAATACTAAGAGAAGTTTTATACTTGATGATTGTTTTGAGATATGGAGATGGTGATATTAGAGTCATGCTAGTTGAGTAGTTGTGAATTTGAGAAATACTTGTGTTGAAGTTTGTGATTCCCGTAGCATGCACGTATGGTGAACCATTATGTGATGAAGTCAGAGCATGATTTATTTATTGATTGCCTTCCTTATGAGTGGCGGTCGGGGACGAGCGATGGACTTTTCCTACCAATCTATCCCCCTAGGAGCATGCGCGTAGTACTTTGTTTCGATAACTAATAGATTTTTGCAATAATTATGTGAGTTCTTTATGACTAATGTTGAGTCCACCCTCACCCTTCCACAATTGCTAGCCTCTCTAGTACCACACAACTTTCGCCGGTACCATAAACCCACCATATACCTTCCTCAAAACTGCCACCATACCTACCTATTATGGCATTTCCATAGCCATTATGAGATATATTGCCATGCAACTTTCCACCGTTCTATTATTATGACACGCTTCATCATTTTCATATTGCTTTGCATGATCATGTAGTTGACATCGTATTTGTGGCAAAGCCACCATTCACAATTCTTTCATACATGTCACTCTTGATTCATTGCATGTCCCGATACACCGCCGGAGGCATTCACACAGAGTCATATTTTGTTCTAAGTATTGAGTTGTAATTCTTGAGTTGTAAGTAAAAAGAAGTGTGATGATCATCGTTATTAGAGCATTGTCCCAGTGAGGAAAGGATGATGGAGACTATGATTCCCCCACAAGTCGGGATGAGACTCCGTACGAAAAGTAAAAAAAATAAAAAAGGGAAAAGAGGCCAAAAATAGAAAGAAGGCCCAAACAAAAAATGAAATGAGAGAAAAGGAGAGAAGGGACAATGTTACTATCGTTTTTCCACACTTGTGCTCCAAAGTAGCACCATGATATTCATGATAGAGAGTCTCTTATGTTGTCACTTTCATAAACTAGTGGGAATTTTACATTACAGAACTTGGCTTGTATATTCCAATGATGGGCTTCCTCAAATTGCCCTAGGTCTTCGTGAGCAAGCAAGTTGGATGCACACCCACTTAGTTTCTTTTGTTGAGCTTTCATACACTTATAGCTCTACTGCATCTGTTGCATGGCAATCCCTACTCACTCACATTGATATCTATTAAGGGGCATCTCCATAGCCCGTTGATACGCCTAGTTGATGTGAGACTGTCCTCTCCTTTTTTGTCTTCTCCACAACCACCATCCTATTCCACCATAGTGCTATATCCATGGCTCACGCTCATATATTGCGTGAAGATTGAAAAGTTGAGAACATCAAAAGTATGAAACAATTTCTTGGCTTGTCATCGGGGTTGTGCATGATTTAATACTTTGTGTTATGAAGATAGAGCATGGCCAGACTATATGATTTTATAGGGATAACTTTCTTTGGCCATGTTATTTTGAGAAGACATGATTGCTTAGTTAGTATACTTGAAGTATTATTATTTCTATGTCAATATTAAACTTTTATCTTGAATCTTTCGGATCTGAACATTCATGCCACAATAAAGAAAAATTACATTGAGAAATATGTTAGGAAGCATTCCACATCAAAAATTCTGTTTTTATCATTTACCTACTCGAGGACGAGCAGGAATTAAGCTTGGGGATGCTGATACGTCTCCAACGTATCTATAATTTTTGATTGTTCCATGCTATTATATTATCTATTTTGGATGTTAATGGGCTTATTTTTACACTTTTATATTATTTTTGGGACTAACCTATTAACCGGAGGCCCAGCCCAAATTGCTGTTTTTTGTGCCTATTTTAGAGTTTCGCCAAAAAGGAATATCAAACGGAGTCCAAATGGAATGAAACCTTCGGGAGCGTTATTTTTGGAACAAACGTGATCCAGGAGACTTGGAGTGGATGTCAAGAATCAATCGAGGAGGCCATGAGGTAGGGGCGCGCCCACCCCCTGGGCGCGCCCTCCACCCTCCTGAGCCCCTCATTGCTCCACCGACCTACTTCTTCCTCCTATATATATCCATATACCCCGCAAACATCCAGGAGCACCAAGAAAACCTAATTCCACCGCCGCAACCTTCTGTACCCAAGAGATCCCATCTTGGGGCCTTTTCCAGAGCTCCGCCGGAGGGGGCATTGATCATGGAGGGCCTGTACATCAACTCCATGGCCTCTCCGATGATGTGTGAGTAGTTTACTTCAGACCTTCGGGTCCATAGCTAGTAGCTAGGTGGCTTCTTCTCTCTCTTTGGATCTCAATACAAAGTTCTCCTCGATTCTCTTGGAGATCTATTCGATGTAATCTTCTTTTGCGGTGTGTTTGTTGAGATCCGATGAATTGTGGGTTTATGATCAAGTTTATCTATAAAAAATATTTGAATCTTCTCTGAATTCTTTTATGTATTATTGGTTTATCTTTGCAAGTCTCTTTGAATTATCAGTTTGGTTTGGCCTACTAGATTGATCTGTCTTGCAATGGGAGAAGTGCTTAGCTTTGGGTTCAATCTTGCGGTGCTCGATCCCAGTGATAGAAAGGGAAACGACACGTATTGTATTGTTTCCATCGAGGATAACAAGATGGGGTTTATATCATATTGCATGAGTTTGTCCCTCTACATCATGTCATCTTGCTTAAGGCGTTACTCTGTACTTATGAAGTTAATACTCTAGATGCATGCTGGATAGCAGTCGATGTGTGGAGTAATAGTAGTAGATGCAGGCAGGAGTCGGTCTACTTGTCGCGGACGTGATGCCTATATACATGATCATGCCTAGATATTCTCATAATTATTCATTTTTCTATCAATTTCTCGACAGTAATTTGTTCACCCATCGTAATACTTATGTTATCTTGAGAGAAGCCACTAGTGAAACCTATGGCCCCCGGTTCTATTTTCCATCATACAAGTTTCCAATCTACTTTATTTTGCTATCTTTTACTTTGAATCTATATCACAAAAATACCAAAAATATTTATCTTATTATTATCATCTCTATCAGATCTCACTCTTGCAAGTGGCCGTGAAGGGATTGACAACCCCTTTATAGCGTTGGTTGTGAGGTTCTTATTTGTTTGTGTAGGTATGAGGTGACTCGCGCGTGGTCTCCTACTGGATTGACACCTTGGTTCCCAAACACTGAGGGAAATACTTACGCTGCTTTACTGCACCACCCTTTCCTCTTCAAGGGAAAACCAACGCAGTGCTCAAGAGGTAGCAAGAAGGATTTCTAAACGTGATGCAGGAGACTTGGAGTGGATGTCAAGAATGAATCGAGGAGGCCACGAGGCAGGGCGGCGCACGCACCCCCTAGGCACGCCCTCCACCCTCGTGGGCCCCTTGTTGCTCCACTGACCTACTTCTTCCTCCTATATATATCCATATACCCTGCAAACATCCAAGAGCACCATGAAAACCTAATTCCACCGCCGCAACGTTCTGTACCCAAGAGATCCCATCTTGGGGCCTTTTTCGGAGCTCCGCCAGAGGGGGCATTGATCACGGAGGGCCTCTACATCAACTCCATGGCCTCTCCGATGATGTCTGAGTAGTTTACTTCAGACCTTCGGGTCCATAGCTAGTAGCTAGATGGCTTCTTCTCTATCTTTGGATCTCAATACAAAGTTCTCCTCGATTCTCTTGGAGATCTATTCGATGTAATCTTCTTTTGCGGTGTGTTTGTCGAGATCCGATGAATTGTGGGTTTATGATCAAGTTTATCTATGAACAATATTTGAATCTTCTCTAAAAAAATTATGTATGATTGGTTTATCTTTGCAAGTCTCTTCGAATTATCAGTTTGGTTTGGCCTACTAGATTGATCCTTCTTGCAATGGGAGGAGTGCTTAGCTTTGGGTTCAATCTTGCGGTGCTCGATCCTAGTGACAGGAAGGGAAACGACATGTATTGTATTGTTTCCATCGAGGATAACAAGATGGGGTTTATATCATATTGCATGAGTTTATCCCTCTACATCATGTCATCTTGCTTAAGGCGTTACTCTGTTCTTATGAACTTAATACTCTAGATGCATGCTGGATAGCGGTCGATGTGTGGTGTAATAGTAGTAGATGCAGGCAAGAGTCGGTCTACTTGTCGCGGATGTGATGCCTATATACATGATCATGCCTAGATATTCTCATAATTATTCGCTTTTCTATCAATTGCTCGACAGTAATTTGTTCACCCACCGTAATACTTATGCTATCTTGAGAGAAGCCAGTAGTGAAACCTATGGCCCCCGGGTCTATTTTCCATCATACAAGTTTCCAATCTACTTTATTTTGCTATATTTTACTTTCAATCTATATCATAAAAATACCAAAAATATTTATCTTATTATTATCATCTCTATCAGATCTCACTCTTGCAAGTGTCCATGAAGGGATTGACAACCCCTTTATCGCATTGGTTACGCGGTTCTTATTTGTTTGTTTAGGTACGAGGTGACTCGCATGTGGTCTCCTACTGGATTGATACCTTGGTTGTCAAAAACTAAGGGAAATACTTACGCTGCTTTACGGCACCACCCTTTCCTCTTCAAGGGAAAACCAACGCAGTGCTCAAGAGGTAGCAAGAAGGATTTCTGGCGCCGTTGCCGGGGAGTGAAGCGCCTTTGGTAGGTGGAATTTGGTGAGGAAAAATTTATATAATGTGCTGAAATTTACTCTCACTTGTCACTATGGAACATAATCCTTTGAGGGGATTGTTTGGGGTATCTTCTCCCTGACCAGTAGAGCAAAGAGTTGCTCCTCAACCTACTGAACCTACTGAAAATGTTTATTTTGAAATTCCTTCGAGTATGATAGAGAAACTGCTAGCTAATCCTTTTGCAGGAGATGGAACATTGCATCCCGATTTGCACCTAATCTATGTGGATGAAGTTTGTGGATTATTTAAGCTTGCAGGTATGCCCGAGGATGTTATCAAGAAGAAGGTTGATGACCCACAAGTATAGAGGATCGCAACAGTTTTCGAGGGTAGAGTATTCAACCCAAATTTATTGATTCGACACAAGGGGAGCCAAAGAATATTCTCAAGTATTAGCACATGAGTTGTCAATTCAACCACACCTGGAAACTTAATATCTGCAGCAAAGTGTTTAGTAGCAAAGTAATATGATAGTAGTGGTAACGATGGTAAAAGGTAATGGTAGCAAAAGTAATATTTTTGGTATTTTCTAGTGATTGTAACAATAGCAACGGAAAAGTAAATAAGCGAAGAACAATATATGGAAAGCTCGTAGGCAATGCATCGGTGATAGAGAATTATGCCAGATGCGGTTCATCATGTAACAGTCATAACCTAGGGTGACACAGAACTAGCTCCAGTTCATCAATGTAATGTAGGCATGTATTCCGAATATAGTCATACGTGCTTATGGAAAAGAACTTGCATGACATCTTTTGTCCTACCCTCCCGTGGCAGCGGGGTCCTATTGGAAACTAAGGGATATTAATGCCTCCTTTTAATAGAGTACCGGACCAAAGCATTAACACATAGTACATGAACTCCTCAAACTACAGTCATCATCGGGAGTGGTCCCGATTATTGTCACTTCGAGCTTGCCGGATCATAACACATAGTAGGTGACTATAGACTTGCAAGATAGGATCAAGAACTTTCATATATTGATGAAAACATAATAGATTCAGATCTGAAATCATGGCACTCGGGCCCTAGTGACAAGCATCAAGCATAGCAAAGTCATAGCAACATCAATCTCAGAACATAATGGATACTAGGGATCAAACCGTAACAAAACTAACTCGATTACATGATAAATCTCATCCAACCCATCACCGTCCAGCAAGCCTACGATGGAATTACTCACGCATGGCAGTGAGCATCATGAAATTGGTGATGGAGGATGGTTGATGATGACGATGGCGACGGATTCCCCTCTCCAGAGCCCCGAACGAACTACAGATCAGCCCTCCCGAGAGAGTTTAGGGCTTGGCGGCGGCTCCATATCGTAAAACGCGATGAATCCTTCTCCCTGATTCTTTTCTCCCCGAAAGTGAATATACGGAGTCAAGGTTGAGGTCGGTGGAGCGTAAGGGGACCCACGAGGCAGGGGGCGTGCCCCCCACCCTCGTGGACAGGTGGAGGCCCCCCTGACATGGATATTCCTTCCAGTATTTTTTATATATTCCAAAGTAATTCTCCATTGATTTTCAAGTCATTCCGAGAACTTTTATTTGTGCACAAAAATAACACCATGGCAATTCTGCTGAAAACAGCGTCAGTCCGGGTTAGTTCCATTCAAATCATGCAAGTTAGAGTCCAAAACAAGGGCAAAAGTGTTTGGAAAAGTAAATACGACGGAGTGTATCAACTCCCCCAAGCTTAAACCTTTGCTTGTCCTCAAGCAATTCAGTTGATAAACTAAAAGTGATAAAGAAAAACTTTTACAAATTCTATTTGCTCTTGTTGTTGTAAATATGTAAAGCCATCATTCAAGTTTTTAGCAAAGATTATGAACTAACCATATTAACAATAACATTTAGGTCTCATGTTTACTCATATCAACGACATAATCAACTAGCGAGCAATAATAATAAATCTCGGATGACAACACTTTCTCAAAACAACCATGATATGATATAACATAACGGTATCTCACTAGCCCTTTCAGAGACCGCAAAACATAAATGCAGAGCACTTTTAAAGATCAAGGACTGACTAGACATTGTAATTCATGGTAAAAGAGATCCAGTCAAGTCATACTCAATGTAAACTAACAGTAATGGATGCAAATGACAGCGGTGCTCTCCAACTGGTGCTTTTTAATAAGAAGATGATGACTCGGCATAAAAGTAAATAGATAGGCCCTTCACAGAGGGAAGCATGGATTTGTACAGGTGCCAGAGCTCAGTTTTGAAATAGATATGAATAATATTTTGAGCGGTATACTTTCATTGTCAACATAACAACCAAGAGATGGCGATATCTTCCATGCTACACACATTCGGTTCCCAAACAGAATGGTAAAGTTTATACTCCCCATCCACCAACAAGTATTAATCCATGGCTTGCTCGAAACAACGAGTGCCTCCAACTAACAACAGTCCCGAGGGAGTTTTGTTTGCAATTATTTTGATTTGATTTGCATAAAGCATGGGACTGGGCATCCCGGTAACCAGCCATTTTCTCATGAGTGAGGAGCGGAGTCCACTCCTCTTGAGAATAACCCGCCTAACATGGAAGATACTGACATCCCTTGTTGATACATGAGCTATTTGAGCATACAAAACAGAATGTTTATTTGAAGGTTTAGAGTTTGGCACATACAAATTTACTTGGAACGACAGGTAAATACCGTATATAGGTAGGTATGGTGGACTCATATGGAACAACTTTGGGGTTTATGGAATTGGATGCACAAGCAGTATTCCCGCTTAGTACAGGTGAACGCTAGCAAAAGACTGGGAAGCGACCAGCTAGAGAGCTACAACAGTCATGAATATGCATTAAAATTAATCAACACCGAATGCAAGCATGAGTAGGATATAATGCACCATGAACATAAATATCGTAGAGGCTATGCTGATTTATTTCAACTACATGCATGAACATGTGCCAAGTCAAGCCACTCGAATCGTTCAAAAGAGGATACCACCCTATCATACCACATCACAACCATTTTAATAGCATGTTGGCACGCAAGGTGAACCATTATAAGCTCCTAGCTAATTAAGCATGGCATAAGCAACTATAATCTCTAATTGTCATTGCAAACATGTTTATTCATAATAGGCTGAATCAAGAATGATGAACTAATCATATTTACAAAAACAAGAGAGGTCAAGTTCATACCAGCTTTTCTCATCTCAATGAGTTCATCATATAATCATCATTATTGCCTTTCACTTGCACGACCGAATAGTGTGGATAATAATAATAGTGCACGTGCATTGGACTAAGCTGGAATCTGCAAGCATTCAATTCAAGAGAGAAGACAAGGTAATATGGGATCTTTGTCAGATCAACGATAATGCATATAAGAGCCACTTTAACATTTTAATTATGGTCTTCTCCTCTTGACCCCCAAAGAACAAGAAAAGAAATAAAACTATTTACACGGGAAAGCTCCCAACAAGCAAAAGAAGAACGAGAAATATTTTTGGGTTTTCTTTTTAATTACTACTACAAGCAAGGAAAGTAAACTAATTAAAAGCTACAACTATTTTTTTTGTTTTTCTTAAGGTTTATTAAACACACAAGAAGAAAGCATAAAAAGGAAAATAAACTAGCATGGATGATACAATGAGAAAGTATGAGCACCGACAACTAGCAATGAGTGTGAACATGAATGTAATGTCGGTGTGAAATACGTACTCCCCCAAGCTTAGGCTTTTGGCCTAAGTTGGTCTATGGCCACGGCTGGCCTGCCGGATATCCAAAGTTGTAGCTAGGGTCGTACTGAGATGCAGCAACTATTGCCTCATGAGCTGCCGCTTGGAGACGGGCCGTCTCCGTCCTCCTCTTATACTCGTCCGCCTTCTCCCTGGTTATAATATATCTCCCTTTTGCCTGAGAGTCAAAGAAAGCAGGAGCAGGGAGAGCGACGTGATAGGTGTGTCATCTATTAAAGATTATCGGTACTGGAGGAACTGATCGTTCCTCTCAACAAACTGATGACGAACCATAGCCTCATAATCTAAATAAACAGGAGGCAACTCAATATCATACCCACGTATGGGTATATCAAGAAAATTGGCTAGACGGGTTGCATAAATTCCACCAAAGAAATCTCCATTAATTCTATTATTATGCAACCTACGTGCAACAATGGATCCCAAATTATAATGTTTATCTCCTAATATAGCACTCCTGAGAACACTGAGGTCAGGGACACACATGTGAGATGCTTCATCCTTACCATTTATGCACCTACCTATGAAGAGAGCCAAATAATGTATAGCAGGAAAATGAATACTCCCTATGGTAGCTTGTGTTATGTCTCTAGATTCCCCCACAGTTATACTAGCAAGAAAATCTCTAAATTCAGATTTGCGAGGTTCATGAGGACTACCCCATTGTGGAAGTTTGCAAGCAGTGTTAAAATTCTCCAAGTCCATAGTATAAGAATTTTCATAAAGATCAAACAGTACAGTTTGAGAATTGCGTGATGATGAAAATTCAAATCTCCTCACAAAGGAATCATTGAGATAGTGGTACTGGCGGCACTTATCTGCCTCGAAGCTCTCAAGATCGGCACTACGCACATACGCATTAAATTCTTCCTTGATTCCTGCTCGATCCATAAAGTCCTCTGACGGCCATTCACAAGCCCGCACCTGAGCTTCCCTCGGTGGTTCATCATCGGCATCGCGTATTGCGAGCCTGGGTCCTTGCTTCGTTGAAGGACCACCTTGGTACATTTTCCTAAACATATTTCTTCCTCCGAAAAAATTCTGAAATTTTAGTAACTTCAAAATAAAAGTGAACCAAACTCAAGAAAATTGATAGTAACTACTCCTACAAGTGCCTAGAGGCAATATCATGCATCAAAACTACTTTTGACCATATAAATTTGACATGCAAGCTCAAGAACAGTGTCACCTAAGCAGCAAAAATATGCAATGAATAAAGCACTAGAACAAAAACTAATTGGACCATTGGAGGAATCACATACCAAGGAACAATCCCCCAAAACAGTTTTGTGAATGGAGCTTTGAGCAAGTAGATCGAAAATGGCAGCAAAATGAGCTTGGACTCGGGTTTGAGCTAGTTAGTGATGTTTGTGGGAGGAAGAAGGAGTGTGTGATAGCTGTAACAAGTGGAGGGGAGACACCATAGGCCCACGAGGCAGGGGGCGCGCCCAGAGGGTAGGGCGCGCCCTCCACCCTCGTGGCCAGGTGCTTGCTCCCCCTGCTGTGTTCTCAGTGCCAGATATTCTCAAATATTCCAGAAAAAATCATATTTAAATTTCAGGGCATTTGGAGAACTTTTATTTTGGGGTATTTTTATTGCATGGATAATTCATAAAATAGACAGAAATTACTATTTTTTGCTTTATTTAATATAAATAATAGAAAGTAAAAAGAGGGTACAGAGAGTTGTGTTTTCTAAATTCATCCATCTCATGCTCATCAAAAGGAATCCACTAACAAGGTTGATCAGGTCTTGTTAACAAACTCATTCCGAATAACATGGAACCGGAGAATTTTCAAATAACACTAGGTTACCTCAACGGGGATATGCACATCCCCAGCAATAAGAATATCATATTTCTTCTTGACAGTAGGAAGAGGAAATTCAAAATCTCCAAAAATAATCGATGGAATTTTTTCAATAGAGTTTATACTATGAACTTGAGGTTGTTTCCTTAGAAAGTGTACCGTATGCTCATTGCCATTAACATGAAAAGTGACATTGCCTTTGGTGCAATCAATAACATCCCCTACACTATTAAAAAAGGGTCTTCCAAGAATAATATACATACTATCGTCCTCGGGAATATCAAGAATAACAAAGCCCGTTAAAATAGTAACGTTTGCAACCACAACAGGCACATCCTCACAAATACCGACAGGTATAGCAGTTGATTTATCAGCCATTTGCAAAGATATTTAAGTAGGTGTCAACTTATTCAAATCAAGTCTACGATATAAAGAGAGAGGCATAACACTAACATCGGCTCCAAGATCACATAAAGCAGTTTTAACATAGTTTCTTTTAATGGAGCATGGTATAGTTGGTACTCCTGGACCTCCAAGTTTCTTTGGAATTCCACCCTTAAAAGTATAATTAGCAAGCATCGTGGAAACTTCAGCTTCCGGTATCTTTCTCTTATTAGTAACAATATCTTTCATGTACTTGGCATAAGGGTTCGTTTTAAGCATATCAGTCAAACGCATACGCATGAAGATAGGTCTAATCATTTCAGCAAAGCGCTCAAAATCCTCATCATCCTTTTTCTTGGATGGTTTAGGAGGAAAAGGCATGGGTTTCTGAACCCATGGTTCTCTTTCTTTACCGTGCTTCCTAGCAACAAAGTCTATCTTATCATAACGTTGATTCTTTGATTGTGGGTTATCAAGATCAACAGCAGGTTCAATCTCTACTTCATTGTCATTACTAGGTTGAGCATCAACATGAACATCATTATTAACATTATCACTAGGTTCATGCTCATTACCAGATTGTGTTTCAGCATCAGAAATAGAAATATCATTGGGATTCTCAGGTGTGTCATCAACAGGTTCACTAGAAGCATGCAAAGTCCTATCATTTTTCTTTTTCTTCCTCTTAGAAGGACTAGGTGCATCAATATTATTTCTCTGAGAATCTTGCTCAATTCTCTTAGGATGGCCCTCAGGATACAAGGGTTCCTGAGTCATTTTACCACCTCTAGTCATAACTCTAACAGCATTATCATTTTTCTTACTATTCAATTCATTGAGCAAATCATTCTGAGCTTTAAGTACTTGTTCTACTTGAGTGGTAACCATAGAAGCATGTTTACTAATAAGTTTAAGTTCACCTTTAATATTATCCATATAATCACCCAAGTGTTCAAACATATCAGCATTGTGTTTTAATTCTCTACCAAAATAAGCATTGAAGTTTTCTTGTTTGACCATAAAGTCATCAAACTCATCCAAGCATGGGCTAGCAAACTTAGTAAATGGGATTTCAGCTTTATCATATCTATAGAGAAAATTTACCTTTACTACCTGTGTCGGGTTATCAAGACCATGTATTTCTTCAATAGGCGGTAAATTAAGACCATGTATTTCTTCAATAGGAGGTAAATTCTTAACATCTTCAGCTTTAATACCTTTTTCTTTCATAGATTTCTTTGCCTCTTGCATATCTTCAAGACTGAGAAATAGAATACCCCTTTTCTTCAGAGTTAGCTTAGGAGTTGGTTCAGGAATTGGATCAGGAAGTTTCCAATTATTTTCATTAGTCAACATATTGTTCAATAAAATTTCAGCTTCATGTGGTGTTCTTTCCCTGAAAACACAACCAACACAACTATCCAGGTGGTCTCTGGAAGCATAGGTTAGTCCATTATAAAAGATATCAAGTATTTCATTTTTCTTAAGAGTATGATCAGGCAAAGCATTAAGTAATTGGAGAAGCCTCCCCCAAGCTTGTGGGAGACTCTCTTCTTCAATGTGCACAAAATTATATATTTGCCTTAAAGCAGCTTGTTTCTTATGAGTGGGGAAATATTTAGCAGAGAAGTAATCAATCATATCATGGGGACTACACACACAACCAGGATCAAGAGAATTAAACCATATCTTAGCATCACCCTTTAATGAGAACGGAAATAATTTAAGGATATAATAATGGCGAGTTTTCTCATCATTAGTGAACAGGGTGGCTATATCATTTAATTTAGTAAGATGTGCCACAACAGTTTCAGATTCATAGCCATAGAAAGGATCAGATTCAACTAAAGTAATTATCTCAGGATCAATAGAGAAATCATAATCCTTATCAGTAACAAACATATGTGAAGTAGCATAAGCAGGATCATATTTCATTCTAGCATTCAAAGTTTTTTGTTTCAGCTTAGCTAATAATTTCTTAAGATCACTCCTATCATTGCAAGCAAGAAAATCTCTAGCAGTTTCTTCATCCATAACATAGCCCTTAGGCACAACAGGTAATTCATATCTAGGGGGAGAATCTTCATCATCACTTTCATCTATATTATCAGTTTCAATAATTTCATTCTCTCTAGCCCTAGCAAGTTGTTCATCAAGAAATTCACCAAGTGGCACAGTAGTATCAAGCATAGAAGTAGTTTCATCATAAGTATCATGCATAGCTGAAGTGGCATCATCAATAACATGCGGCATATCAGAATGAATAGCAGGTGTAGGTGTTGAAGCTTACTCAAAACAGAAGGTGAATCAAGTGCAGAGTTAGATGGCAGTTCCTTACCTCCCCTTGTAGTTAAGGGATAAATCTTGGTTCTTGGATCTTTCAAGTTCTTCATAATGATAAGTAGATATAAATCCCAAGTGACTCAAAGAATAGAGCTATGCTCCCCGGCAACGGCGCCAGAAAATAGTCTTGATAACCCACAAGTATAGGGGATCGCAACAGTTTTCTAGGGTAGAGTATTCAACCCAAATTTATTGATTCGACACAAGGGGAGCCAAAGAATATTTGTCGGATTTCGGGTTCCGGCAGACCCTTGAGGTTCGAACACTGGGGTGCGCGTGGAGATTTCGCCTTCTACCTACCTGCACCCCTCCGCCTCGCTAAGATCTAAGGTATGGAAAGAACAGCACAAGAGACACAGGGTTTATACTGGTTCGGGCCACCGTTGTGGTGTAATACCCTACTCCAGTGTGTGGTGTGGTGGATTGCCTCTTGGGCTGATGATGATGAGCAGTACAAGGAAGAACAACCTCGCGAGGGTCTGTTCTTGGCTGGGGGGATGAACTGCTGGGAGGAGTTCAGTCGCCCTTCTCTCTCTCTCTCTCTGTGATGCTACTCGATCCTATCCTAGCTTGTTTCTCTCTTGGCTTCTAGATTCTCCCTTCTTGATTGCCCCTCTACCCTGGGGGTGGCTAGTCCTATTTATAGGAAAAGGCCCTGGGCCTCTTCCCAAATATTGAGCGGGAAGGGCGCCGACAATTGGCCATTTTGAAGGGGAACATCTAGTACACTTATCCTGACTAAAGTTGGTCCTCGCCTGCCAAAGGCTCTGGTGGTGACGCTGGCTTGGGCTCCACAATGACTTCCTCCCTGCCGTTGGACTGGTCTTGGTCTCGTTGCACTGAAATGGGTGCCTTTGCTTGATGCTCTCGCCTGCGCTTGCTCCCTTTGCACCAAAGAGGAAAGGAGGACACTGCGCGGCTGGCGCCCGCCTGGCGCCTTTGGTCGTCATGGCTTGCATCATGGGCACCTCGTGAGGTACCCCGCCTTGATCTCTCCGCCTCCTCGCGAGCCAGCCTGATGAGGCCGTGCCTGAGGAAGCTCCGTGTCATCCGCCTCGCGAGGCTTGGCCCCTCGCGAGGGTCTTGGATCTGTGTTGATGAAGATGGGCCGCGCTGGGCCCCCTTTTGAGCCACGCCGCAGGTCGCACGCAGGCAAGTCTGGGGACCCCCGTTCCCAGAACGCCGACAGTAGCCCCCGGGCCCAAGGCGCGCCCGGACTTGGCCGTGCAGGGAGGCGAAAGGGCAAGAGCGAAGCGCCGTGGTCCCTAACAGCCTGCGGCCTTGGGCGCCGCATGGCGGTTGATTGGACGTGGGCATCTCCACTGCCCCACGGCGCCTCGACAACTGCATGGATTGGACAAGTTCCTGCATGCAAAGCGGGTCATGATTACCTGCGATCGTGGAGGTCGGCGGTTGGCCTTCGCCGGCCATAAGTACGGAACGGCGCGCGCCCTTCCAGTCCATCCCTTCTTGCTTCTCCTTCTTCCCGGTCCTTGCTCCGTCTTGCTGCGATGGCTCCGATCCGCCGGTTCTCGGCGGCAAAGAAGGGAAAGGCTCCCCGAGAGGAACCAGACCCGCTCCCGCCGAAGAAGCGGCTCGCCCACCACGGCTGGGACGAGGGGCCCATCAGGTGGTGTCGAGGCCCTGGTGCGAGCGGCCACCGCTGGGGTTCCCGCTTCCCTTGTACGCCCACATCGAGGGCTCTGAAGGAGTCGATGCCGATCGCCACGGGCGGCACCGCCGTCGGCGCCGACGGGTCACGAAGGTGTGGTTCGTCCCTCCTGGGGTCCACACCGAGGGCTCCTCCCGAGAGTTCGTGCTCCACGCCGTCATGCCTCCTCAGTCTTGGATTCGCCTTCCTCCCTTCTTCGCCTCCATCATCCCGCAGGGAGAACTCCTGGAGCTTTGGCTGCAGCACGCCGGCTGCAGCAGCCTCGCGATCGAGGCAGAGGTCGCGGTCGTTGCCCCGGGCGAGGTCTTCATGACTCGAGGCTGGAGCGAAATCGCCCGGGTTTGCAGGACAAGAGGCGCCTTCGCGATCCACTTGGAGCACGATGGTGCTTCGGTGATGTTCTTCAAGGTCTTCGATGCGAACGGGCGCTGGCTGGAGTGCTGCCCCGGGAGAGGTGGTCGGGACCCTGTTACGGCGAGGACTGGGCCCGCCGACCGCTCCCTTGGCGGCTGCTCAGGTGGCGGAGGCTCGAAGGGTCCAGCGACTCCAGCGAGCTCTTCGTGACTCCGGAGACGAGCGACGACAGCTACGAGCCCCCGAGCCGGCGCCGCTCCTGGAGCAGGGCGGGCTCGTCAGGCCGTCACCGACTCTGATCTGGATGGGGTTGGTGCCGGTGCTTGACGGCCCGCTATTGACGATGGTGTCTTTTGCAGGGGCGCGTGTAGTTAGCGTCCTTTTAGGATCTGTTCCCTGCAAGGAATCAAAGACGCATCCCGTGGGGGCTTGTAAGGTGCATGTGATCCTGTTTGTTAATATAACCCTTGTCGTAGAATTGTGCGAGTTGCTCATTCCGTCTTAGCTCAGTTCTCCCTTTCGAACCTCACGAGGGCTTGGTGCTCTGCGCCAACAGGTTCCAGTCCCAAGGCGGCTTCAGCCGTCGCTGGTATGCCAGGTCGCGATATCGTGGTCAAGGCCAGGAGGTGAGCGACCCAGGGTCCGGTAAGAGCCCCTGAGTCGCGATGCTCAGGAGGTCCCCTTTGGCGCTCAAGCAGCCGTCGTTCGATGAGAAAGGAGAGCGGCGTCGCTAACACGGGATTGCATTAGGTGCGGGGATGGTGCCACGGTAGCTGGTGCTTCCGGGTGGTGACTTATCTCGAGAATCAGGGACCGCTCTGTGGTGTGTCGCCGGGTCCGTGCATCGGCAGGCGTGAGGTTTCTCGGCGAGGTCCTCGCGTGTCCCTCCCCTCTCGCCTTTGCTCCCCTTTCTGCTCTACGTCCTCGGGTCCCGGCCCTCGAGCGAGTCTCAGCCGTCGCTGGTATGCCAGGTCGTGATGCCGTGGACAAGGCCAGAGGGTGAGGGCTGGAGAGCCAGTAGGAGCCCTGAGTCGCGATGCTCAGGCACCCCCCCTTTAACGTGCAAGCGGTTCGTGCGGATGAGAGTGAAGGAGACACCGCAAGGGCCTCGCCTGACGCAGCTCCTTTAGGAGATCCTGTAGATCCATCATAGAAAGAACGAGGGGTTTCCATGACAACTGACAGTCAGCCGTTGGTTGCTTCCGAGGGGCGATGAGGCACTCAAGGCTTGACAAGGTGGCGCCATGCGGGGCTGCCGCGGCCAGAGCTCAGCCATTCAGGTTTGTCGGCGTTGCAGGGACGGACCCATGCGCAAGCGTCGTGCCGTTTGGGAGCAGCTCCGTCAGTTGGCGTCAGTTGAGCGGGCAACTAGGTCAAACACATTAGCCGCAAAGGAGTGGATTCATTCAAATAGATGCTGGGAAGGCGTACATCATTGGGTCAGGCCCGAGCGACTTGGGGATGATGCAGCCCGTGGGGCACCCCCAACAAAGTAAGCTAACAACATGAAATAAAAGGGATACATGCCGCAGGGACGGACCCACACGGCCTGGGAATAATGCAGCCCTGGGGGGCGCTCCCAGCTGGAAATGAAACTTGAAAGATGTCACCTGATGATGTTGAGGACGAAGGAGTGTTGGTGTAGCAGACTCGGTGGGCTGCGGAAGCCGATCCTCACGAGCCCCCAGGCCCAGGGGCCTCGGGAGGCTCCGGAGGCACTGGCGGCTCCTCGCGGACCATCTCCATCTCCGCCAGGGCTGCGGAACGCCTAGCTTCTTGAGCCTCCATGATGCCCCTCATGAGGCGCTCGTACGTGGCAGCCGCGTTCGGCAAGCCGTAAGGCATGCGAACGTAGTTGTGGGGTGGACCTTCACAGCGCCCCACTCGCGAGGGCCAGAGGCGCTCCAGAGAGGCGACTCGATTGAGCCCTGGTATGTCGATGCAGACGCGCAGCCCACCATCCTCGCCTGGATGGGGAGCCACAGCTGGTAGGCGGCGGCCGCCTTTCATGACTCTTGACTCCTGTAGCTCCTAAATGGCCTTGCTGACGAACTCCTGAGGGTCTGGCTCTCCTTGCCTTACTCCTTCTTGAGGGAAACATGCTTCGAAACACGCCTCCATGTGGTGCCCAAGCGCCTCCCTCGTGACCTTAGCAGGTCAGTGGCCCTCCAGGGGAGAGCCCCCGAGCCCTGCCTGAGGAGGGTGCCGGGCGCGCTTTCCTATGCGATGGAAGGAGGTTCCCCCTGGGCAGGCGCGGGCCCTGAGGGGCCTACCTCTTGAGGGGCCGGGCCGGACGATGTCTTCTTTTTCTTGGGGGCGGTCTCGGGAAGCCTCCTGCTTCCGCGATCCGGGTCTTCCAGTGATGCGGCCTGAAAGGCTCGTTCCAGGGAACACACCGCGTCCTTCTCTTCACAGGGCACCGTGATGACTCCTCCACTTCCTGGCATCTTGAGGACATTGTAGCCGTGGTGAGTTATGGCCACGAACTTGGCCAGCGCTGGGTACCCAAGGATGGCGTTGTACGGCAGGCGAATGCGAGCGACGTCGAAGTCGATGAGCTCGGGGCGGTAGTTGTCGTGTGCCCCGAAGGTGACAGGGAGGTGGACCTGCCCAATCGGGACCGTGGAGCCGTCGGTGACTCCGGAGAAAGGCTTGGTTGGCTAAAGCTGGTTGTAGGGCACTTGGAGATTGTTGAATGTTTCCACGGACGGGATGTTGAGCCCTGCCCCGCCATCGATGAGGGTCCTGGTGACCACCACGTTGCTGATGATTGGGGAACAAAGCATCAGGAGGACTCTAGCTGTGGCCGCACACTTGAGCTGATCTGCTGAGCTGAACGTGATGGCGCATGCCGACCACCTGAGAGGGCGCGTGGCTTCGAGCTTGGGGAGGACTACATTCACTTCGCGGGCGAACTGCTTGAAGATGTGTTGAGAGGCTGGGGCTTGAGCCCCGCCCAGGATGCTGGCGATCGCGCGCGGCTCCTAGAAGCCCCCAGCCCCCTCGTCCTGATGGCGGTCCTCGTTTCTCCTTGGCTGCGGCGGCAGCGGAGGGAGGCCTGCGTTGCCTTGTGGGCGATCCTCGCGAGGCTGATCCCTCCAGTCTCCCTCGCGAGGCGGGTCTTGCCAGCGATCCTCGCGAGGTCGATCGCGCCACCCTTGGCGCGGGCAGCGGTCTTCCCAGCGTCCTGCGT
Source organism: Triticum dicoccoides (assembly GCF_002162155.2). Lineage (NCBI taxonomy): Eukaryota > Viridiplantae > Streptophyta > Magnoliopsida > Poales > Poaceae > Triticum > Triticum dicoccoides. The sequence goes on along the minus strand of NC_041380.1, from coordinate 365,303,432 downwards.
TCCTTCCTCCTCCTCGACCGTAGCCCCGGTGACCATGGTCAGGGTGACGGCCGATCCTTCCTTCTCGCACGGCTCGGAGCTCTTGACATTCGTTGGTGTTGTGGGTGTGGAGGTCGTGGTACACACAGTACCGACTGCCCTTGGAAGATTTGGGCTGATCTCTGCCCCGCTTGGTGTCCGGTTCTGCCGCGAGCACGGCAGCCCCCTTGCGCTTCACATCCTTGGCCTTGGGCTTCTTCTCTTCTGGGTCTGCGGCAGGCAGCTCGAGGAGGGAGAGGCGCCCTTCCTCAGCCCTGGCGCACTTGGTTGCCAAGTTGAACAACTCCAAGGAAGTGCACAGGTCTTCATGCATCGCCAGCTCCTCCTTCATCTTGACATCGCGCACGCCGTCGGAGAAGGCTGAGATGATGGCCTCCTCGGTCACCTTGGGAATCTTGAGGCGTGCATTGTTGAAGCGCTGGATGTACTTCTGCAGGGTCTCTCCGGGTTGTTGCTTGATGCGGCGCATGTCGCTCACGGCGGGTGGCCGGTCGCGAGTACCTTGGAAGTTGGCGATGAAGTGGGTGCACATCTCGTCCCAGGAGGAGATCATGCCTGGAGCAAGGTTCAAGAGCCAGGTGCGTGCCCCGTCCTTGAGCGCCATGGGAAACCAGTTCGCCATGACCTTCTCGTCTCCGTTGGCAGCTTCGATGCCCAGCTCATAGAGCTGGAGGAACTCCGCAGGGTCGGCTGTGCCGTCGTAACGAGGAGGTGGGTCTGGCTTGAACTTGCCGGGCCACGCGACGCTGCGTAGCTCGGTGGTGAAGGCACGGCAGCCTGCTGTGGCCACGGGAGGCCTTGGGTTACGGAGAGCTTGGTCTTGCATGTCCCCACGCGCTGCAGCTGGGAGCAGTGCGAGGTCTTGACGTGTGGGAGCAGGAGCATGGTCGCGACGTGCTGGAGCAGGGAGCGCCCGGGCAGCTTCTTGCGGGCGAGGGACTTCTTGGCAGCTCTGCTCTTGCCGCGCTGGCACCTGACGGAGCGGGTTCCGCCCAGGGGCCACGCGCCTTGGAGCCATGGCGCCTTCTTGAGGAGGAGGCGGCTGGGGCACCCCCGGAACTTCGTCGCCCGCGCGGGGCGGGGTGCGGTGTAGCGGAACGGACGGCGCAGGAGAGCCCCCTGCGGCGCGGACGAGCTCGGCGACGCGGTCGAGCCATTCTTCGTAGACGTCGTCGACGGGACGGTAGCGCAGGAGCTTGTTTGCCGCGATGAGCGCAGCTCGATCCTCCATGGGTGTGCGGAGCGCGCGGGACGAAGAACCAGCTGGGGTGAGCGAGGGAGTAGCGGTGCGGCCGTCTTGCCGCACGGACGGATCCTGAGACGACGCTTGCTGCTCGTTCCCCGCCGGACCGGTGGCGGCGTTGACGGCAGGTTACGGGGAACGGCAAGGACGCCCGCCGACAGGAGCCGTCTGGGCGACGCGGGAAGCGAGAGCGGCCCGGCGCTCGGCGCGGGCCCGACGAGCGTCAGACATGGACGCGATGGTCGGAGGAGAACGGGGTGGTGGAAGACGAATTCCGGCGCACCCCTACCTGGCATGCCAAATGTCGAATTTCGGGTTCCGGCAGACCCTTGAGGTTCGAACACTGGGGTGCGCATGGAGATTTCGCCTTCTACCTACCTGCACCCCTCCGCCTCGCTAAGATCTAAGCTATGGAAAGAACAGCACAAGAGACACAGGGTTTATACTGGTTCGGGCCACCGTTGTGGTGTAATACTCTACTCCAGTGTGTGGTGTGGTGGATTGCCTCTTGGGCTGATGATGATGAGCAGTACAAGGAAGAACAGCCTCGCGAGGGTCTGTTCTTTGGCTGGGGGGATGAACTGCTGGGAGGAGTTCAGTCGCCCTTCTCTCTCTCTCTCTCTGTGATGCTACTCGATCCTATCCTAGCTTGTTTCTCTCTTGGCTTCTAGATTCTCCCTTCTTGATTTCCCCTCTACCCTGGGGGTGGCTAGTCCTATTTATAGGCAAAGGCCCTGGGCCTCTTCCCAAATATTGAGCGGGAAGGGCGCCAACAATTGGCCATTTTGAAGGGGAACATCTGGTACACTTATCCTGACTAAAGTTGGTCCTCGCCTGCCAAAGGCTCTGGTGGTGACGCTGGCTTGGGCTCCACAATGACTTCCTCCCTGCCGTTGGACTGGTCTTGGTCTCGTTGCACCAAAATGGGTGCCTTTGCTTGGTGCTCTCTCCTGCGCTTGCTCCCTTTGCACCAAAGAGGAAAGGAGGACACTGCGCGGCTGGCGCCCGCCTGGCGCCTTTGGTTGTCATGGCTTGCGTCACGGGCACCTTGTGAGGTACCCCGCCTTGATCTCTCCGCCTCGTCGCGAGCCAGCTTGATGAGGCCGTGCCTGAGGAACCTCCATGTCGTCCGCCCCGCAAGGCTTGGCCCCTCGCGAGGGTCTTGGGTCTGTGTTGATGAAGATGGGCCGTGCTGGGCCCCCGTTTGAGCCACGCCGCAGGCCGCAGGCAGGCAAGTCTGGGGACCCCCGTTCCCAAAACGCCGACAATATTATCAAGTATTAGCGGCTGAGTTGTCAATTCAACCACACCTGGAAACTTAATATCTGCAGCAAAGTGTTTAGTAGCAAAGTAATATGATAGTAGTGGTAACGATGGTAAAAGGTAACGGTAGCAAAAGTAATATTTTGGTGTTTCGTAGTGATTGTAACAATAGCAACGGAAAAGTAAATAAGTGAAGAACAATACATGGAGAGCTTGTAGGCAATGGATCTGTGATAGAGAATTATGCCGGATGCGGTTCATCATGTAACAGTCATAACCTAGGGTGACATAGAACTAGCTCCAGTTCATCAATGTAATGTAGGCATGTATTCCGATTATAGTCATACGTGCTTATGGAAAAGAACTTGCATGACATCTTTTGTCCTACCCTCCCATGGCAGTGGGGTCATATTGGAAACTAAGGGATATTAAGGCCTCCTTTTAATATAGTACCGGACCAAAGCATTAACACATAGTGAATACATGAACTCCTCAAACTACGGTCATCACTGGGAGTGGTCCCGATTATTGTCACTTCGGGGTTGCCAGATCATAACACATAGTAGGTGACTATAGACTTGCAAGGTAGGATCAAGAACTCTCATATATTGATGAAAACATAATAGGTTCAGATCTGAAATCATGGCACTCGGGCCCTAGTGACAAGCATTAAGCATAGCAAAGTCATAGCAACATCAATCCCAGAACATAGTGGATACTAGGGATCAAACCCTAACAAAACTAACTCGATTACATGATAAATCTCATCAAACCCAACACCGTCCAGCAAGCCTACGATGAAATTACTCACGCACGGCGGTGAGCATCATGAAACTAGTAATGGAGGATGGTTGATGATGATGATGGCGACGGATTCCCCTCTCCGGAGCCCCGAACGGAGTCCAGATCAACCCTCCCAAGAGAGTTTAGGGCTTGGCAGCGGCTCCATATTGTAAAACATGATGAATCCTTCTCATTGGGATTTTTCTCCCCGAAAGTGAATATATGGAGTCAAGGTTGAGGTCGGTGGAGAGTCAGGGGGGCGTGCCCAGGGGGTAGGGTGCGCCCCCACCCTCGTGGATAGGTGGAGGCCCCCCTGACGTGGATCTTCCTTCCAGTATTTTTTATATATTCCAAAATAATTCTCCGTTGATTTTCAGGTCATTCTGAGAACTTTTATTTCTGCACAAAAATAAAACCATGGCAATTCTGCTGAAAACAGCGTCAGTCCGGGTTAGTTCCATTCAAATCATGCAAGTTAGAGTCCAAAACAAGGGCAAAAGTGTTTGGAAAAGTAGATACGATGGAAACGTATCAAAGGTTTTCCCTTTATCTTTGAAGGGAGATGCATTGACATGGTATAGACTATGTGATGATATGGGATCATGGGACTATAAGCGATTGAAATTGGAATTTCACCAGAAGTTTTATCCTATGCATCTTGTTCATCGTGATCGTAATTATATATATAATTTTTGGCCTCGCGAAAGAGAAAGCATCTCTCAAGCTTGGGGGTGGCTTAAGTCAATGTTATATTCATGCCCCAATCATGAGCTCTCAAGAGAAATGATTATTCAAAAAAATTATGCTCGACTTTCTCTCAGTAATCGCTCCGTGCTCGATACTTCTTGTAATGGATCTTTTATGATGAAGACTATTGAATTCAAATGGGATTTATTAGAAAGAATTAAACGCAAGTAAGGAGTCAGGTATAACACCTAAGTTTGATTGTGTTAAATCTTTTATGGATACCGATGCATTTCGTGAATTTAGCACTAAATATGGACTTGACTCTGAGATAGTAGCTTCCTTTTGTGAATCCTTTTCTACTCATGTTGATCTCCCTAAGGAGAAGTGGTTTAAATATAATCCTCCCATTTAAGAAAAAGTAGTTGCACCTATTAAAGTTGAAGAAAAGACTATCACTTATAATGATCATGTTGTTCCTACTGCTTATGTTGAGAAACCACCTTTCCCTGTTAGAATAAAGGATCATGCTAAAGTTTCAACTCTAGTCAACAAAAGTAATATTAGGACACACAAACCCCCTGAGCAAGTTAAAGTTGAGGTTCAATATTGCTATGGTTAAAGACCTCTTGGCCGATAATATTGATGGGCATGTTATTCACTTCTGCGACGAGACTGCTAGAATTGCTAGACCTGATACTAAAAATAAACATAGACCTATTGTAGGCATGCCTATTATTTCTGTTAAAATAGGAGATCATTGCTATCATGGCTTATGTGATATGGGTGCTAGTACAAGTGGAATACCTCATTCCTTATACAAAGAAATTGTGCATGATATTGCACCTGCTGAGATAGAAGATATCGATGTTACCATTAAGCTTGCCAATAGAGATACTATTTCACCGATTGGGATTGTTAGAGATGTTGAAGTCTTGTGTGGGAAAGTTAAATACCCTGCTGATTTTCTTGTTCTTGGTTCCCCACAAGATAGCTTTTGTCCCATTATATTTGGTAGACCCTTCTTGAATACTGTTAATGCTAAGATAGACTGCAGTAAGGATATTGTTTCTGTTGGTTTAGGGGATATGTCTCATGAGTTTAATTTTGCTAAGTTTCATAGACAACCCCGTGATGAGGAATTGCCTAGTAAAGATGAAATTATTGGTCTTGCTTCTATTGCCGTGCCTCCTACTGATCCTTTAGAACAATATTTGCTACACCATGAAAATGATATGTTCATGAATGAAAGAAGGGAAATAGATGAAGTATTCTTTAAACATGGACCTATTCTGAAACACAACTTGCCTGTTGAAATCCTAGGGGATCCTCCTCCACCCAAGGGTGATCCCATGTTTGAGCTTAAACCATTACCTGATACTCTTAAATATTCTTATCTTGATGAAAAGAAGATATATCATGTTATTATTAGTCCTAACTTTCAGAGAAGGAGGAAGAAAAATTATTGAAAACTCTGAAGAAGCACCGCGCTACTATTGGATATACTCTTGATGATCTTAAGGGCATTAGTCCCACTCTATGTCAACACAAAATAAATTTGGAGAAAGATGCCAAACCAGTTATTGATCACCAACGACAGTTGAATCCTAAGATGAAAGAAGTGGTAAGAAAGGAAATATTAAAGCTCCTTGAGGCAGGTATAATTTATCCCGTTACTGATAGTTAGTGGGTAAGTCCTGTCCATTGTGTCCCTAAGAAGGGAGGTATTACTGTCGTTCCTAATGATAAAGATGAATTGATTCCACAAAGAATTATTACAACTTATAGGATGGTAATTGATTTTCGCAAATTGAATAAATCTACTAAAAAAATCATTACCCTTTGCCTTTCATTAATCAAATGCTAGAAAGATTATCCAAACATACACATTTTTGCTTTCTAGATGGTTACTCTGGCTTCTCTCAAATACCTATGTCAGCTGATGATCAAGCAAAGACCACTTTTACTTGCCCTTTTGGTACTTTTGCTTATAGACGTATGCCTTTTGGTTTCTGTAATGGACCTGCTACCTTTCAAAGATGCATGATGGCAATATTCTCTGACTTCTGTGAAAAGATTTGTGAGATTTTCATGGACAATTTCTCCGTTTATGGATCCTCTTTTGATGATTGCTTGAGCAACTGATTCTCTCCAACATATCTATAATTTTGATTGCTCCATGCTATATTATCTACTGTTTTGGACAATATTGGGCTTTATTATCCACTTCTATATTATTTTGGGACTAACCTATTAACCGGAGGCCCAGCCCAGAATTGCTGTTTTTTTACCTGTTTAGGGTTTCAAAGAAAGGGAATATCAAACGGAGTCCAAACGGAATGAAACCTTCGGGAACGTGATTTTCTCAACGAACAAGACCCAGGAGACTTAGACCCTACGGCAAGACACAAAAGAGGAGGCCACGAGGTAGGGGGCGCGCCTACCCCCACCAGGCGCGCCCTCCACCCTCATGGGCCCCCTGTTGCTCCACCGACGTACTCCTTCCTCCTATATATACCTACTACCCTCAAACAATCAGATACAGAGCCAAAAACTTAATTCCACCGCCGCAACTTTCTGTATCCACAAGATCCCATCTTGGGGCCTATTCCGGAGCTCTGCCGGAGGGGGCATCGATCACGGAGGGATTCTACATCAACACCATAGCCCCTCCGATGAAGTGTGAGTAGTTTACCTCAGACCTACGGGTCCATAGTTATTAGCTAGATGGATTCTTCTCTCTTTTTGGATCTCAATACAATGTTCTCCCCCTCTCTTGTGGAGAACTATTCGATGTAATCTTCTTTTTGCGGTGTGTTTGTTGAGACCGATGAATAGTGGGTTTATGATCAAGTCTATCTATGAACAATATTTGAATCTTCTCTGAATTCTTTTATGTATGATTGGTTATCTTTGCAAGTCTCTTCGAATTATTAGTTTGGTTTGTCCTACTAGATTGATCTTTCTTGCAATGGGAGAAGTGCTTAGCTTTGGGTTCAATCTTGCAGTGTCCTTTCCCAGTGACAGTAGGGGCAGCAAGGCACGTATTGTATTGTTGCCATCGAGGATAACAAGATGGGGTTTTCATCATATTGCATGAGTTTATCCCTCTACATCATGTCATCTTGCTTAAGGCGTTACTTTTTTTTAACTTAATACTCTAGATGCATGCTGGATAGCGGTCGATGAGTGGACCAATAGTAGTAGATGCAGGCAGGAGTCGGTCTACTTGTCTCGGACGTGATGCCTATATACATGCCCATACCTAGATATTATCATAACTATGCTCAATTCTGTCAATTGCTCAACAATAATTTGTTCACCCACCGTAGAATACCTATGGTCTCGAGAGAAGCCACTAGTGAAACCTATGGCCCCCGGGTCTATCTTTATCATATTAATATCCTACTACTTAGTTATTTCCTTTACTATTTACTTTGCCTTTATTTTACTTTGCATCTTTATCACAAAAATACCAAAAATATTATATTATCATATCTATCAGATCTCACTCTCGTAAGTGGCCGTGTAGGGATTGACACCCCCTATTCGCGTTGGTTGCGAGGATTTATTTGGTTTGTGCAGGTACGAGGGACTCGCGCATAGCCTCCTACTGGATTAATACCTTGGTTCTCAAAAACTGAGGGAAATACTTACGCTACTTTGCTGCATCATCCCTTCCTCTTCGGGGAAAACCAACGTAGTGCTCAAGAGGTGGCAAGAAGGATTTCTGGTGCCGTTGCCGGGGAGGTTTGCGCAAGTCAAGTCAAGATTTGACTCCTGACAACGATCCATTTCTGGCGCCGTTGCCGGGGAGGTCTACGTGAAAGTCAACATACCAAGTACCCATCACATACCCTTATCTCCCGCATTACATTATTTGCCATTTGCCTCTCGTTTTCCTCTCCCCCACTTCACCCTTGCTGTTTTATTCGCCCTCTCTCTCTATCCTCTGTCTCTTTCTCTATTTGCCCACTTGCTTTTTGTTTGCTTATGTGCTAGTTCGTTTTCTTGTCGTTATGGCTAGTCCCTTATCTTCTCCGTTGTTTCCCGAGAGTGAAATTCTAAATTTTAAGCAATGGGAGGGAGAAAATCTAAAATATGCTTGGTATATTGCAATGCTCAAAATAGATCCACCAGGAAGCAATCTACTTATGTTCTTCTTCACAATTTTTATGTAGGCATTACTCCTTGGCACAGATATGTCCTTGATACTATTACTGGAGGGAACTTTTTGGGTAGCCATACTTTTGATTCTTATAATGCTATGATAGATTTGTTTGGCTCACCCCCTCTTTTGGTTAATGGAACTGTATTAACTTTGGAGCATGTAATGCAAAGACTTGAAATTATTGAAAATAAGGTTGCTACCGTAGAGTTAATTGAAAATTTGGATAAAAAGATCCACAACCGAATCTCTCAATATGGTTCTAAAGTAGGAGTCACTTTGAAAAATATTAAAGAGAAGGAACCCATAGTTAATGAGAAAATAAATCACGATTCCACTAGAATTGATAAAATTGAGGATATTATTACCAACTTGGGAACCGCTTTTTCTTCCATAAAGAACACTCCAAGTCCTCCTGCTAAAATTTCCAAGCTTATGTATGTTCCTAAGAATAAGGGTGAATCCTCTAGTAAGGAAACTGCGGATCTCAAATCTATAAGTGTTCATCCCAATCTTTTTGCTATCATTAAGGAACCATTTGTTACAAATGATTTTTTCGATCTTGTGCCTAAAAATTTGATAATAAATAAAAATAAATATATTCCTAAAGATGGTAGATTCCTCATTGAAGAATTGCCTACCAAAGATGGCAATACCTAGATCTATCCTTGCTTGTTATGCCTAGCTAGGGGCGTTAAACGATAGCGCTTGTTGGGAGGCAACCCAATTTTATTTTTATTCCTTGCTTTTTGCTCCTGTTTAGTAATAAATAATTTATCTAGACTCTGTTTTGGTTGTGTTTTTGTGTTTAATTAGTGTTTGTGCCAAGTAGAACCGTTGGGAAGACTTGGGGAAAGTCTTGTTACACTTGCTGTAAAAAACAGAAACTTTAGCGCTCACGAGAACTGCTCCCATTTTTATTTAGAAAGTGATATTTAGTTAATTATTTTTGCAGATGATTAATAGATAAATTTCTCACGTCCAGCAATTTATTTTAGAATTTTTGGGGTTCCATATCTTGCGCTAGCTACAGATTACTACAGACTGTTCTGTTTTTGATAGATTCTGTTTTTCGTGTGTTGTTTGCTTATTTTGATGAATCTATGGCTAGTAAAATAGTTTATAAACCATAGAGAAGTTGGAATACAGTAGGTATAACACCAATATAAATAAAGAATGAGTTCATTACAGTACCTTGAAGTGGACTTCTGTTTTCTTTCGCTAACAGAGCTCACGAGATTTTCTACTTTAAGTTTTGTGTTGTGAAGTTTTCAAGTTTTGGGTAAAGATTTGATGGATTATGGAACAAGGAGTGGCAAGAGCCTAAGATTGGGGATGCCCATGGCACCCCCAAGATAATCTAAGGACACCTAAAATCCAAAGCTTGGCGATGCCCCGGAAGGCATCCCCTCTTTCGTCTACTTCTATCGGTAACTTTACTTGGAGCTATATTTTTATTCGCCACATGATATGTGTTTTTCTTGGAGTGTCTTGTATGATTTGAGTCTTTACTTTTTAGTTTACCACAATAATACTTGCTGTACACACCTTTTGAGAGAGCCATACATGATTTGGAATTTGTTAGAATACTCTATGTGCTTCGCTTATATCTTTTGAGTTATGTAGTTTTGCTCTAGTACTTCACTTATATCTTTTAGAGCACGGTGGTGGATTCGTTTTATTGAAACTATTGATCTCTCATGCTTCACTTAGATTATTTTGAGAGTCTTAAATAGCGTGGTAATTTGCTTAAAATCCTAATATGCTTGGTATACAAGATTAATAATAAAACTTTCTTGTGAGTTTGTTTAATACTATGAGAAGTTTGATGCTTGATAATTGTTTTGAGATATGAAGATGGTGATATTAAAGTTGTGCTAGTATACTAGTTGTGAATTTGAGAAATACTTGTGTTAAAGTTTATGATTCCCGTAGCATGCACGTATGGTGAACCGTTATGTGATGAAGTCGGAGCATGATTTATTTTTTGATTGTCTTCCTTATGAGTGGCGGTCGGGGACGAGCGATGGTCTTCTCCTACCAATCTATCCCCCTAGGAGCATGCACGTAATACTTTGCTTTGATAACTTCTAGATTTTTGCAATAAGTATATGAGTTCTTTATGACTAATGTTGAGTCCATGGATTATACGCACTCTCACCCTTCCACATTTGCTAGCCTCTCTAATACCGTGCACCTTTCGCCGGTATCATACACCTACCATATACCTTCCTCAAAACAGCCACCATACCTACCTATTATGGTACATTTATAGCTCTAGTGCATCCGTTGCATGGCAATCCCTACTCACTCACGTTGATATCTATTGATGGGCATCTCCATAGCCCGTTGATATGCCTAGTTGATGTGAGACTATATTCTCCCTTTTTGTCTTCTCCACAACCACCATTCTATTCCACCTATAGTGCTATATCGATGGCTCACGCTCATGTATTGCGTGAAGATTGAAAAAGTTAGAGAACACCAAAAGTATGAAACAATTGCTTGACTTGTCATCAGGGTTGTGCATGATTTAAATATTTTGTGTGGTGAAGATGGAGCATAGCCAGACTATATGATTTTGTAGGGATAACTTTCTTTGGCCATGTTATTTTGAGAAGACATAATTGCTTTGTTAGTATGCTTGAAGTATTACTATTTTTATGTCAATATTAAACTTTTGACTTGAATCTTTCGGATCTGAATATTCTGTTTTTATCATTTACCTACTCGAGGACGAGCAGGAATTAAGCTTGGGGATGCTTGATACGTCTCCAATGTATCTATAATTTTTGATTGCTCCATGCTATATTATCTACTGTTTTGGACATTATTGGGCTTTATTATCCACTTTTATATTATTTTTGGGACTAACCTATTAACCAGAGGCCCAACCCAGATTTGCTGTTTTTTCCCTGTTTTAGGGTTTCAAAGAAAAGGAATATCAAACAGAGTCCAAATGGAATGAAACCTTCGGGAACGTGATTTTCTCAACGAACAAGACCCAGGAGACTTGGACCCTATGACAAGACACAAAAGAGGAGGCCACGAGGTAGGGGGGCGCGCCTACCCCCACCAGGCGCGCCCTCCACCCTCATGGGCCCCCTGATGCTCCACCGACATACTCCTTCCTCCTATATATACCTACATACCCCCAAACGATCAGATACAGAGCCAAAAACCTAATTCCACTGCCGCAACTTTATGTATCCACGAGATCCCATCTTGGGGCTTGTTCCGGAGCTCCGCCGGAGGGGGCATCGATCACGGAGGGCTTCTACATCAACACCATAGCCCCTCCGATGAAGTGTGAGTAGTTTACCTCAGACCTGCGGTTCCTAGTTATTAGCTAGATGGCTTCTTCTCTCTTTTTGGATCTCAATACAATGTTCTCCCCCTCTCTTGTGGAGAATTATTCGATGTAATCTTCTGTTTGCGGTGTGTTTGTTGAGACCGATGAATTGTGGGTTTATGATCAAGTCTATCTATGAACAATATTTGAATCTTCTCTGAATTCTTTTATGTATGATTGGTTATCTTTGCAAGTCTCTTCGAATTATCAGTTTGGTTTGCCCTACTAGATTGATCTTTCTTGCAATGGGAGAAGTGCTTAGCTTTGGGTTCAATCTTGCGGTGTCCTTTCCCAGTGACAGTAGGGGCAGCAAGGCACGTATTGTATTGTTGCCATCGAGAATAACAAGATGGGGTTTTCATCATATTGCATGAGTTTATCCATCTACATCATGTCATCTTGCTTAAGGCGTTACTCTGTTTTTTAACTTAATACTCTAGATGCATGCTGGATAGCAGTCGATGAGTGGAGTAATAGTAGTAGATGCAGGTGATGTCTACTACACAACCTTCTTCTTGTAGACGTTGTTGGGCCTCCAAGTGCAGAGGTTTGTAGGACAGTAGAAAAATTCCCTCAAGTGGATGACCTAAGGTTTATCAATCTGTAGGAGGCGTAGGATGAAGATGGTCTCTCTCAAGCAACCTTGCAACCAAATAACAAAGAGTCTCTTGTGTCCCCGACACACCCAATACAATGGTAAATTGTATAGGTGCACTAGTTCGGCGAAGAGATGGTGATACAAGTGCAATATGGATAGTAGAAAATAGTTTTTGTAATCTAAAATTATAAAAACAGCAAGGTAGCAAGTGATAAAACGGTATTGCAATGATAGGAAATAGGGCCTAGGGTTCATACTTTCGCTAGTGTAAGTTCCCTCAACAATACTAACATAATTGGATCACATAACTATCCCTCAACATGCAACAAAGAGTCACCCCAAAGTCACTAATAGCGGAGAACAAACGAAGAGATTATGGTAGGGTACGAAACCACCTCAAAGTTATTCTTTCCAATCAATCCATTGGGCTATTCCTATAAGTGTCACAAATAGCCCTAGAGTTCGTACTAGAATAACACCTTAAGAAACAAATCAAACAAAACCCTAATGTCACCTAGATACTCCAATGTCACCTCAAGTATCCGTGGGTATGATTATACGATATGCGTCACACAATCTCATATTCATCTATTCAACCAACACATAGAACCTCAAAGAGTGCCCCAAAGTACCTACAAGAGAATCACGACGAAAACGTGTGCCAACCCCTATGCATAGGTTCCCAATGTCACGAAACCCGCAAGTTGATCACCTTAACATACATCAAGTGGCACGTGGTATCCCATTCTCACCACAGATATCCACGGCAAGACATACATCAAGTGTTCTCAAGTCTTTAAAGACTCAATCCGATAAGATTACTTCAAGGGGAAAACTCAATTCATTACAAGAGAGAAGAGGGGGAGGAGAAACATAAGATCCAACTATAATAGCAAAGCTCGCGATACATTAAGATCGTGCCAAATCAAGAGATCAAACACATAGCTACTGGTACATACCCTCAGCCCCGAGGGAGAACTACTCCCTCCTCGTCATGGAGAGCGCCGGGATGATGAAGATGGCCACCGGTGAGGGTTCCCCCCTCCGGCAGGGTGCCAGAACAGGGTCCCGATTGACTTTTGGTGGCTACGGAGGCTTCTAGCAGCGGAACTCCCGATCTATCTTGCGTTCCGGAAGTTTTAGGTCACGTAGGTATATATGGGTGCAGGAGGTACGTTAGGGGAGCCACGAGGGCCCCACGAGACAGGGGGGCGCGCCCTAGGGGGGTGGGCGCGCCCCCACCCTCATGGGCAGCTCCCGTATCTTCTGACGTGGGGTCCAAGTCCATCAGGTGTGTTTCCTTCCAAAAATAACTTCTCAAGTTGATTTCGTTCCATTTCGACTCCGTCTGATATTCCTTTTCTTCAAAACACTGAAATAGGCATAAAACAACAAATCTGGGCTGGGCCTCTGGTTAATAGGTTAGTCCCAAAAATAATATAAAAGTGGAAAATAAAGCCCAATATTGCCTAAAACAGTAGATAATATAGCATGGAGCAATCAAAAATTATAGATACGTTGGAGCGTATCAAGCATCCCCAAGCTTAATTCCTACTCGTCCTCGAGTAGGTAAATGATAAAAAAGAATTTTTGATGTGGAGTGCTACTTGGCATAATTTCAATGCAATTCGCATAATTTCAATGCAATTCTTCTTAATTGTGGCATGAATATTCAGATCCATAAGATTCAAGACAAAAGTTTAATATTGACATAAAAATAATAATACTTCAAGCATACTAACAAAGCAATTATGTCTTCTCAAAATAACGTGGCTAAAGAAAGCTATCCCTACAAAATCATATAGTATGGCTATGCTCCATCTTCACCACACAAAGTATTTAAATCATGCACAACCCCGATGACAAGCCAAGCAATTGTTTCATACTTTTGATGTTCTCAAACTTTTTCAATCTTCATGCAATACATGAGCGTGAGCCATGGATATGGCACTATAGGTGGAATAGAGTGGTGGTTGTGGAGAAGACAAAAAAGGGGGAAGATAGTCTCACATCAACTAGGCGTATCAACGGGCTATGGAGATGCCCATCAATAAATATCAATGTGAGTGAGTAGGGATTGCCATGCAACGGATGCACTAGAGCTATAAATGTATGAAAGCTCAACAAAAGAAACTAGTGGGTGTGCATCCAACTTGCTTACTCACGAAGACCTATGGCACTTGAGGAGGCCCATTGTTGGAATATACAAGCCAAGTTCTATAATGAAAAATTCTCACTAGTATATGGAAGTGACAGAACAAGAGACTCTCTATCATAAAGATCATGTTGCTACTTTGAAGCACAAGTGTGGAGAAAGGATAGTAGCATTGCCCCTTTTATTCTTTTTTATTTATTTATTATTTTTAGAGGCCTTCTCTTTTTATGGCCTTTTTTGGGACAATGCTCTATTGAATGATGATCATCACACTTCTATTTATTTACAACTCAATGATACAACTCGATACTAGAACAAAGTATGACTCTATATGGATGCCTCCGGCGGTGTACCGGGATATGCAATGAATCAAGAGTGAAAAGTATGAAAGAATTATGAATAGTGGCTTTGCCACAAATACTATGTCAACTACATGATCATGCTAGCAATATGAAAATGATGGAGCGTGTCATAATAAACGGAACGGTGGAAAGTTGCATGGCAATATATCTCGGAATGGCTATGGAAATGCCATAATAGGTAGGTATGGTGGCTGTTTTGAGGAAGGTATATGGTGGGTTTATGGTACCGGCGAAAGTTGCGCGGTACTAGAGAGGCTAGCAATGGTGGAAGGGCGAGAGTGCGTATAATCCATGAACTCAACATTAGTCATAAAGAACTCATATACTTATTGCAAAAATCTACAATTTATCAAAGCAAAGTATTACGCGCATGCTCCTAGGGGGATAGATTGGTAGGAAAATACCATCGCTCGTCCCCGACCGCCACTCATAAGGAGGACAATCAATAAACACCTCATGCTCCGACTTCGTTACATAACGGTTCACCATACGTGCATGCTACGGGAATCACAAACTTCGACACAAGTATCTCTCAAATTCATAACCACTCAACTAGCATGACTCTAATATCACCATCTCCATATCTCAAAACAATCATCAAGCATCAAACTTCTCTTAGTATTCAACACACTCATAAGAGAATTTTTATTATTCTTGGATACCTAGCATATTAGGATTTTAAGCAAATTACCATGCTATTTAAGACTCTCAAAATAATATAAGTGAAGCATGAGAGTTCATCTATTTCTTCAAAATAAAACTACCACCATGCTCTAAAAGGTATTAGTGAAGCACTAGAGCAAATGATAGACTACTCCGAAGGATATAAGTGAAGATCAGTGAGTAGTTGAATAATTATGCAACTATGTGAAGACTCTCTAACATTTAATAATTTCAGATCTTGGTATTCTATTCAAACAGAAAGCAAAGCAAAATAAAATTACATCTAATAATAGTAAGCATCATGTGAAGAAGCAAAAACTTAGGATCAACCGATACTAACCGATAGTTGTTGAAGAAGAAAGGTGGGATGCCAACCGGGGCATCCCCAAGCTTAGATGCTTGAGACTTCTTGAAATATTATCTTGGGATGCCTTGGGCATCCACAAGCTTGATCTTTTGTGTCTCCTTAATTCCTCTCATATCACGGTCTCCCTAAATCTCAAAAGCTTCATTCACACAAAACTCAACAAGGACTCGTGAGATAAGTTAGTATAAACCATTGCAAAAACCTTATCATTCTCTACTGTAGCAAATCACTAAAATTATTATTCAACATTGCATACTAAATTCCTCTGCATATTTAATAGTCATATCCTCAAATAGAATCATTAAAGAAGCAAACATATGCAAACAATGCAAACATAACAGCAATCTGCCTAAACAGGATAGTCTGTAAAGAATGCTGCAACATCCATACTTCGCTAGCTACAAAAATTATGAAATAAAATTCCCACTGTAGTAAATTTATCCAAGCTTAATATGCAAAAGGTTTCAACATTTTATCACATTCTTACTTTTCTAGGGAATTATTGCAACAGCGGTAAACTTTCTGTTTTCAAACAGCAACATGTATACTTGTAACATAGGCATAGTAAAGGTTATCAATGCCACTTTTATTAGAATAAAAGATGCAAAACATTGTTATAAAAAACAGCAAGCAAATCCTAACAAAATAAATTGATTCTCCAAGCAAAACACATATCATGTGGTGAATAAAAATATAGCTCCAAGTAAAGTTACCGATGAACGAAGACAAAAGAGGGGATGCCTTCCGGGGCATCCCCAAGTTTAGGCTCTTGGTTGTCCTTGAATATTACCTTGGGGTGCCTTAGGCATCCCCAAGCTTAGGATCTTGCCACTCCTTATTCCATAACCCATCGAATCTTTACCCAAAACTTAAAAACTTCACAACACAAAACTTAACAGAAAACTCGTAAGCTCCGTTAGTATAAGAAAGTAAATCACCACTTCAAGGTACTGTAATGAACTTATTATTTATTTATATTGGTGTTAAACCTACTGTATTCCAACTTCTCTATGGTTTATAAACTATTTTACTAGCCATAGATTCATAAAAATAAGTAAACAACACATGAAAAACAGAATCTGTCAAAACAGAACAATCTGTAGTAATCTGAATCAAACGTATACTTCTGGAACTCATAAAATTCTCAAATAAAATGCTGGACCTGAGGAATTTAGCTATTAATCATCTTCAAAACGAATTAACTAAATAGCACTCTCCAAATAAAAATGGCAGCAGTTCTCGTGAGCGCTAAAGTTTCTGTTTTTGACAGCAAGATCAACAAGACTTTCCCCAAGTCTTCCCAAAGGTTCTACTTGGCACAAACACTAATTAAAAGCATAAAACCACATCTAAACAGAGGCTAGATGAATTATTTATTACTAAACAGGAACAAAAAGCAAGGAATAAAAATAAAATTGGGTTGCCTCCCAACAAGCTCTATCGTTTAATGCCTCTAGCTAGGCATGATGATTTCAATGATGCTCATATAAGAGATAAGAATTGAAACATAAAGAGAGCATCATGAAGAATATGACTAGCACATTTAAGCCTAACCCACTTCCTATGCATAGGGATTTTGTGAGCAAACAACTTGTGGGAACAAGGATCAACTTGCATAGGAAGGTAAAACAAGCATAAATTCAAAATTCTAAGCACATAGAGAGGAAACTTGATATTATTGCAATTCCTACAAGTATATATTCCTCCCTCATAATAATTTTCAGTAGCATCATGAATGAATTCAACAATATAACCAGCACCTAAAGCATTCTTTTCATGATCTACAAGCATAGAAATTTTATTACTCTCCACATAAGCAAATTTCTTCTCATGAATAGTAGTGGGAGCAAACTCAATAAAATAACTATCATGGGATTGAAAATTGAAATCAAGATGACAAGTTTCATTGTTATCATTATTCTTTAAAGAATACGTGTCATCACAATAATCATCATAGATAGGAGGCATGCTTTCATCATAATAAATTTTCTCATCAAAACTTGGGGGACAAAAAATATCATCTTCATCAAACATAGCTTCCCCAAGCTTGTGGCTTTGCATATCATTAGCATCATGGATATTCAAGGAATTCATACTAACAGCATTGCAATCATGCTCATCATTCAAATATTTAGTGCCAAACATTTTATAGATTTCTTCTTCTAGCACTTGAGCACAATTATCCTTTCCATTATACTCACGGAAGATATTAAAAACGTGAAGCGTATGAGACAAACTTAATTCCATATTTTTTTAATTTTTGTTTATAAACTAAACTAGTGATAAAACAAGAAACTAAAAGACTCGATTGCAAGATCTAAAGATATACCTTCAAGCGCTAACCTCCCCGGCAACGGCGCCAGAAAAGAGCTTGATGTCTACTACACAACCTTCTTCTTGTAGACGTTGTTGGGCCTCCAAGTGAAGAGGTTTGTAGGACAGTAGCAAATTTCCCTCAAGTGGATGACCTAAGGTTTATCAATCCGTAGGAGGCGTAGGATGAAGATGGTCTCTCTCAAGCAACCCTACAACCAAATAACAAAGAGTCTCTTGTGTCCTCAACACACCCAATACAATGGTAAATTGTATAGGTGCACTAGTTCGGCGAAGAGATGGTGATACAAGTGCAATATGGATAGTAGAAAATAGTTTTTGTAATCTGAAATTATAAAAACGGCAAAGTAGCAAGTGATAAAAGTGAGCGAAAATAGTATTGCAATGATAGGAAATAGGGCCTAGGGTTCATACTTTCGCTAGTGTAAGTTCCCTCAACAATACTAACATAATTGGATCACATAACTATCCCTCAACATGCAACAAAGAGTCACTCCAAAGTCACTAATAGCGGAGAACGAACGAAGAGATTATGGTAGGGTACGAAACCACCTTAAAGTTATTATTTCCAATCAATCCATTGGGCTATTCCTATAAGTGTCACAAACAGCCCTAGAGTTCGTACTAGAATAACACCTTAAGACACAAATCAACCAAAACCCTAATGTCACCTAGATACTCCAATGTCACCTCAAGTATCCATGGGTATGATTATACGATATGCGTCCCACAATCTAAGATTCATCTATTCAACCAAGACATAGAACCTCAAAGAGTGCCCCAAAGTTCCTACCGGAGAATCACGACGAAAACATGTGCCAACCCCTATGCATAGGTTCCCAATGTCACGAAACCCGCAAGTTGATCACCTTAACATACATCAAGTGGCACGTGGTATCCCATTCTCACCACAGATATCCACGGCAAGACATACATCAAGTGTTCTCAAGTCTTTAAAGACTCAATCCGATAAGATTACTTCAAGGGGAAAACTCAATTCATTACAAGAGAGAAGAGGGGAGGAGAAACATAAGATCCAACTATAATAGCAAAGCTCGCGATACATCAAGATCGTGCCAAATCAAGAGATCAAACACATAGCTACTGGTACATACCCTTAGCCCCGAGGGAGAACTACTCCCTCCCTCCTCGTCGTGGAGAGCGCCGGGATGATGAAGATGGCCACCGGTGAGGGTTCCCCCCTCCGGCAGGGTGCCGGAACAGGGTCTCGATTGACTTTTGGTGGCTACGGAGGCTTCTGGCGGCGGAACTCTCGATCTATCTTGTGTTCTGGAAGTTTTAGGTCATGTAGGTATATATGGGTGCAGGAGGTACGTCAGGGGAGCCACGAGGGCCCCACGAGACAGGGGGGCGCGCCCTAGGGGAGTGGGCGCGCCCCCACCCTCGTGGGCAGCTCCCGTATCTTCTGACGTGGGGTCCAAGTCCATTAGGTGTGTTTCCTTCCAAAAATAACTTCTCCAGTTGATTTCATTCCGTTTCGACTTCGTCTGATTTTCCTTTTCTTCAAAACACTGAAATAGGCATAAAACAACAAATCTGGGCTGGGCCTCCGGTTAATAGGTTAGTCCCAAAAATAATATAAAAGTGGAAAATAAAGCCCAGTATTGCCTAAAACAGTAGATAATATAGCGTGGAGCAATCAAAAATTATAGATACGTTGGAGACGTATCAGCAGGTAGGAGTCGGTCTACTTGTCTCGGACGTGATGCCTATATACATGATCATACCTAGATATTCTCATAACTATGCTCAATTCTGTCAATAGCTCAACAGTAATTTGTCCACCCATCGTAGAATACCTATGCTCTCGAGAGAAGCCACTAGTGAAACCTATGGCCCCCGGGTCTATCTTTATCATATTAATCTCCTACTACTTAGTTATTTCCTTTGCTCTTTACTTTGCCTTTATTTTACTTTGCATATTTATCACAAAATACCAAAAATATTATCTTATCTTATATATCAGATCTCACTCTCGTAAGTGGTCGTGTAGGGATTGACAACCCCTATTCGCGTTGGTTGCGAGGATTTATTTATTTTGTGCAGGTACGAGGGACTCGCGCGTAGCCTCCTACTGGATTGATACCTTGGTTCTCAAAAACTGAGGGAAATACCTACGCTACTTTGTTGCAGCATCCCTTCCTCTTTTGGGAAAACCAACGCAGTGCTCAAGAGGTAGCAGCAACCTTGATCGAGTTTTGCAGAGATGTGAAGAAACTAATCTTGTCTTGAACTAGGAGAAGTGCCACTTTATGGTTAATGAAGGCATTGTCTTGGGGCATAAAATTTCTGAAAGAGGCATTGAAGTTGACAAAGCTAAAGTTGATGCTATTGAAAAGATGCCGTGTCCCCAGGACATCAAAGGTATAAGAAGTTTCCTTGGTCATGCCGGTTTTTATAGGAGGTTCATTAAGGACTTTTCGAAAATTTCTCGGCCTCTGACTAATCTATTACAAAAAGATATTCCTTTTGTCTTTGATGATGATTGTGTAGAAGCATTCGAAGTACTTAAGAAAGCTTTGATTTTGCACCTATTGTTCAGCCACCTGATTGGAATTTACCTTTTGAAATTATGTGTGATGCTAGTGATTATGTTGTAGGGGCTGTTCTAGGACAAAGAGTTGATAAGAAATTAAATGTTATCCAATATGCTAGTAAAACCCTAGACAGTGCCCAAAGAAATTATGCTACTACTGAAAAAGAATTTTTAGCAGTTGTATTTGCTTGTGATAAGTTCAGACCTTATAGTGTTGATTCTAAAGTAACTATTCACACTGATCATGCTGCTATTAAATATCTTATGGAAAAGAAGATGCTAAACCTAGACTTATTAGATGGGTTCTCCTACTAAAAGAATTTGATTTTCATATTATTGATAGAAAGGGAGCTGAGAACTCCGTTGCAGACAACTTGTCTAGGTTAGAGAATGTTCTTGATGACCCACTACCTATTGATGATAGCTTTCCTGATGAACAATTGAATGTCATAAATGCTTCTCGTACTGCTCCATGGTATGTTGATTATGCTAATTATATTGTTGCTAAATTCATACCACCTAGTTTCACGTACCAGCAAAAGAAAAAGTTTTTCTATGATTTGAGACATTACTTTTGGGATGACCCACATCTTTATAATGAAGGAGTAGATGGTATTATTAGACGTTGCGTACCTAAGCATGAATAGGAACATATCTTATGCAAGTGTCACTCCGAGGCTTATGGAGGACACCACGTTGGAGATAGAACTGCACACAAGGTATTGCAATCCGGTTTTTATTGGCCTACTCTTCAAGGATGCTCGTAAGTTTGTCTTATCTTGTGATGAATGTCAAAGAATTGGTAATATTAGTAGACGTCAAGAAATTCCTATGAATTATTCACTTGTTATTGAACCATTTGATGTTTGGGGCTTTGATTATATGGGACCTTTTCCTTCCTCTATTGGGTATACACATATTTTAGTTGATGTTGATTACGTTACTAAGTGGGTAGAAGCTATTCCAACTAGTAGTGCTGATCATAACACCTCTATTAAGATGCTTAAAGAAGTTATTTTCCTGAGGTTTGGAGTCCCTAGATATTTAATGACTGATGGTGGTTCACATTATATTCATGGTGCCTTTCGTAAAATGCTTGCTAAGTATGATGTTAATCATAGAATTGCATCTCCTTAACATCCACAGTCTAGTGGTCAAGTAGAATTGAGTAATAGAGAGCTCATATTAATTTTGCAGAAGACCGTTAATAGATCTAGGAAGAATTGGTCCAAGAAACTTGATGATGCATTATGGGCTTATAGAACTGCATATAAAAACCCTATGGGTATGTCTCCCTATAAAATGGTTTATGGAAAAGCATGTAACTTACCTCTCGAACTAGAACATAAGGCATATTGGGCCATTAAAGAGCTCAATTATGATTTCATACTTGCCGGTGAGAAGAGGTTATTTGACATTATCTCACTTGATGAATGGAGAACCCAAGCCTATGAAAATGCCAAGCTGTTTGAAGAAAAGGTTAAAAGATGGCATGATAAAAGGATACAAAAGTGTGAGTTTAATGTAGGTGATTATGTATTATCATACAACTCTCATTTAAGATTTTTTGCAGGCAAACTTCTCTCTAAATGGGAAGGTCCTTACGTCATCGAGGAGGTCTATCGTTCTGGTGCCATAAAAATCAACAACTTCGAAGGCACAAATCCGAAGGTGGTGAACGGCCAAAGAATCAAACATTATATCTCAGGTAATCCTATAAATGTTGAGACTAATATTATTGAAACTATAAACCTGGAGGAATACATAAGGGACACTTTCCGAAACGTGTCAGACTCCGAAAAGGAATAGGTATGTGGTACAGTAAGTAAACCGACTCCAAAATAGTTCTAATGGCAATATTTCTCCGTTTTGGAATATATAAAAAATAGGAAAATAAGAAGCAGACCGGAAAGGGCACGGAGCTTCCACGAGGGTGGAGGGCATGCCCCCAGCCCTGCCTCGTGGGCACCTCGTGCGCTCTCCGGACTCCGTTTTCTTGCACGATACTTCTTTTGGTCGGTAAAAATTCATTATATAATCTCCCGAAGGTTTTGACCACCGTATCACGCAAATATCTCCTATCTTTGTTTTGAGCCCCCAAGTGGCATCTTCAAGTGCCCCCAAGGACAAGTTCTTCGAGAAGGTCATCAACCCCTATCTCGCGGAAGTGCTGCAACACCCTCAAACCATTGAGATGCGTGAGGGGTTGTTGCACATCCGCGATGTTGAGGGACCAAGGATGTAACATCCCAAATTTTCAATTTCGAGTGTTATACATAGGTCATTCATGCATATCATATTTTATTCCATTTAATTTTGTGATCCTCGAAATCCTAAGCAACTCAAGCACCCTCGGAGAGAGTTGGGGATTTTTCCTTGTTCTCATATTTGAACTTTTCTCAAATATTGAAACAAGGATCACTTTGGTTTTAATTATTTTTCTTCCCAAAAATATTTCATATTAAAATTAAATGTGAGGAGATAATATGACTTCTCCAAAATAAATCAAATGTTGGAGGAAAATATTAAAATCAATTTGTATTTTATTTGGGGTTTTATCGCTATTTTATTTGAATTAGGAAAATATGTGTTTCTCAAAATTGCATTAGAGGACCAAATAAATGTTCACCTTGTCCAGCGTATTTTTAGAGGACGGGGAAAATTTATTTCAGGATTTTTGGAGTCCTTTACTATTTTTTTTTGCGCATCAGAATATTAAAAAAATGAACCGCCTTACTCGGCCGTGTCCGCCTGGGACACCGACCCGGCCGGCCCTCTTAAAAGTCCGAAGGCCCGAGCCGTCAGCCCCGCCTGATCCACCGAAACCCTAGCCGCCCGCCAGCCACGCCGCCCGATCCGCCACCGCCGCCCCACCGCCTCGCGCCACGCCGCCACCGCCGCTGGAGTACGCCGCTGCCGCCGTCTCGTTCTACGAGGTAGCCACCGTTGTTTTTTTGAAAAAACTGATTAGTTTTCCAAACCTAGATCTACTTTTTAGAATCAGTTTTAATTTGGTTTTCTCGGTTTATTTATTTTGCGGAATTCGTCTGTACGTTCGTTTTAACGAACGCCGTTCATCCGTTAGTCACAGACAGCGAACGCTCGTTCATTAGCCTGTTCGTCGGTTTTTCTTTTTCCAGGGTTTTCTACGATTATTTTCGATCACGATTTCTGCTCTGATCTTAGATTTAGTTTTTCTTTTCGCTCGTTTATTGTCAAACCCTTGGGAGTTACTTCTACGTTATGCTTATATTGCCATGCTATGCTCGTAGATGTGGATTGGGTTTGAGTGTATCCATGACAGATGTGAGTTGTTAATTAATGGTTCAACTTAAGGTGGCAACTTTAATACACATCTGGGTGGATTGCTTGTGGGCACCTAGAGAACCCAGTGTTGTCCTAGGATATCCCGGAGTACCCGTGTGATCATCCTACAGTCCGCCACCCAGGCTCAAAGGGATCATAAGATTATTTCATGCTAGAAACTTCCATGTGCAGCCACAAGCTATTATGGGCTCTAGCATAGTTGAGTAAGTTGTGGGAAACCTTCCCATGATGGGCTAGCAGATGTAGGGGATTGTAGGTGTACCGGCCTATCTATCGGTTAAGGGGGCCTCTTCGGAAAGACTATGTCTCAGTCATCCGTTTCTCAAACACCCTGTAGTGCGAGAAATCCAACGGAGGAGATCAAGTTTTGTGGGGAAAAGTGCGCAAACCTCTACAGAGTGTATAAACTAATCATGGTTAGCTGTGTCCCTGGTTATGGACATCTTGAGTATCTGGTTCTTGGATTATCATAAGGATCTCATCACTCTAAATAAATTTGGTTGGGTTGATAATTACTTTTAATTAGGATTGAGTTGGAGGAACCTTCTCAATATTGTTCAACTACCATGATAGTTAAATAAAATATATTCCTTTGCTGTAGGAAAAAATTGTCTTTTCGCAAAACATATTAACCATACAGCCTCCACCAGCCATATATGCATGTAGTGATAGCATTTATCTGTTCATTACTCTCCTTTGTTACATTGCAGCATATTCCATGTGCTGACCCATTTCGGGCTGCAACGTATCATGTTGCAGATTTTTCAGACGAGGAGTAAGGTTCGCTAGGCCGTGTCATGCACTCAGCTATGCCGTTGGAGTTGATGGACTCACTTTATCTTCCAAGCCTTCCATTGTTATCGTATTAGATGGCCTTAAGCCATATTTATTGTAATAAGTTCTCTCTTGAGACATTCGATGTAATAAGTGTGTGATTGCCACTCTATTATAAATCCTTCGAGTACTCTGTGTGTCAGCATTACCGATCCAGGGATGACACTGAAGCACAGAGACTTGACCGTTTGAGGTCGGGTCGCTACAAAGGAGGACCGGAAGCGTGGAGACAAGGATCGAGGCAATGGAGCAACAAGTTTTCAAGTGTCAGGAGATGGTGGAGCATGGACTCGACTCCAATCATATAATGATCATGGAGTTCACTAACAACCACAAGCTGGACGTCAAGGACATCGGGGAGGCCATCTTCAAGCTTCATGAGAAAATCGAGCACCTCCAAGCCCAGATCTATGACCTGCAAAATAAAAACTGTGAGTATGAATATAGATTCAAGAGGATGAGTTTGGCTGTAGATTTAGGGATCCCGGAGACTCGATCATCCTTCTATGATGGTGATCCTATGCCTTGGAAGAGGGACGACAAGCCTACATCATCAACAACTCCTTCATCACCACCTCCGAGGAAGGAAACATAAACACATGGGTATGGGCACTCCCCTTGGCAACTACCAAGCTTGGGGGACTGCCCCGGTATCGTATCACCATCACTTTTACCTTTACCGCTTTTCTTAGTTCGATCCTTTTGATAATATCTTGATCTAGTAGAATAAAGTTTTAGTATGATGTAGTTGTGAGTTTTGCTTTATGATCTTCCTATGTAATCGAGTCCCTGAGCTATATATAATAAAGATTAGTGTTGAGTCAAGGGCTTGATTATTTTGCTATGATCTTGAGGGAATAAAATAAAAAAGAGAAGAAATAAAAATAAATAAAGAGATCATATGGATCTTATGGAGAGTAATGAGCTCACATATAAAGAGTACGATGAATAAAAGTTGTTGAGAGTTGACAAACATAGTTTTGGTCATCGTTCCAATTAATAGGAAGTAATAAAGAAAGAGAGGTTCACATATAAATATACTATCTTGGACATCTTTTATGATTGTGAGCACTCATTAAAATATGACATGCTAAAGAGTTGACGTTGGACAAGGAAGACAACATAATGTGTTATGTTTTCTTACATCTGAGATAAATTATATTGTCATGGATCATCCAACATGTTGAGCTTTCCTTTCCCTCTCATGCTAGCCAATTTATTTGCACCAAGTAGAGATACTACTTGTGCTTCCAAACATCCCTAAACCCAGTTTTGCCATGAGAGTCCACCATATCTACCTATGGATTGAGTAAGATCCTTCAAGTAAGTTGTCATCGGTGCAAGCAATAAAAATTGCTCTCTAAATATGTATGACTTCTTAGTGCGGAGAAAATAAGCTTTACACGATCATGTGATATGTAAGAAATAAAAGCAACGGACTGCATAATAAAGGTCCATATCACAAGTGGCAATATAAAGTGACATTCTTTTGCATTAAGATTTCGTGCATCCAACCATAAAAGCGCATGATAACCTCTGCTTCCCTCTGCGAAGGGCCTATCTTTTATTCTTGTCTTATACTTCATGCAACGAGTCAGGGTGATATTCACCTTTCCTTTTTACATTTTATCCTTTGGCAAGCTCAATGTATTGGAAAGATCCAGATATATATAGCTAATTGGATGTGAGTTCTCATGAACTATTATTGTTGACATTACCCTTGAGGTAAAACGTTGGGAGGCAAAACTATAAGCCCCTATCTTTCTCTGTGTCCGATTAAGACTTCATACCCATAAATATTGCGTGAGTGTTAGCAATTGTGAAAGACTAAAAGATGGTTGAGTATGTGGACTTGCTGAAAAGCTCTTATATTGACTCTTTCCTATGTTATGATAAATTGCAATTGCCTCAATGACCGAGATTAGAGTTTGTTAGCTTTCAATGAAGTTTATGATTCATACTTGAAATTGTGATTGAATTGTTACTTTAGCATAAGAGATCATATGACAATATATATATATATATATATATGTTGCTGTTCTAAGAATGATCATGATGCCCTCATGTCCATATTTTATTTTTATCGACACCTCTATCTCTAAACATGTGGACATATTTTTCGATTTCGGATTTCGCTTGAGGACAAGTGAGGTCTAAGCTTGGGGGAGTTGATATGTCCATTTTGCATCATGCTTTTATATCGATATTTATTGCACTATGGGCTGTTATTACACATTATGTCACAATACTTATGCCTATTCTCTCTTATTTTACAAGGTTTATATGAAGAGGGAGAATGCCGGCAGCTGGGATTCTAGGCTGGAAAAGGAGCAAATATTAGAGACCTATTCTACACAGCTCCAAAAGTCCTGAAACTTCACGAAAGTTATTTTTAGAATATATAAAAAATATTGAGCGAAGAAAGTTCCAAAGGGGGGTCACACCCTGGCCACGAGGGTGGGGGTTGCTCCCTACCCCCTGCCTCATGGGCCCCCTGGTGGCCCTCCGATGCCCATCTTCTGCTATATGAGGTCTTTCGTCGAGAAAAAATGATAAGCAAGCTTTCGGGAAGAAACTCCGCCGCCATGAGGCGGAACCTTGGCGGAACCAATCTAGGGCTCCGACAGAGCTGTTCTGCCGGGCAAACTTCCCTCCGGGAGGGGGAAATCATCACCATCGTCATCACCAATGATCCTCTCATCGGGAGGGGTTCAATATCCATCAACATCTTCACCAACACTTCATCTCTTGTATCCCATCTTTGTCTCAAAGCCTAAGATTGGTACCTGCGGGTTGCTAGTAGTGTTGATTACTCCTTGTAGTTGATGCTAGTTGGTTTATTCGGTGGAAGATCATATGTCCAGATCCATTATGCATATTAATACCCCTCTGATTATGAACATGAATATTCTTTGTGAGTAGTTACGTTTGTTCCTGAGGACATGGGAGAAGTCTTGATATTAGTAGTCATGTGAATTTGGTATTCGTTCGATATTTTGATGAGTTGTATGTTGTCATCCCTCTAGTGGTGTCATGTGAACGTCGACTACATGACACTTCACCATTGTTTGGGCCTAGAGGGAGGCATTGGGAAGTAATAAGTAGATGATGGGTTGCTAGAGTGACAGAAGCTTAAACCCTTTGGATCCATATGTTTCATGCTATGGTTAGGTTTACCTTAGTACTTCTGTTATAGTTGTGGATGCTTGCAATAGGGGTTAATCATAAGTGGGATGCTTGTCCAAGTAAGGACCATACCCAAGCACCGGTCCACCCACATATCAAATTATCAAAGTACCGAACGCGAATCATATGATCATGATGAAAACTAGCTTGACGATAATTCCCATGTGTCCTCGGGAGCACTTTCCTTCATATAAGAGTTTGTCCAGGCTTTTCCTTTGCTACGAAAAGGATTGGGCCATCTTGCTACACCTTATTTACTTCTATTACTTGCTGCTCGTTACAAATTACCTTATCATAAAACTATCTATTACCGATAATTTCAGTGCCTGCAGAGAATACCTTACTGAAAATTTCTTATCATTTCCTTCTGCTCCTCGTTGGGTTCGACACTCTTACTTATCGAAAAGGCTACGATAGATCCCCTACACTTGTGGGTCATCACCGCACTACTGGATATACACCTTTCTTCATGGTGTACGGTGCGGAAGCTGTGTTGCCCTGCGATATTATCCATGACTCACCTCGAGTGCGCATGTACGAAGAGAGAGAGGCCGAGCTTGATCAGCAGGACATCCTAGATACCCTGAGGAGGAGCGCGATGTTTTAAAAGCCCATTCCGTATTTTATCAACAACAGGCCCGCAGATACCAGAGTAGAGAAGTACGGTCCAAAACTTACAGTGTCGGCGAACTCGTCCTACGCTTGCCGGAGAAGAAAAAGGACAAACTCAAGCCCAAGTGGGAGGGTCCCTTCATAATTGACGAGGTTCTCACGGGGGGAGCATACCGCCTGTGCGCTGCATCAGACAATCACCTAGAACCGAACCCCTGGAACGCGGCCAGACTCCGAAGATTCTATGCCTAGCGCCGAACTATGTATTTGTCTCCTTCTCCCTGTTGTCTCCTTTAATTTTTCCTCTCTTTTCATTTTTTTCTTTTTGTCTAGAACTCAAACTCTTTCGCACGGTTAAATCATGCACCTGTGATGTACACATCCTTGAGCATGTATGTCCACTATACTTGGGGGCTTCCCGGACAGAAGCTTATTTTTCGAGCAACAAGCTCATCACATATGTGTTTCTTCTCATATATACCTTTTCTTTTTTTCTCACCATTATATGCATCGATATGACTTAAGTTTTGGCCAAGCTTGGTTTCCTGGCTCATGTGCTTATGCCCTACATTCCCGTTAGTTCGGCTAGGGCATAAAGGGAGCACCTCTGCGATTGTTACTGCCGGGTCATCCGGATGTGTACCTGAGACTGGGTGAAGCTGAAAGCTAGCGTTCTTAAGAGCATACTCGGCCGGCGGACTAAAGATGCTTTATATTCCTTCCATTATGAACCCCCAGATGATTACCTATACTATAATATTATCAATAACAGTTCGGACATGCACTTTAATGCATGCACACCCAGGGAAAGGAACCCCTAACGGAACTATTCTCCCTGGAAGATGTTTCTTACAATCATAATGTAATATAACGTAACTAGCCAGATACACATTGTCTGTTCAAGCAACTATGACCCATACGCCTGGTTTCTACGCATACCCCGGTCTATTTTACCGCTAAGGTATTCGGAAACACTCCGCACCTTTGGGTCCAGAGGTTGAAGCGAAAAGGTCCACCATGACAATTGTTTTTATAATTGAGCTAGAGTCACATATGTCAAGGAAAGTACATAGTCACTAGGACTCAAAAAATTCCTCCTCTATGCCGTCCAGCAGGCAGTCTAACTTACAATCTTGCTGGGAATACTTGGCGGCTACTTCTACTTGGTCATATACCAAATTAACGGGAATTTCTTTTCCATATGACCCTAGAGGTCCGACCCGAGCCGTATGATTCGGATCAAGCTTGGTATATTGTGTCTTCACCATGGCCCAGGCTTCCCGCGCACCTTCCCGACAGGCCGATATCTTCCACACTCGAAAGCGCCGCCGCGCTCCCTTGAATAGCTGCATCAGCTCCTCCATTTTTCCTGGAGGGGAGGCGGATGGCCATAGGGCCTTGGCAACACTTCGCATCGCCTGCCGAGCTTGCTCGTGCACCTGCGACAGCTCTTGTAGTAGATCGCTCGATGATCCGGACATTTCCTCTTCGGGACGACCGGTCAGCATACCTGCAGATATAATTCTATCAGCACCTTCTGCCTCCGATTTATTCGAAAGTAAGTCCGACCACATACTGAATATGCCGCCCCACAGCCTTTTATTCTCCTTTACGGAGTCCTCTAGTTGGGCCCGTACATCTTTCAGTTCCTCGCCCAGTTGGGTGTTCAAATCCTGAAGCTTGTTTTTCTCCACAACGACCTTTGTCAACACACGCTCGCCTGCAACTAGCAGTTTTTGGACCCTCGTTCTCCGCTTCGAGCGGCTTCTAGTTGTTCTTGTAGTTGATCTAATGATCCAATTAAGAGGCAAGCAATCGTGTTAGCATTATTGGTATACCATTATGTTTTCTCGATGGAGGGAAACATTACCAGGAGATGCCTTCTTGGATTTCTCTAGTTCGGCATTGGCAGCAACTAGCTGAGTCCGACACTTTTCTAGCTCCTGAGATAACAGACTGTTCTTCTCTGCCAGCACTTGGTTATACATTGATCCTTAATTCAGTTGTATCAACTACTTTAAGTCTCGGGGGCTACTGATGTATGATTACTAAATCTACGCTTACCCGCATATCTTTCAGATGCTGGTCTATGGCTCGGACAAGACCATCCCGAGCAGCTCGGATGTATGCATCGGCCGAATTCAAGGCATCAAATGCCTCTTTTGAAAAACCGGGATTACGAAGAACAACCCTCCGATGACGATGATTCATAGCGCTCTCCACCTCAGAGTTCGTGACGAACATGTTGTCTGAATCCTCCGTGGAAGGACAGTTCGGTGCCACTCCCGTATCAGCCCCCGTCCTTTGGGCAGGGTTTGAAACCTGACTGGTGGATGCATGTCCGGCCGGATCCCCGGGCATAGTCCGGCGGATACTTTTCCTGATAGAATGCGGTGAATGGCATTACAATTTTATGTGACGATCAGAAAGGGTATTCTTGAAAAGAAAAGCCTTACCTCTTTAACGACGGTTCTGCCGTGTTATCGTTTGCTTTCCTCTTCGAAGATGCGCCAGGCGTGGGTGCTGCTCTCCTCGGAGATGCTTCTGGTGCATGTTGCGGCGCTAAGCGCCTCCCCTTTGGAACACAGAATAGTGTGGTGGGTGAGGCATAGTAAGGGAGTTCTTTCAAAAGAAAGTGCCTTTTAAATTACTTACATGCGAAGCGGGAAGGAGGCTGGGATAATCGGCAATGATGGGTACATCCGTACCGTCACAGCTCGTCTAATAGAATATTCCATCTTCGAGCTCCACAAATATGTCCGGATCTTCTTCATATCCGGGGTCAAGATCCCGGTTGTGATTCTCCGACTGAGGGGCAGGGTCATGGATCCCCTGGACAACCTTTCGCCATTCCTGTTATAAGCGGATAGGATACTGCCTATCAAAGATAATTCGGGGAGAGGAGTAAAATAGTGGAATTAGAGCTTACCCAGCTAGGAGGATTATACATGGAAAATCCGTCACGATATTGGAGACGGGTGAATCCCTCCTTCTCCCCTTTATACAGTTCGGCCAATATTTTGGCCAGGGCAGCGGGGGTCTTTGGCCCTTCCAACCGCAGTGTGAGGCGTCGTCTTCCCCATTGTAGTGCAACATGGGCAGCCCTTTGTATTGGAGTGGTTGGACCCCCCGTACTATGGAAACCGCCATTACCTCGACCATTGACAATCCGGACTGGGCAAGCATCTTAATCTTGCCCAGCAGCAGACTGATTGATACGTCCATTTTGCATCATGCTTTTATATCAATATTTATTGCATTATGGGCTATTATTTCACTTTATGTCACAATACTCATGGCTATTCTATCTTATTTTACAAGGTTTACATAAGGAGGGAGAATGCCGGCCGCTGGAATTCTGGGCTGGAAAAGGAGCAAATATTAGAGACCTATTCTGTGCAACTCCAAAAGTCCTGAAACTCCACGGAACATCTTAAAATAAATAAAGAAAAATCCTCGCCAAAGATGAAGGCCAGGGGCCCCACACCCTGCTCACGAGGGTGGGGGCGCGCCCCCCTAGGGCATGCCCCCCTACCTCGTCGCCCCCCTGGTGGCTCTCCGACGTCCATCTTCTCCTATATGAGGTCTTTCGATGAGAAAAAAATAAGAAGGAACTTTTCGGGACGAGACTCCACCGCCACGAGGCGGAACCTTGGCGGATCCAATCTAGAGCTCCGACAGAGCTGTTCTGCCAGGGAAACTTCCCTCCGGCAGGGGGAAATCATCACCATCATCATCACCAACGCTCCTCTCATCGGGAGTGGGCAATCTCCATCAACATCTTCAGCAGCACCATCTCATCTCCAAACCCTTGTTCATCTCTTGTATCCAATTCTTGTCTCAAAGTCCGAGATTGGTGCTAGTAGGTTGCTAGTAGTGTTGATTACTCCTTGTAGTTGATGCTAGTTGGTTTATTTGGTGGAAGATCATATGTTCAGATCCTATATGCATATTATTACCCCTCTGATTATGAACATGAATATGCTTTGTGAGTAATTATGTTCGTTCCTGAGGACAAGGGAGAAGTCTTGCTATGAGTAGTCATGTGAATTTGGTATTCGTTTGATATTTTGATAAGATGTATGTTGTCTAGCCTCTAGTGGTGTTATGTGAACGTCGACTACATAACACTTCACCATTATTTGGGCCTAGAGGAAGGCATTGGGAAGTAATAAGTAGATGATGGGTTGCTAGAGTGACAGAAGCTTAAACCCTAGTTTATGTGTTGCTTTGTAAGGGGCTGATTTGGATCCATATGTTTCATGCTATGGTTAGGTTTACCTTAATACTTTTGTTGTAGTTGCGGATGCTTGCAATAGAGGTTAATCATAAGTGGGATGCTTTTTCAAGTAAGAACATCACCCAAGCACCGGTCCACCCACATATCAAATTATCAAAGTATCGAACGCGAATCATATGAACATGATGAAAACTAGCTTGACGATATTCCCATGTGTCCTCGGGAGCGCTTTTCCTATTATAAGAGTTTGTTCCGATTTGTCCTTTGCTACAAAAGGATTGGGCCACCTTGCTGCACTTTATTTACTTTTGTTACTTGTTGCTTGTTAAAATTTATCCTATCGCAAAACTATCTGTTACCACTTATTTCAGTACTTGCAGAGAATACCTTGCTGAAAACCGCTTATCATTTCCTTCTGCTCCTCGTTGGGTTCGACACTCTTACTTATCGAAAGGACTACGATAGATACCCTATACTTGTGGGTCATCAAGACTCTTTTCTGGTGCCGTTGCCGGGGAGTGTAGCGCCTTTGATAGGTGGAATTTGGTAAGGAAAAATTTATATAGTGTGCTGAAATTTATTGTCACTTGTTACTATGGAAAGTAATTCTCCGAGGGGCTTGTTCGGGGTATCTTCACCCCGTCCAGTAGAGCAAAGAGTTGCTCCTCAACCTACTGAACCTATTGAAGATGAAACTCCTTTTGAATTTCCTTCGGGTATGATGGAAAAACTGCTAGCTGACCCTTTTACAGGAGATGGAACAAAGCATCCTGATGAGCACTTAATATATGTGGATGAAGTTTGTGGATTATTTAAGCTTGCAGGTATACCCGATGATGTTGCTAAGAAGAAGGTCTTCCCTTTATCTTTGAAGGGAGACACATTGATATGGTATAGGCTATGTGATGATATGAGATCATGGGACTATAAAAGATTGAAGCTGGAATTTCATCAAAAGTATTACCCTATGCATCTTCTTCATCGTGATCACAATTATATATATAATTTCTGGCCTCGCGAAGGAGAAAGCATCGCTCAAGCTTGGGGGAGGCTTAAATCAATGTTATATTCATGCCCCAATCATGAGCTCCCGAGAGAAATAATTATGCAAAGTTTTTATGCTCGGCTTTCTGATAACAATCACACCATGCTCGATACTTCTTGTGCTGGCTCTTTTATGATGAAGACTATTGAATTGAGATGGAATTTATTGGATAGAATTAAAAGCAACTCTGAAGATTGGGACCTCGACGAAGGTAAGGAGTTAGGTATGACACCTAAGTTTGATTGTGTTAAATCTTTTATGGATACCGATATTTTTCGTAAGTTTAGTACTAAATATGGACTTGACTATGAGATAGTAGCTTCTTTCTATGAATCTTTTGCTACTTATGTTGATCTCCCTAAGGAGAAGTGGTTTAAATATCATCCTTCCATAGAAGTAAAAGTAGCTGCACCTATTAAAGTTGAAGAAAAGACTGTCACTTATAATGATCCTATTGTTCCTGCTTCTTAAATCACCTTTCACTGTTAGAATAAAGAATCATGTTAAAGCTTCAACTGTTGTTTGTAAAAGCAATATTAGAACTTATACACCTCCTGAGCAAGTTAAAGTAGAACCTAATATTGCTATTGTTAAAGATCTCTTGTCTGATAATATTGATGGGCATGTTATTCAGTTCGAAGGTGAAACTGCTAGAATTGCTAAACCTTGTGCTAAAGATAAACATAGACCTGTGGTAGGCGTGCCTGTTATTTCTGATAAAATAGGAGATCATTGTTATCATGGCTTATGTGATATGGGTGCTAGTGCTAGTGTTATACCTCATGACTTATACAAAGAAATTAAGAATGAAATTGCACCTGCTGAGTTAGAAGATATTGATGTCACAATTAAACTTGCCAATAGAGATAGTATTTCACCAATTGGAATTGTTAGAGATGTTGAAGTCTTTTGTGGGAAAACTAAATATCCTGCTGATTTTCTTGTTCTTACTTCTCCGCAAGATAGCTTTTGTCCCATTATATTTGGTAGACCCTTCTTAAATACTGTCAATGCTACCATAGATTGCACAAAGAATGTTGTTACTGTTGGCTTGGATGATATGGTTCATGAGTTTAATTTCTCTAAATTTAGTAAACAACATCATGAGGAAGAATTACCTAGTAAGGATGAAATTATTGGTCTTGCTTCTATTGTCGTACCTCCTAGTGATCCCTTAGAACACTATTTGCTAGACCATGAAAATGATATGTTCATGAAAGAAATAAGGGAAATAGATGAAGTATTCTTTAAACAGTAACCTATTCTGCATCATAATTTACCTGTTGAAATCTTAGGGGATCCTCCTCCACCCAAGGGTGACCCCGTGTTTCAGCTTAAACCGTTGCCTGATAATCTTAAATATGCTTATCTTGATGAAAAGAAGATATATCCTGTTATTATTAGTGCTAACCTTTCAGAGCATGAAGAAGAAAGATTATTGAAAACTCTGAAGAAGCACCGTGATGCTATTGGATATACTCTTGATGATCTTAAGGGCATTAGTCCCACTCTATGTCAACATAAAATAAATTTGGAAGCAGATGCCAAACCAGTTCATGATCCTCAACGACATCTGAATCCTAAAATGAAAGGAGTGGTAAGAAAAGAAATACTAGAGCTTCTGGAGGCAGGTATAATCTATCCCGTTGCTGATAGTGAGTCGGTAAGTCATGTCCATTGTGTCCCTAAGAAGGGAGGTATTACTGTTGTTCCTAATGATAAAGATGAATTGATTCCACAAAGAATTATCACAGGTTATAGGATGGTAATTGATTTCCGCAAATTAAATAAAGCTACTAAGAAAGATCATTACCCCTTACCTTTTATTGATCAAATGCTAGAAAGATTATGCAAACATACACACTATTGCTTTCTAGATGGTTATTCTGGTTTCTCTCAAATACCTGTGTCGGCTAGAGATCAATCAAAGACTACTTTTACATGCCCTTTTGGTACTTTTGCTTATAGACGTATGCCTTTTGGTTTATGTAATGCACCTACTACCTTCCAAATATGCATGATGGCTATATTCTCTGACTTTTGTGAAAAGATTTGTGAGGTTTTCATGGACGACTTTTCCGTCTATGGTTCCTCTTTTGATGATTGCTTGAGCAATCTTGATCGAGTTTTGCAGAGATGTGAAGAAACTAATCTTGTCTTGAATTGGGAAAAGTGCCACTTTATGGTTAATGAAGGTATTGTCTTGGGGCACAAAGTTTCTGAAAGAGGTATTGAAGTTGATAAAGCCAAGGTTGATGCTATTGAAAAGATGCCATGTCCCAAGGAAATCAAAGGTATAAGAAGTTTCCTTGGTCATGCTGGATTTTATAGGAGGTTCATTAAGGACTTCTCAAAAATTTATCGGCCTCTGACTAATTTCTTGCAAAAAGATATACCATTTGTCTTTGATGATGATTGTGTAGAAGCATTTGAAATACTTAAGAAAGCATTAGTCTCTGCACATGTTGTCTAGCCACCTGATTGTAATTTACCCTTTGAAATTATGTGTGATGCTAGTGATTATGCTGTAGGTGTTGTTCTAGGGCAATGAGTTGATAAGAAATTAAATGTTATTCATTATGCTAGTAAGACTCTAGACAATGATCAAAGAAATTATGCCACTACTGAAAAAGAGCTTTTAGCAGTTGTATTCGCTTGTGATAAGTTCAGATCTTATATTGTTGATTCTAAAGTAACTATTCAAACAGATCATGCTGCTATTAAATATCTTATGGAAAAGAAAGATGCTAAAGCTAGGCTTATTAGATGGGTTCTCTTGCTACAAGAATTTGATTTGCATATTGTTGATAGAAAGGGAGCTGAGAACCCCGTTGCAGACAACTTGTCTAGGTTAGAAAATATTCTTGATGACCCACTACCTATTAATGATAGCTTTCCTGATGAACAATTAAATGTTATAAGTACTTCTCGTAGTACTCCGTGGTATGCTGATTATGCTAATTATATTGTTGCTAAGTTTATACCACCTAGCTTCACATACCAGCAAAAGAAAAAGGTCTTCTATGATTTGAGACATTACTTTTGGGATGACCCACATCTTTATAAAGAAGGAGTAGATGGTGTTATTAGACGTTGTGTACCTGAGCATGAACAGGAATAGATCATACGCAAGTGTCACTCCGAGTCTTATGGAGGACACCACGCTGGAGATAGAACTGCACATAAGGTATTGCAATCTGGTTTTTATTGGCCTACTCTCTTCAAGGATGCCCGTAAGTTTGTCTTGTCTTGTGATGAATGTCAAAGAATTGGTAATATTAGTAGACATCAAGAAATGCCTATGAATTATTCACTAGTTATTGAACTGTTTGATGTTTGGGGCTTTGATTATATGGGACCTTTTCCTGCCTCTAATGGATACACACATATTCTAGTTGCTGTTGATTACGTTACTAAGTGGGTAGAAGCTATTCCAACTAGTAGTGCTGATCATAACACTTCTATTAAAATTCTTAAAGAAGTTATTTTCCTGAGGTTTGGAGTCCCTAGATATTTAATGACTGATGGTGGTTCACACTTTATTCATGGTGCTTTCCGTAAAATGCTTGCTAAATATGATGTTAATCATAGGATTGCATCTCCTTATCACCCACAGTCTAGTGGTCAAGTAGAGTTGAGCAATAGAGAGCTCAAATTAATTTTGCAAAAGACTGTTAATAGGTCTAGAAAGAATTGGTCCAAGAAACTTGATGATGCATTATGGGCTTATAGAACTGCATATAAAAATCCTATGGGTATGTCTCCGTATAAAATGGTCTATGGAAAAGCATGTCACTTACCTCTCGAACTAGAACATAAGGCATATTGGGCTATTAAAGAGCTTAACTATGATTTTAAACTTGCCGGTGAGAAGAGGTTGTTTGATATTAGCTCACTTGATGAATGGAGAACCCAAGCTTATGAAAATGCCAAGCTGTTTAAAGAAAAAGTTAAAAGATGGCATGACAAATGGATACAAAAGCGTGAGTTTAATGTAGGTGATTATGTATTGCTATACAACTCTCGTTTAAGATTTTTTGCAGGAAAACTTCTCTCTAAATGGGAAGGCCCCTATGTTATCAAAGTGGTCTATCGTTCCGGTGCCATAAAAATCAACAACTTCGAGGGTACAAATCTGAAGGTGGTAAACGGTCAAAGAATCAAACATTATATCTCAGGTAATCCCATAAATGTTGAAACCAATATTATTGAAACCATACCCCTAGAGGAATACATCAGGGACACTTTCCGGAATGTTTCAGACTCCAAAAAGGAATAGGTATATGGTACGGTAAGAAAACTGACTCCAAAACAATTTTTAAGGCAATATTTCTCCGTTTTGGAATATTTAGAAAAATAGAAAAATAAGTAGCAGTCCGGGGAGGACACGAGGGCCCCACGAGGGTGGTGGGCGCGCCCTACCCCCTGGGCGCGCCCCCCTACCTCGTGAGCACCTCGTGTGCCTTCCAGACTCCGTTTTCTTTCACGTTACGTATTTTGGTCAGTAAAAATTCATAATATAATCTCCCGGGGTTTTGACTCCCGTATTACGCAAAAACCTCCTGTCTTTGTTTCGAGCTTTTTTTCTGACAGATCTAGATTATCATGACGTCCCCAAGTGCTTCCAAGGACAAGTTCTTCAAGAAAGTCATCAACCCTTACCTCGTGGAGGTGCTACGACACCCTCAAACCATTGATATGCGTGATGGGTTGTTGCACATCCGCGATGTTGAGGGACCAAAGGGAACCGGAAGCGTGGAGACGAGGCTCGAAGCAATGGAGCAACAAATTTTCAAGTGCCAAGGGATGGTGGAGCGTGGAATCAACGCTAGTCACACGATGCTCGCGGAGTTCACTAACAACTACAAGTCGGATGCCAAGAACACCGAGGAGGCCATCTTCAAGCTATATGAGAAGATCGAGCACCTTCAAGCCCAAATCTATGACCTGCAAAACCAAAACTATGAGTATGAATATAGATTCAAAAGAATGAGTTTGGCTGCAGATTCGAGGATTCCGGAGACTCGATCATCCTTCTATGATGGTGAACCTATGCCTTGGAAGATTGATGACAAGCTTGCATCATCAACAACACCTCCACCTTCTTCACTGACAAAGGAGATATAATCACATGGGTATGGGCACTCCCCTTGGCAACTGCCAAGCTTGGGGGATGTGCCCCGGTATCGTATCACAATCACAACTCCTATATTTACCTTTTTCTTAGTTTGATCCTATTAGTAGTATCTTGATCTAGGAGAATAAAGTTTATGGCATGATCTAGTTTTGAGTTTTGCTTTATGATCCCTCTATGTAATCGAGTCCATGAGTTATATATAATAAAGATTAGTGTTGAGTCAAGGGCTTGATTATTTTGCCATGATCTTGGGTGAATAAAAGAAAATAAGAAAAGAATAAAAAGAAACAAAAAGTTCATATTGATCTTATGGAGAGTAATGACTTCACATAGAAAGAGTATGATGATTAAAAGTTGTTGGGAGTTGGCAGACATAGCTTTGGTCATTGTTGCAATTAATAGGAAGTAATAAGGAAAGAGAGGTTTTCACATATAGATATATTATCATTGACATCTTTTATGATTTGGAGCACTCATTAAAATATGACATGCTAAAGAGTTGATGTTGGACAAGGAAGACAACGTAATGAGTTATGTATTTCTTATATCTGAGATAAAGTATGTTGTCATGGATCCTCTAACTTGTTGAGCTTGCCTTTCCCCCTCATGCTAGCCAAATTCTCAGACCAAGTAGAAATACTACTTGTGCTTCCAAATACCCTTAAACCAGTTTTGCCATGAGAGTCCACCATATCTACCTATGGATTGAGTAAGATCCTTCAAGTAAGTTGTCATCGGTGCAAAGCAATAAAAATTGCTCTAAATATGTATGATTGATTGGTGTGGGAGAAATAAGCTTTATACGATCTTGTGATATGGAAGTAATAAAAGCGATGGACTACATAATAAAGGTTCATATCACAAGGGGCAATATAAAGTGACGTTCTTTCGCATTGAAATTTTATATATCCAACCATAAAAGCGCATGGCAACCTCTGCTTCCCTCTGCGAAGGACCTATCCTTTATTATTACCCTCTACCTTATGCAAGAGTCATGGTGATATTCACCTTTTCTTTTTCATTTTATCCTTTGGCAAGCTCAGCATGTTGGAAATAACATGATATATATATATATATATATATATATATATATATATATATATATCTAATTGGATGTAGGGGAGCATGAACCATTATTGTTGACATTACCCTTGAGGTATGTGACGCCCCCGATTCAATCGTACACTAATCATGCACGCAAATGTGTACGATCAAGATCAGGGACTCACGGGAAGATATCACAACACAACTCTACAAATAAAATAAGTCATACAAGCATCATAATACAAGCCAGGGGCCTCGAGGGCTCGAATACAAGTGCTCGAACATAGACGAGTCAGCGGAAGCAACAATATCTGAGTACAGACATAAGTTAAACAAGTTTGCCTTAAGAAGGCTAGCACAAACTGGGATACAGATCGAAAGAGGCGCAGGCCTCCTGCCTGGGATCCTCCTAAACTACTCCAGGTCGTCGTCAGCGGGCTGCACGTAGTAGTAGGCACCTCCGGTGTAGTAGTCGTCGTCGACGGAGGCGTCTGGCTCCTGGACTCCAGCATCTGGTTGCGACAACCAGAAAGAAAGGAAAGGGGAAAAAGGGGGGGAGAAAGCAACCGTGAGTACTCATCCAAAGTACTCGCAAGCAAGGAGCTACACTACATATGCATGGGTATATGTGTAAAGAGGCCATATCAGTGGACTGAACTGCAAAATGCCAGAATAAAAGGGGGATAGCTAGTCCTATCGAAGACTACGCTTCTGGCAGCCTCCGTCTCGCATCACGTAGAAGAGAGTAGATTGAAGTCCTCCAAGTAGCATCTCCAAGTAACATCTCCAAAAAGCATCTCATAGCATAATCCTACCCGGCGATCCTCTCCTCATATCCCTGAGGTAGAGCGACCACCGGTTGTATTTGGCACTTGGAAGGGTGTGTTTTATTAAGTATTCGGTTCTAGTTGTCATAAGGTCAAGGTACAACTCCAAGTCGTCCTGTTACCGAAGATCACGGCTATTCGAATAGATTAACTTCCCTGCAGGGGTGCACCACATAACCCAACACGCTCGATCCCATTTGGCCGGACACACTTTCCTGGGTCATGCCCGGCCTCGGAAGATCAACACGTCGCAGCCCCACCTAGGCAAAACAGAGAGGCCAGCACGCCGGTCTAAACCTAAGCGCACAGGGGTCTGGGCCCATCGCCCATAGCACACCTGCACGTTGCGAGGGCGGCCGGAAGCAGAACTAGCCCCCTTAATACAAGAGCAGGCTTACGTTCCAATCCGGCGCGCGCCGCTCTGTCGCTGACGTCTGAAGTGCTTCGGCTGATACCACGACGTCGGGATACCCATAACTACTCCCACGTAGATGGTTAGTGCGTATAGGCTCGTAGC
Source organism: Triticum dicoccoides (assembly GCF_002162155.2). Classification (NCBI taxonomy): domain Eukaryota; kingdom Viridiplantae; phylum Streptophyta; class Magnoliopsida; order Poales; family Poaceae; genus Triticum; species Triticum dicoccoides. Next base: position 365,262,095 of record NC_041380.1, on the reverse strand, counting down.
CGACTCAGATCAAACACCAAGATCTCGTTAAGCGTGTTAAGTATCCGCGAACGCCGAACAGGCCCAGGCCCACCTGTCTCCTAGGTGGTCTCAACCTGCCCTGTCGCTCCGCCACAAAGATCCACACAGAGGGCCGTCGGGACAAAGGTCCTTTCAGCCCCCAATCCGTGAATCACTCGCGGGTACTCTTCGAGCTGACCCGACTTTAGTCACCATCTGTATAGTATGTATGTATGTATAGTATATACCCGTGATCACCTCCCAGGTGATCACGGCCCGATAGTATAGCAAGGCAGACTGACAAGAATGTAGGGTCAATGATGATAAACTAGCATCCTATACTAAGCATTTAGGATTGCAGGTAAGGTATCAACAGGTGTAGCAACAATGTCAGGCTATGCATCAGAATAGGATCAACGGAAAGCAGTAACATGCTACACTACTCTAATGCAAGCAGTATAGAGTAGAATAGGCGATATCTGGTGATCAAGGGGGGGGCTTGCCTGGTTGCTCTGGCAAGAGAGAGGGGTCGTCAACTCCGTAGATGAACTGGGCAGCAGCAGCGTCGGTCTCGTAGTCTACCGGAGAGAAGAGGGGGAAGAACAATGAATACCAAGTAAACAGATGCATATCGATGCATGACATTCCAAGAAGCGATGCTAGGCGTGCCCTAACGTGGTATGAGGTGGTACTGGTTAAGGGGGGAAACATCCGGGAAAGTATTCCCGGTGTTTCGTGTTTTTCGGGCAGAGGAGCCGGAGGGGGAAAGTTGCGGGTTCGATAGGTTAGGGGGGTGTGGCGGACGAACGGACTGCGTATCCGAATTCGTCTCGTCGTTCTGAGCAACTTTCATGTTGAAAATATTTTAATCCGAGTTACGGATTAAAAGATATGATTTTCTAAAGATTTTATTAATTTCTGAAATTTAATTAATTATTTAATTAATTCGAAAATGGATTTATGACGTCAGCATGACGTCTTGCTGACGTCAGCAGTCAGCGTTGACCGTTTGACCTGGTCAACCTGACATGTGGGTCCCGTGGGACCCACCTGTCATACACTGTTAGGTTTAATTAGGGTTTAGTTTAATCCTAATTACAGTTTAATTAAAATTAACTAGTTAATTAAATTAATTAAACCGGATTAATTAATTAATTAATTAATTAATTAATTAATAATTAACTTTATTAATCATTTTATTTTTATTTAATAATTTTATTTTATTTTTAATTCTTTTTTTTCATTTTTTTAACACGTTCTGGGGGGCGTGGGCCCCCCCGTTCAGTGGCACAGAGGCCATTCAGGGCGCGGGCGACGGTTAACGGGCGCGCCCCGTTCGGGCGCACGCCCAGGGGCAGGCGGGCGTGGGCGGTGGACCTGGCAGGTCGCCAGGCCGGCGTGGGCGAGGCCAGCACGGGCCGGCCGGTGAGCGAGCGGCGGCCGAGCACGGCCCCGTGTGGGCGGGCGCGCATGAGCGCGCGGCAGGGCTGCAGCAGGGAGGCCGCGCACGGCGAGGATGACTCGGGCGCGGGGGGCTCGGCGCAGAGGGCGTGCGGGGCACGGTGAGC
>NC_041380.1:365251619-365259195 GCF_002162155.2 Triticum dicoccoides | reverse complement strand
GACGGGGCGGCTACGGGCGGCGTGGGGCGCGGGGGGGGCGATGGGGTTCGTTCCCCCGATCCGATCTGGATCGGGGAGGAGGGGAGGAAGAGCGAGTGGGGGGGGCGAGTGGGGAGAGTGGAGTGGCGGACCGGCTAGGGTTCCGATCGGGGTGGGGGTTAAGGGGAGGCCGGCTGGGCCAGGTGGGCCGGCCTGGCCGGTGAGCTGGGCCGTCTGGCCCAGTTGGCCAGGGGGCCCTCTTTTTGTTTTTTTTTCTGGGTTTTCTGTTTTTCTTTCCTTTTGTATTTTCTTTTATTATTTCTTTTCTGCTTAAATCATTTAATCCATTTAGCCATTTTATAAAAATATATCTGTTGCACTATAATTACCTTTGTAATATTCGTCAGCCACCAAACAATTTTATTTTAAATTTTGAAAACTTTTATTGTTTTCATCAATTTGAATTTTGAATTTGAACGGTTTCGAATTATTGCGAGGATAGCAACAGTAATCAGGATGACGTGCCATGATTAGCGTGGGATTACTGTAGCAAGATTATCCGGGCGTTACAAATCTCCTCCACTACAAGAAATCTCGTCCCGAGATTTTAGGAGGTAGAAGGAAACAGTGCGGGGTATTCATCACGCAGGCGATCCTCGCGTTCCCAGGTGGCTTCGTCTTCAGAGTGATTCGACCACTGGACCTTGAGGAACTTGATCGCCGTCTGACGTGTGCGGCGTTCAGCTTGGTCGAGAATGCGGACCGGATGCTCTTTATAGGAGAGGTCCTGTTGCAATTCGAGCACTTCATGGTCCACGGCTCGGATTGGGTCCTTGAAGCAGCGTCGGAGCTACGACACGTGGAACACATCGTGAACCTGAGAAAGGTTCGACGGAAGCTCCAGTTGATATGCCACCTTTCCACGCCTTTCCAGAATAGTGAATGGGCCAATATAGCGAGGAGCTAGCTTGCCCTTGATCCCGAAGCGGTGAGCACCCTTCATTGGTGTAACGTGAAGATAGGCCTTTTCACCAGGTTGATAGACCATGTCTTTATGACGACGGTCATAATTACTCTTCTGGCGTGACTGAGCAGTCTTGAGATTCTTGCGAATAATGCGGACTTGCTCTTCGGCATGTTGGATAATATCCGGACCAAAGAGTGGACGTTCCCCAGTTTCTGACCAGTTCAGAGGGGTTCGGCACTTTCGTCCATATAACACTTCGAAGGGGGCCATCTTCAGACTAGCTTGATAGCTATTATTATAAGAGAACTCAGCATACGGAAGAGATTCCTCCCATTTCTTGCCGAAGGAAATAACACAAGCTCGAAGCATGTCTTCGAGAACTTGATTGACACGTTCAACTTGCCCTTGTGACTGAGGATGAAAAGCAGTGCTGAAAGACAGATGAGTGCCCATAGCTTCTTGGAAACTTGCCCAGAATCTTGAAGTGAATAAACTGCCACGGTCTGAACTGATAACCAGTGGAATACCGTGAAGCGAAACAATTCTGGACATGTAGAGAGTTGCAAGCTGACTAGCAGTGATCGTTTCTTTGACCGCCAGAAAATGTGCAACCTTAGAAAGTCGGTCAATGACGACAAGAATAGCATCATTACCTTTCTGCGATTTGGGAAATCCAGTAACGAAGTCCATCTCGACATGGTCCCATTTCCATTCAGGAATAGATATAGGTTGCAGAGTTCCAGCAGGCCTTTGATGTTCTGCTTTGATACGACGGCAAACGTCACATTCAGCAACATAACGAGCAATGTCTTGCTTCATGTTAGACCACCAGAATCTCTGGCGGATGTCTTGGTACATCTTTGTACTACCAGGGTGGATACATAGAGGCGTATCATGAGCTTCTTTCATAACCTCCTGAGTCATATTCAGGTTTTCCTTCTTACATGGCACCACTAGGCGGCCTTTGAAGTACAAGGCGCCATCATCAGCAATAGTGAAGGATGAGGGACTTCCTTCTTTGAGGTCTTGCTTAATCTTGTAGACTTCAGAGTCAAATCCCTGCATTGTCTTTATGGTGCCCACGAGATCGGGTTCAACAGCCATGGTATAGAGGGAACCCTGGGAAACAACACGGGGATTCACCTTGCGGAACTCCGGAGGAGGGGGAGCGAGTGCACCCGGAGGAACAATATGGAGGTTCAGCTTTCTGAATTCTTCAACGAGTGAGGGCTGAACTTTGTGAACCTGGAGGTGATTGCAGTAAGACTTGCGGCTCAAGGCATCAGCCATTACATTAGCCTTGCCTGGGGTATAGGAAATACCCAAATCAAAATCTGCAACAGTCTCCATCCATCTCTGCTGACGGAGGTTCAGGTCTGGCTGAGTAAACAGATACTTCAGACTTTGGTGGTCAGTGAAGATCTCGCAACGATTACCGAGTAGGTAATGTCGCCACTGTTTTAGCGCATGAATGACAGCAGCAAGTTCGAGGTCGTGAACTGGGTAGTTCTCTTCGTGAGGGCGCAATTGCCGAGAGGCATAAGCAACCACTTTGCGCTCTTGCATTAGGACACAGCCTAGTCCTTGACGGGAAGCGTCGCAGTAAATGACGAAGTCCTTCTTAGTATCAGGAGGAGCTAGTACTGGGGCAGAAGTCAACTTGTCCTTGAGTGCCTGGAAACTTTCCTGACATTTATCTGTCCACTGAAACTTGACGCCCTTATGCAATAGGTTAGTCAGAGGCCTGGCAATCTTGGAGAAGTTCTCGACGAATCAACGGCAGTAGCTGGCGAGACCGAGAAAACTTCTGACTTGCTTAACGTTCTTCGGAGGAGTCCAATCGAGAATAGCCTGAACTCGTTCAGGGTTGACGGCAATACCATCTTTAGAGATGACATGCCCGAGATAGGTTACTTCGGGAAGCCAGAATTCACACTTGGAGAACTTGGCATATAGCTGATGCTCTCGTAGCTTTTCCAGCACAAGACGAAGATGTTCAGCATGTTCTTCTTCATTCTTGGAAAATATCAGGATATCATCCAGATAAACCACGACGAACTTGTCGAGGTAATCCATGAATAAATAGTTCATCAGGCGAGAGAAGGTGGCTGGAGCATTGGTTAAGCCGAAAGACATGACGGTGTACTCGTATGAACCATAACGAGTCACAAAGGCGGTCTTGGGGATATCTTCCTCACGAACACGGATCTGGTGGTAACCCAACCTCAAGTCGAGTTTAGAGAACACTGATGAACCAGCCAATTGATCATACAGATCATTGATCCGAGGAAGAGGATACTTATTCTGAATGGTAGCTTGATTTATAGGACGGTAGTCTTGGACCAATCGGTTTGTCCCATCTTTCTTCTTGACAAAGAGAGAAGGTGCTCCCCAAGGAGAGCAACTTGGGCGAATGAAACCACTTCGAAGAGATTTATCGATTTCCTCCTTAAGCTCAAGGAGTTCATGCGGCGGCATCTTGTAGGGTCGCTTGGCTATAGGAGTGGTGCCTGGTTTCAAGTCGATGACGAATTCAACAGCTCTAGCAGGGGGAATCCCTGGGAGTTCTTCAGGAAAGACGTCTAGGAATTCACGCACGACGGGAATGTTTTCAATGCCCTCAAGTGGTGCAGCGTTCAATGCGTTTAAGGCATAAAGTCTGGCCTCGGCATTCCGAACCAGATGAGCATCGTAGCTAATTATTTCATCAGAAGGGTGTAGCAGATGGACGGTCTTGGTGGCGCAAACGATAGAAGCGGTATGCGCCTTTAACCAATCCATTCCCAGAACGAGATCAATGCTACAGGACTTCAGTACGATGGGAGAGACAAGGAATTCCAGTCCTTCAATTTCTACAGGGACGTCGTTGCAAATCATGGAGGTTCGACATTGGCCCGCAGGGGTGTGCACTAATAGAGAAGCGTTCATGTCTTCACTTTTAATGCCATGCATGAATGCAAAATCTTCTGACATGAATGAATGCGATGCTCCTGTATCAAATAAAACAGATGCTGGTACTGAATTTACGAGGAGTGTACCCATCACAGTAGCAGGCTGGTCTTGAGCTTCATTCAGATCAATGTGGTTGGCATGAACACGGCCATAGGACTTGGCATTGTTGTTGCGGGCCTGGTTGTTTCCACGGCCAGCGGCTGGAAGGGCCAGTTGATTCTGATTCTGAATGCAATCCCTAGCACGGTGACCTGGTTGACCACACTTGTAGCACATGCCATTATTGGGAGTGGGAACAGGAGCTTGGGGTGGCGGAGCTGGAAGCCTTGGCAGCCTAGTTGGAGCAGTAGGCAGACGAGGTGCAGCGTAAGACTGCCTTGGGGCTGGTGCATTTGGACGGTACATGCTGTTCGGGATCCATATCTTACGCTTCTGCGAGGGCGGGCCCGAAGATGAGCCCGTGTCACGGTTGCGCCTCTGAGAGCTATGGTGTTCTTGAAGACCAGTCTCAACATTGATGGCCTTATTCACCAAGGTGGCGAAATCAGCAAAGTCGTGCACTAGAAGTGCGAGCTTGATGTCAGCTTGAAGGCCGTCACGGAACTTCTCCTGCCTATGTGCATCAGTTGCAATGTCCTCTTCAGCATAGCGAGACAAGTCCAGAAACTCCCGCTGATAAGCTTCAACAGTCTTGTTGCCTTGGGTGAGGTTGCGAAACTCACGCTTCTTCCGGTCCATGACTCCCTGAGGAATGAAGCGGGCACGGAAGGCAGCCTGAAAGTCTGGCCAGGAGATGATTGTCCCAACTGGCAGAGTACGCCTGTGGCTGTCCCACCATTGAGCTGCGGGTCCCTTCAGGAAGAAGGAAGCAAAAGTGACATAGCTGGCAGGGGCTACATCAGCAGACTCCATCTCATAGGTGATGTCACGGAGCCAGTCATCAGCATCCAGCGGCTGGGTTGAGCTGCGGTACACACTTGGGTTGAGGCGTATGAAATCCTGCAGAGTTGTTGTGTTTGGATGTTGGTTCATATTGGGGCGAGGAAACTGAGCCATCACGTTTTCCATGAACTGGCGATTCATCTCAAGCTGTTGGATCATACCAGCCATGTACTCAGGCGGTGGTGGGAAGTTGCCACCACGACCACGACCAGCTGGTCTAACCATCCTGCTAATATATAACAGGGGTAGTTCAGTATTGAGAAATTTGCATAGACAAGAGTCATTCATGATGAAACATGCATAATGAAAGGAGCACGACAGATACCACATAGATAATCGGCATAACTTACAAAAGGGGTCGGACATAGAGTTCAGTACACAGAGTTCCGTACATAGACTAAGTCATCATAGGCGGCACGCAGGCTCACGAGTGCATCTAAGACTAATGAGCAAGACTACATCAGTCCCAGGAGGTACTGTGAAGGTAGCTGTAACCTGACAGCTGGTAGTGAGGCAACGGATAGTCCTCCACGTCAGTGGCCTGGGGGCCGCGGATACTCTGGTGTAGAACCCGACGCTCAGGTGGCAGAAGAGGACCAAGTGCGGGAGAGTAGCCTCCCACCTCTGGCCATCCAACACCGTGGGGCATCACGGTCCTGGCTGGGTAGATCGCAGAACGCGGCAGCTGTCCAGACTGGACAAAGGGGTGCAACCGCGTCAGAGCCCTGTAAAGGTGCTGACGAGTGGTGTACAACTCGTGGCGAAGAGCTCTGTTAGCTCGGTCCAGCCCATCAGCATGCAGGACCAGGCGCTGATGGTGGAAAGGCTCTCGGGTGACGGTGGAGTAGGCGGCAGTGTAGTATCCCTCCGCACCAACGTCAGATGCGATAGGAATGTGCCTGAAAGGGGAAGTGTCCAATGCCTGATACTCTCCACGAAGACGTGTCAGAGCAGCATGAGCCGCATCGTGGACTGCCATCTCGATGGTCACTCCAACACCATGAGCGGTGTGCAGCACGGTAGTGGACTCATACTCCCGAGAGTAGAGGTGGACGATGGCACGGTACTGCTCCTGGTTAAAGTCCTGGTACTCCTCGTAGACGGTGTACTCAGGGTGCCAGCGATAACCCAGATAGGTCATCATATCAGCTAGCACATCAGGTGATCCTGAGGCACCAATGGCCGCAGTGTGGCGCACGACCTGCCTCGCGGGTTCCATCTGAAAACAAAGATGTTTCAATGGAGTCAAATGACAACACGGGCACTATTCAAAATGCTATCCTGCAAAATAACTATGGCTTATACAACTTTGGGGTGAACGTGGTAACGGGATCCTAAAGTCAGAGTTAGTAATTTCGTTTAACCCGAGTAGAAAAGAGTTCAGAGTCCCAGAGTAAAGGTTGAGGAGTAAAAGATCCTAGTACCACCCAATGGCGACGTGGGCCCGTAAGGCTCACAGCCATGTTAGTAAAAGTTTTATAGTGACTAGAGTCGACTTCGGCCAAGGAGTGTGGAAGGGGGATTCCTACAGGCAGTCGGCTCTGATACCAACTTGTGACGCCCCCGATTCAATCGTACACTAATCATGCACACAAATGTGTACGATCAAGATCAGGGACTCACGGGAAGATATCACAACACAACTCTACAAATAAAATAAGTCATACAAGCATCATAATACAAGCCAGGGGCCTCGAGGGCTCGAATACAAGTGCTCGAACATAGACGAGTCAGCGGAAGCAACAATATCTGAGTACAGACATAAGTTAAACAAGTTTGCCTTAAGAAGGCTAGCACAAACTGGGATACAGATCGAAAGAGGCGCAGGCCTCCTGCCTGGGATCCTCCTAAACTACTCCAGGTCGTCGTCAGCGGGCTGCACGTAGTAGTAGGCACCTCCGGTGTAGTAGTCGTCGTCGACGGAGGCGTCTGGCTCCTGGACTCCAGCATCTGGTTGCGACAACCAGAAAGAAAGGAAAGGGGAAAAAAAGGGGGGAGAAAGCAACCGTGAGTACTCATCCAAAGTACTCGCAAGCAAGGAGCTACACTACATATGCATGGGTATATGTGTAAAGAGGCCATATCAGTGGACTGAACTGCAGAATGCCAGAATAAAAGGGGGATAGCTAGTCCTATCGAAGACTACGCTTCTGGCAGCCTCCGTCTCGCAGCACGTAGAAGAGAGTAGATTGAAGTCCTCCAAGTAACATCTCCAAAAAGCATCTCATAGCATAATCCTACCCGGCGATCCTCTCCTCATATCCCTGAGGTAGAGCGACCACCGGTTGTATTTGGCACTTGGAAGGGTGTGTTTTATTAAGTATCCGGTTCTAGTTGTCATAAGGTCAAGGTACAACTCCAAGTCGTCCTGTTACCGAAGATCACGGCTATTCGAATAGATTAACTTCCCTGCAGGGGTGCACCACATAACCCAACACGCTCGATCCCATTTGGCCGGACACACTTTCCTGGGTCATGCCCGGCCTCGGAAGATCAACACGTCGCAGCCCCACCTAGGCAAAACAGAGAGGCCAGCACGCCGGTCTAAACCTAAGCGCACAGGGGTCTGGGCCCATCGCCCATAGCACACCTGCACGTTGCGAGGGCGGCCGGAAGCAGAACTAGCCCCCTTAATACAAGAGCAGGCTTACGTTCCAATCCGGCGCGCGCCGCTCCGTCGCTGACGTCTAAAGTGCTTCGGCTGATACCACGACGTCGGGATACCCATAACTACTC
>NC_041380.1:365246748-365251609 GCF_002162155.2 Triticum dicoccoides | reverse complement strand
TGGCGGAGCTGGAAGCCTTGGCAGCCTAGTTGGAGCAGTAGGCAGACGAGGTGCAGCGTAAGACTGCCTTGGGGCTGGTGCATTTGGACGGTACATGCTGTTCGGGATCCATATCTTACGCTTCTGCGAGGGCGGGCCCGAAGATGAGCCCGTGTCACGGTTGCGCCTCTGAGAGCTATGGTGTTCTTGAAGACCAGTCTCAACATTGATGGCCTTATTCACCAAGGTGGCGAAATCAGCAAAGTCGTGCACTAGAAGTGCGAGCTTGATGTCAGCTTGAAGGCCGTCACGGAACTTCTCCTGCCTACGTGCATCAGTTGCAATGTCCTCTTCAGCATAGCGAGACAAGTCCAGAAACTCCCGCTGATAAGCTTCAACAGTCTTGTTGCCTTGGGTGAGGTTGCGAAACTCACGCTTCTTCTGGTCCATGACTCCCTGAGGAATGAAGCGGGCACGGAAGGCAGCCTGAAAGTCTGGCCAGGAGATGATTGTCCCAACTGGCAGAGTACGCCTGTGGCTGTCCCACCATTGAGCTGCGGGTCCCTTCAGGAAGAAGGAAGCAAAAGTGACATAGCTGGCAGGGGCTACATCAGCAGACTCCATCTCATAGGTGATGTCACGGAGCCAGTCATCAGCATCCAGCGGCTGGGTTGAGCTGCGGTACACACTTGGGTTGAGGCGTATGAAATCCTGCAGAGTTGTTGTGTTTGGATGTTGGTTCATATTGGGGCGAGGAAACTGAGCCATCACGTTTTCCATAAACTGGCGATTCATCTCAAGCTGTTGGATCATACCAGCCATGTACTCAGGCGGTGGTGGGAAGTTGCCACCACGACCACGACCAGCTGGTCTAACCATCCTGCTAATATATAACAGGGGTAGTTCAGTATTGAGAAATTTGCATAGACAAGAGTCATTCATGATGAAACATGCATAATGAAAGGAGCACGACAGATACCACATAGATAGTCGGCATAACTTACAAAAGGGGTCGGACATAGAGTTCAGTACACAGAGTTCCGTACATAGACTAAGTCATCATAGGCGGCACGCAGGCTCACGAGTGCATCTAAGACTAATGAGCAAGACTACATCAGTCCCAGGAGGTACTGTGAAGGTAGCTGTAACCTGACAGCTGGTAGTGAGGCAACGGATAGTCCTCCACGTCAGTGGCCTGGGGGCCGCGGATACTCTGGTGTAGAACCCGACGCTCAGGTGGCAGAAGAGGACCAAGTGCGGGAGAGTAGCCTCCCACCTCTGGCCATCCGACACCGTGGGGCATCACGGTCCTGGCTGGGTAGATCGCAGAACGCGGCAGCTGTCCAGACCGGACAAAGGGGTGCAACCGCGTCAGAGCCCTGTAAAGGTGCTGACGAGTGGTGTACAACTCGTGGCGAAGAGCTCTGTTAGCTCGGTCCAGCCCATCAGCATGCAGGACCAGGCGCTGATGGTGGAAAGGCTCTCGGGTGACGGTGGAGTAGGCGGCAGTGTAGTATCCCTCCGCACCAACGTCAGATGCGATAGGAATGTGCCTGAAAGGGGAAGTGTCCAATGCCTGATACTCTCCACGAAGACGTGTCAGAGCAGCATGAGCCGCATCGTGGACTGCCATCTCGATGGTCACTCCAACACCATGAGCGGTGTGCAGCACGGTAGTGGACTCATACTCCCGAGAGTAGAGGTGGACGATGGCACGGTACTGCTCCTGTTTAAAGTCCTGGTACTCCTCGTAGACGGTGTACTCAGGGTGCCAGCGATAACCCAGATAGGTCATCATATCAGCTAGCACAGCAGGTGATCCTGAGGCACCAATGGCCGCAGTGTGGCGCACGACCTGCCTCGCGGGTTCCATCTGAAAACAAAGATGTTTCAATGGAGTCAAATGACAACACGGGCACTATCCAAAATGCTATCCTGCAAAATAACTATGGCTTATCCAACTTTGGGGTGAACGTGGTAACGGGATCCTAAAGTCAGAGTTAGTAATTTCGTTTAACCCGAGTAGAAAAGAGTTCAAAGTCCGAGAGTAAAGGTTGAGGAGTAAAAGATCCTAGTACCACCCAATGGCGACGTGGGCCCGTAAGGCTCACAGCCATGTTAGTAAAAGTTTTATAGTGACTAGAGTCGACTTCGGCCAAGGAGTGTGGAAGGGGGATTCCTACAGGCAGTCGGCTCTGATACCAACTTGTGACGCCCCCGATTCAATCGTACACTAATCATGCACGCAAATGTGTACGATCAAGATCAGGGACTCACGGGAAGATATCACAACACAACTCTACAAATAAAATAAGTCATACAAGCATCATAATACAAGCCAGGGGCCTCGAGGGCTCGAATACAAGTGCTCGAACATAGACGAGTCAGCGGAAGCAACAATATCTGAGTACAGACATAAGTTAAACAAGTTTGCCTTAAGAAGGCTAGCACAAACTGGGATACAGATCGAAAGAGGCGCAGGCCTCCTGCCTGGGATCCTCCTAAACTACTCCAGGTCGTCGTCAGCGGGCTGCACGTAGTAGTAGGCACCTCCGGTGTAGTAGTCGTCGTCGACGGAGGCGTCTGGCTCCTGGACTCCAGCATCTGGTTGCGACAACCAGAAAGAAAGGAAAGGGGAAAAAAAGGGGGGAGAAAGCAACCGTGAGTACTCATCCAAAGTACTCGCAAGCAAGGAGCTACACTACATATGCATGGGTATATGTGTAAAGAGGCCATATCAGTGGACTGAACTGAAGAATGCCAGAATAAAAGGGGGATAGCTAGTCCTATCGAAGACTACGCTTCTGGCAGCCTCCGTCTCGCAGCACGTAGAAGAGAGTAGATTGAAGTCCTCCAAGTAGCATCTCCAAGTAACATCTCCAAAAAGCATCTCATAGCATAATCCTACCCGGCGATCCTCTCCTCATATCCCTGAGGTAGAGCGACCACCGGTTGTATTTGGCACTTGGAAGGGTGTGTTTTATTAAGTATCCGGTTCTAGTTGTCATAAGGTCAAGGTACAACTCCAAGTCGTCCTGTTACCGAAGATCACGGCTATTCGAATAGATTAACTTCCCTGCAGGGGTGCACCACATAACCCAACACGCTTGATCCCATTTGGCCGGACACACTTTCCTGGGTCATGCCCGGCCTCGGAAGATCAACACGTCGCAGCCCCACCTAGGCAAAACAGAGAGGCCAGCACGCCGGTCTAAACCTAAGCGCACAGGGGTCTGGGCCCATCGCCCATAGCACACCTGCACGTTGCGAGGGCGGCCGGAAGCAGAACTAGCCCCCTTAATACAAGAGCAGGCTTACGTTCCAATCCGGCGCGCGCCGCTCCGTCGCTGACGTCTGAAGTGCTTCGGCTGATACCACGACGTCGGGATACCCATAACTACTCCCACGTAGATGGTTAGTGCGTATAGGCTCGTAGCCGACTCAGATCAAACACCAAGATCTCGTTAAGCGTGTTAAGTATCCGCGAACGCCGAACAGGGCCAAGCCCACCTGTCTCCTAGGTGGTCTCAACCTGCCCTGTCGCTCCGCCACAAAGATCCACACAGAGGGCCGTCGGGACAAAGGTCCTTTCAGCCCCAAATCCGTGAATCACTCGTGGGTACTCTTCGAGCTGACCCGACTTTAGTCACCATCTGTATAGTATGTATGTATGTATAGTATATACCCGTGATCACCTCCCAGGTGATCACGGCCCGATAGTATAGCAAGGCAGACTGACAAGAATGTAGGGTCAATGATGATAAACTAGCATCCTATACTAAGCATTTAGGATTGCAGGTAAGGTATCAACAGGTGTAGCAACAATGTCAGGCTATGCATCAGAATAGGATCAACGGAAAGCAGTAACATGCTACACTACTCTAATGCAAGCAGTATAGAGTAGAATAGGCGATATCTGGTGATCAAGGGGGGGGGGCTTGCCTGGTTGCTCTGGCAAGAGAGAGGGGTCGTCAACTCCGTAGATGAACTGGGCAGCAGCAGCGTCGGTCTCGTAGTCTACCGGAGAGAAGAGGGGGAAGAACAATGAATACCAAGTAAACAGATGCATATCGATGCATGACATTCCAAGAAGCGATGCTAGGCGTGCTCTAACGTGGTATGAGGTGGTACTGGTTAAGGGGGGAAACATCCGGGAAAGTATTCCCGGTGTTTCATGTTTTTCGGGCAGAGGAGCCGGAGGGGGAAAGTTGCGGGTTCGATAGGTTAGGGGGGTGTGGTGGACGAACGGACTGCATATCCGAATTCGTCTCGTCGTTCTGAGCAACTTTCATGTTGAAAATATTTTAATCCGAGTTACGGATTAAAAGATATGATTTTCTAAAGATTTTATTAATTTCTGAAATTTAATTAATTATTTAATTAATTCGAAAATGGATTTATGACGTCAGCATGACGTCGTGCTGACGTCAGCAGTCAGCGTTGACCGTTTGACCTGGTCAACCTGACATGTGGGTCCCGTGGGACCCACCTGTCATACACTGTTAGGTTTAATTAGGGTTTAGTTTAATCCTAATTACAGTTTAATTAAAATTAACTAGTTAATTAAATTAATTAAACCGGATTAATTAACTTAATTAATTCATTAATTAATTAATTAATTGATAATTAACTTTATTAATCATTTTATTTTTATTTAATAATTTTATTTTTTTTAATTCTTTTTTTTTCATTTTTTTTAACACGTTCTGGGGGGCGTGGGCCCCCCCGTTCAGTGGCACAGAGGCCATTCAGGGCGCGGGCGACGGTTAACGGGCGCGCCCCGTTCGGGCGCACGCCCAGGGGCAGGCGGGCGTGGGCGATGGACCTGGCAGGTCGCCAGGCCGGCGTGGGCGAGGCCAGCACGGGCCGGCCGGTGAGCGAG
>NC_041380.1:365228851-365246102 GCF_002162155.2 Triticum dicoccoides | reverse complement strand
GCGATGGGGTTCGTTCCCCCGATCCGATCTGGATCGGGGAGGAGGGGAGGAAGAGCGAGTGGGGGGGGGCGAGTGGGGAGAGTGGAGTGGCGGACCGGCTAGGGTTCCGATCGGGGTGGGGGTTAAGGGGAGGCCGGCTGGGCCAGGTGGGCCGGCCTGGCCGGTGAGCTGGGCCGTCTGGCCCAGTTGGCCAGGGGGCCCTCTTTTTGTTTTTTTTTCTGGGTTTTCTGTTTTTCTTTCCTTTTGTATTTTCTTTTATTATTTCTTTTCTGCTTAAATCATTTAATCCATTTAGCCATTTTATAAAAATATATCTGTTGCACTATAATTACCTTTGTAATATTCGTCAGCCACCGAACAATTTTATTTTAAATTTTGAAAACTTTTATTGTTTTCATCAATTTGAATTTTGAATTTGAACGGTTTCGAATTATTGCGAGGATAGCAACAGTAATCAGGATGACGTGCCATGATTAGCGTGGGATTACTGTAGCAAGATTATCCGGGCGTTACAAGGTAAAAGGTTGTGGGACAAATATATAAGCCCCTATCTTTCTCTGTGTCCAATTAAAACTCCGTAACCACAAGTATCGCGTGAGTGTTAGCAATTATGGAGGACTAAATAATAGTTGAGTATGTGGACTTGCTTTTTAGCTCTGGCATAGACTCTTTCCGATGTTATGATAAATTGCAATTGCTTCAATGACTGAGATTATAGTTTGTCGGAGCCCAATAAGGTTTATGATTTATACTTTTGCATTGTGAATAGATCGTCACTTGAACATAAGTAATCATATGACAAGATCTATATATGTTGTTGTTATGAGAATAATCATGATGCCTTCATGTCCGTATTTTATTTTTATCGACGCCTCTACCTCTAAACATGAGGACATATTTATTGTTATCGGCTTTTCGCTTGAGGACAAGCGAGGTCTATGCTTGGGGGAGTTGATACATCCATTTTGCATCATGCTTTTATATCAATATCTATTGCATTATGGGCTATTATTTCACTTTATGTCACAATACTTATGGCTATTCTCTCTTATTTTACAAGGTTTACATAAGGAGGGACAATGCCGGCAGCTGGAATTCTGGGCTGGAAAAGGAGCAAATATTAGAGACCTACTCTGCGCAACTCCAAAAGTCCTGAAACTCCACGGAACGTCTTAAAATAAATAAATAAAAATCCTCGCCAAAGATGAAGGCCAGGGGCCCACACCCTGCTCACGAGGGTGGCCCCCCCTAGGGCGCGCCCCCTACCTCGTGGGCCCCCTGGTGGCTCTCCAACGTCCATCTTCTCCTATATGAGGTCTTTCGATGAGAAAAAGATAAGAAGGAACTTTTCGGGACGAGACTCCGCCGCCACGAGGCGGAACCTTGGCGGATCCAATCTAGAGCTCTGGCAGAGCTTTTCTACCAAGGAAACTTCCCTCCGGGAGGGGGAATCATCACCATCGTCATCACCAATGCTCCTCTCATCGGGAGAGGGCAATCTCCATCAACATCTTCACCAGCACCATCTCATCTCCAAACCCTAGTTCATCTCTTGTATCCAATTCTTGTCTCAAAGTCCAGGATTGGTGCTAGTAGGTTGCTAGTAGTGTTGATTACTCCTTGTAGTTGATGCTAGTTAGTTTATTTGGTGGAAGATCATATGTTCAGATCCTATATGCATATTATTACCCCTCTGATTATGAACATGAATATGCTTTGTGAGTAATTACGTTCGTTCCTGAGGACAAGGGAGAAGTCTTGCTATGAGTAGTCATGTGAATTTGGTATTCGTTTGATATTTTGATAAGATATATGTTGTCTAGCCTCTAGTGGTGTTATGTGAACGTCGACTACATAACACTTCACCATTATTTGGGCCTAGAGGAAGGCATTGGGAAGTAATAAGTAGATGATGGGTTGCTAGAGTGACAGAAGCTTAAACCCTAGTTTATGCGTTGCTTCATAAGGGGCTGATTTGGATCCATATGTTTCATGCTATGGTTAGGTTTACCTTAATACTTTTGTTGTAGTTGCGGATGCTTGCAATAGAGGTTAATCATAAGTGGGATGCTTGTTCAAGTAAGAACAGCACCCAAGCACCGGTCCACCCACATATCAAATTATCAAAGTATCGAACGCGAATCATATGAACGTGATGAAAACTAGCTTGACGATATTCCCATGTGTCCTCGGGAGCGCTTTTCCTATTATAAGAGTTTGTTCCGGTTTGTCCTTTGCTACAAAAGGATTGGGCCACCTTGCTGCACTTTATTTACTTTTGTTACTTGTTGCTCATTACAATTTATCCCATCGCAAAACTATCTGTTATCACTTATTTCAGTACTTGCAGAGAATACCTTGCTGAAAACCGCTTATCATTTCCTTCTGCTCCTCGTTGGGTTCGACACTCTTACTTATCGAAAGGACTACGATAGATCCCCTATACTTGTGGGTCAGCACTGGTCTCTGCGCTATCCTCTTCCTCGAGGCTCCGAGGACGCCAACTATGGCATTTCTTCAACGGAGCACTTGAAAATTCGGGAAGGCCCATACGGACAGGGTCGGGAAGAGCGACATCCTCGATATAGAACCATTCGGAAGGCCACTCTTCGGAAGCCTTCTTTGGCATGTCGGACAGCCCAGGAATAGCTCACAGAGAGTGACATAACCCGCAATATGCAGGATAGAGGCGGGGGTGAGACTATGCAGTTGGAGGCCGTAATACTCCAGCAGACCTCGGAGGAAGGGATGGATCAGAAATCCGACACCTCGTAACAAGAAGGGGACGAAGCATACTTGTTCCCCTTGGATGGATTGGGGGAGTTCTCCGCTTGAGCCCCGCCATTGAAGGACGTCATCCCTGCTCGTACGGGGACCAAATCCGCGGGGGGAGAAAGCCCTATGTTTGCAGCTTCACCAGCTGACTGTGAGAAACTAAGCATCTCTCCCAATTCCCCTTTTCGGAGTTGTGGGGATGAGAGGAGGAGCTGGGACCGCTAGCCATGTTGGGGTGTTTCTGCTCCGCAAGCTCTGAGTATCTCTTCCGTGGATTTGGAGGGGGTCTAAGATCTATTCTCTTTAAATAGGCACCTTTCTGGTGCGGTCAGGGTGGTATATGTAAAAATACCACGACCTCTTGTATTCACTTAACATGTGGAAGCTGGAGTCAGGAAGGCGCGGAAGCCAAGGGGTGTGGGATTAAATGGACAGCCGAATACATCACTTTAAGGTCATAGGAGGAAGAACCCGCCTTGCAATGTCGAAGACTATCTGTATGCCGAACACCTCGTCATTGAAGCCTGGTTCGGGGGCTACTGAGGGAGTCCTGGACTAAGGGGTCCTTGAGCGTCCGACCTATTGGATATGGGCTGGACTGATGGGCTGTGAAGATACGAAGACCGAAGACTCCCCCGTGTCCGGATGGGACTCTCCTTGGCGTGGAAAGCAAACTTGGCGACCAAATATGAATATTCCTTTCTCTATAACCAACCTTGTGTAACCCTAGATCCCTCCTGTGTCTATATAAACCGGAGGGCTAGGTCCGTAGATCCCCCGAATATTCATAGCCAGACTAGACTTTTAGGGTTTAGTCATTACGATCTCGTGGTAGATCAACTCTTATAATACTCATATTCATCAAGATCAATCAAGCAGGAAGTAGGGTATTACCTCCATAGAGAGGGCCCGAACCTGGGTAAACATTGTGTCCCTCGTCTCCTGTTACCATCGATCCAAGAGCACAGTTCGGGACCCCCTACCCGAGATCCGCCGGTTTTGACACCGACACTAAGCATGCACCCAAGGACATAGATTTGATTTTTCAACCAATGTATATGCACTGGAGCATGTGCATGTATTTCAAATTTGAATTATGCACATAAAAGCCTAGAAACCCCAGTTAATGTATAAAAATGTCCAAACGAACCCCAAAAAATTCCAAAACTTAACACAACACTCTTGTTGTTCTATGTTGGCACTAGAATTTTTTTGAAAGCAATAAGAGGCAACGAATATCGTTTCGTCCCCAAAGGTGGCACGTTTCGTACTGAAACCATCAGGCTTGTTGTGAGAAGCTCTGGTTTGTGAGAAGCATATACCTGAACCTGCCCCAAATGGGACAGATTTTTTACCAGGGAATTTCGGGTGCCATTCCATGATATCATGCCAAGTTTCATGAATTTCAGACGAGTTGTGGATTTACTAGAATTGGAAAACCAGGTATCTCAATGTTTTGTCGGCAATCAACAGTGCCTGGTGTTTGAAATTCATTCCCAATTATTGCATGCGACCTAAGCATGCACCCAAGGACACAAATTTGATATTTCAACCAATTTATATGCACTGGAGCATGTGCGTGTGTTTCTAATTTTAATTATGCACATAAAATGCCTAGAAAACCCAGTTAATGTATAAAAATGGCCAAACGAACCCCGAAAAATTCCAAAACTTAACACAACACTCATGTTGTTCTATGTTGGCACTAGAAATTTTTTGATAGCAATAAGAGGCAACGGATATCATTTCGTCCCCAAAGGTGGCACATTCCGCACCGAAGCCATCATGCTTGTTGTGAGAAGCTTTGGTTTATGAGAAGCTTATACCCAAACCTACCCCAATGGGAATTCTTTTTACCACGGCATGTTGATGCCGCTCCATGATACCATGCCAAGTTTCTTGAATGTCACACAAGTTTTGGATTTTCTAGCATTTGAAAACCAGGTATCTCAATGTTTTGCGGCAATCAACTGTGCCCTGGTGTTTGAAATTCATTCCCATTTCTTGCATGGGACCTAAGCATGCACCTAAGCACACATATTTGATTTTTCAACCAATTTATATGCACTGGAGCATGTGCAAGTATTTAAAATTTGAATTATGCACATAAAATGCCTAGAAAACCCAGTTAATGTATACAAATGTCCAAACGAACACCGAAAAATTCCAAAACTTAACACAACACTCCTGTTATTCTATGTTGGCACTAAAAAAAATTAAAGCAATAAGAGGCAACAAATATCATTTCGTCCCCAAAGGTGGCACGTTCGTACCGAAACCATGAGGCTTGTTGTGAGAAGCTCTGGTTTGTGAGAAGCTTATACCCAAACCTGCCCCAAATGGGACAATTTTTTTACCACGACATGTTGATACCGCTACATGATAGCATGCCAAGTTTCATGAATTTCAGATGAGTTTTGGATTTACTAGAATTTAAAAACCAGGCATCTCAACATTTTGCCGGCAATCAACTGTGCCCTGGTGTTTGAAATTCATTCCCATTTCTTGCATGGGACCTAAGCATGCACCCAAGGACATAGATTTGTTTTTTCAACCAATTTATATGCATTGGAGCATGTGCATGTAGTTCAAATTTGAATTATGCACATAAAAGCCAAGAAAACCCAGTTAATGTATAAAAATGTCCAACCGAATCGCGAAAAATTCCAAAACTTAACACAACAGTCCTGTTGTTCTACGCTGACACTAGAAATTTTTTGAAAGCAATAAGAAGCAATGGATATCGTTTCGTCCCCAAAGGTGGCACATTTCGTATTGAAACCATCAGGCTTGTTGTGAGAAGCTTATACCTAAACCTGCCCCAAATGGGACAAATTTTTTACCACGGTATTTCGGATGCCATTCCATGATAGCATGCCAAGTTTCATGAATTTTAGACGAGTTGTGGATTTACTAGAATTTAAGAACCAGGTATCTCAACGTTTTGCCGACAATCAACATTGCCCTGGTGTTTGAAATTCATTCCCAATTCTTGCATGGGACCTAAGCATGCACCCAAGGACACAGATTTGATTTTTCCACCAATTTATATGCACTAGAGCATGTGCATGTATTTCAAAATTTAATTATGCACATAAAATGCCTAGAAAACCCTGTTATTGTATAAAAATGTCCAAACGAACCCCAAAAATTCCAAAATTTAACACAACACTCATGTTGTTCTATGTTGGCACTAGAAATTTTTTGATAGCAATAAGAGGCAACGAATATTGTTTCGTCCCCAAAGGTGGCACGTTCCGTACCGAAACCATCAGGCTTGTTGTGCGAAGCTTTGGTTTGTGAGAAGCTTATACCCAAACCTTCCCGAAATGGGATAATTTTTTTACCATGGCATGTTGATGCCGCTCCATGGTACCATGCCAAGTTTCTTGAATTTCACACGAGTTTTCGATTTACTAGCATTTGAAAACCAGGTATCTCAACGTTTTGCCAGCAATCAACTATGCCCTGGTGTTTGAAATTCATTCCCATTTCTTGCATGGGATCTAAGCATGCACCCAAGGACACAAATTTTATTTTTCAAGCAATTTATATGCACTGGAGCATGTGCATGTATTTCAAATATGAATTATGCACATAAAATGCCTAGAAAACCCAGTGTATAAAAATGTCCAAACGAACCCCGAAAAATTCCAAAACTTAACACAACACTCATGTTGTTCTATGTTGACACTAGAAATTTTTTGAAAGCAATAAGAGGCAACGGATATCGTTTCGTCCCCAAAGGTGGCACATTTCATACCGAAACCATCAGGCTTGTTGTGAGAAACTCTGGTTTGTGAGAAGCTTATACCCAAACCTACCCCAAATGGGACAAATTTTTTACCACGGCATGTTGATTTCACTCCATGATACCATGCCAAGTTTCTTGAATTTCAGATGAGTTTTGGTTTTACTAGCATTTAGAAACCAGGTATCTCAACGTTTTGCCGGCAATCCCCTGGTGTTTGAAATTCATTCCCGTTTCTTGCATGGGACCTAAGCATGCACCCAAGGACACAGATTTGATTTTTCAACCAATTTATATGCACTGGAGCATGTGCATGTATTTCAAATTCGAATTATGCACATAAAATGCCTAGAAAACCCAGTTAATGTATAAAAATGTCCAAACGAACCACGAAAAATTCCAAAAGTTAACACAACACTCATGTTGTTCTGTGTTGACACTAGAAATTTTTTGAAAGCAATAAGAGGCAACAGATATCTCTTCGTTCCCAAAGCTGGCACATTCTGTACTGAAACCATCGGGCTTGTTGTGAGAAGCTCTGGTTTGTGAGAAGCTTATACCCAAACCTGCCCCAAATGGGACAATTTTTTTACCACGGCATGTTGATGCCTAGAAAACCCAGTTAATGTATAAAAATGTCCAAACGAACCCTGGATAATTCCAATTCTTTTATGACACACATATAGTTGCTTGTTCATTGCAGATAAAAGGTCTAGGAATTGAAACACCTTCCATTGCCGTTGTGACCCCATTATGTAATTCAAATCAAGACGAAAAATCAAGTGGATCCCACACAGTTTATTATCACCAAGAGTGTGATATGTAGTACAAAATATCCTAGAGCACCGTTGGTGTATAGTACGCCTATGGCTTACGCTAGAAGGTGCATCGGCTACAGTCCAAAGCCGGCGTGTCAAGCACACTAGCTCGCTCCCCAAATACACCCGCCTCCGCATCCCTCGCAATCTCGAAAATATCACTGCCTCGTAATCTCGAAAATATCTACCACTGGAAGGTTTTAATGTTTGATAGCACACGATTAGTATGTGCGGACCGTGTGCGATGTTTGTTACTCCCGCTCTGCTTCAGTCCCTTGATTCAAATTTTCAGTAGCCCCGGCATTTTACTCCCGCCTCTACATCCCTCACAATCTCAAAAATATCTGCTCGCCCTTGATCCAAATTTTCAGTAGCCCCGCCTTGTTACTCCCGCCTAGTAAAATTTTCAGTCGCCGCAGTATTTCCTCAAACACCACCTTGCCCCCCACCCCCCCTCCACACACACCACACACTCCCCAAAACCTCCTCTCACATAGACACACACAACCCTCGAAACCATTGGTAGGTCGCTGCCATCGCCGGCGCCTCTATCCTCAACCTCTGCCTATGTGTTGGGAAGCTCGAGGAGCCAATGGCCAAAAAGAGGTTTATCGCGGCCTTTTCGCCTGACGCTAGTGAGGTGGCCGTCGAGGTGTCCCCGTCGTCCTCCGCAGGCTCGATCCGCCGTCGCCGGTCCCCCGAACCACCCATCGCCGCGCCCTATGCCGGTTCGAGGACTTCCCTATCCTCCCTCAGACCCGGCAGCCGATGAGGTCCTACCTCGGGGCCCGGCAGCGGCAGTGGGGGACGTGGGTCACCGAGATTACAGATCGGGAGACCCACACCTGCTGGTGGCTCGGTAGCTTCCACACGGTCGAGCTTGCGGCCATGGAGTACGACCGCTGGCAGGTCCGCTGCCACAACATGGTGGCTAGGCTCAATTTCCCCTTCGGCACACGTCCGGTCGACCTTGTTCCACCGGAGCTAGGGGTGCTGAGCTCGGCTATGGCGCGGGAGGACCGCGAGGCGTGGGAGCGCCTCGAGGCCGAGGCCACCGATGAGGCCTACATGCAAGAGCTCCGCCGGCAGCACCCGGAGCTCGTGGAGGCGGAGCAGGCGATCTTTGCCGGTGCAGAGGGCGGCGAGGTTATCGCGCTCTCCTCCGATGACAAGGCCGAAGGCGGCGAGGACGGCGCGTGGAGGGCGGCGAGGTTATCGCGCTCTCCTCCGATGACGAGGTCGAAGCCGGCGACAACGATGGCAGGGAGGGCGTCGAGGTGGGCCTCGAGGATGGGGAGGTTGACGTCGACGAGTGGAGGAGTGCCTTCCCCAACGACTCTGATGATGGCACCAGCCTGGACCCGGCTCGCGGCACACCATACATGACGAGGAAGGATTGTCTCGACCTCTACTTCAACCGAAAGTAGTTTAGCTTAGTTTAAATTTATGTTTTATGTATAGTCATGCAAAACTATCTATGTTTATGTTTGAATACATGCTACTTTCGATTGAACCTGCTTTGAACTTGATCAAATTGAAGCTTACAACGTTAAGTTTAGGGGATCGACTAGAAAAGGCCAAAAATTGCTGGAGTATATATATAGTAATGCTAAACTAAGCGTGAGTGTAGTAATGCTAAACTAAATTTTGTACATTGTTTTACTAGATTTTGTATGTAGCGTTACTAGGGGTGTAGAATAAGCTATTCTACACTCACGCTTAGTTTAGCGTTACCTTATATATATATATATATATATATATATATGTATATATATACATCTGGGCTATTCTGTTACGCGTAACAGAATATTATTCTGTTACCTTTGTTGAACTGATGAAGTCGAGCAGTTGTACTGATGCTTTTATTTTTGTTGCACTGGTCGTTTTTATTAAAAGAGTAAATAAGAGCCCCATTCCGCCGGACACTTCCGCCGTCGACCAAGCTAATCGCGGCCGATCCCTCCACCCGCCCTCCTCCCTCCCAGCAACCCAGGCCCCACCCTAGGCACGGCGATGGACGCCGGGCGCGCAGGCGATAACGGCGGCGCTGCTGCTAGTGCTGGCGGCGCTCACAAGATCCAGGACGACGACGCACCCAAGATCCCCGACTGCTGCTCCAATGACTTCTTGTTCGTACACCCCCCTCCCCCTCCTCCTCCTGCTCCTCGCCTCTCCTGAGCAAGTGGCACGGCTGGCCCCGATTCCCGACTCCGAGCCCGTGGCCGGGTGGCCGGCGGAGCTCCGTTCTGGCCGGGCCCAGGCGATCTGCCTCGGTGTGTTGCGTGTGCTGCTGAAGATCAGCCCCCTCCCCCTCCTCCTCCTCGCCTCTCCTAAGCGAGTGGCGCGGCCGACCCCGATTCCCGACTCCGAGCCCGTGGCCGGGTGGCCGGCGGAGCTTCGTTCTGGCCAGGCCCAGGCAATCTGCCTCGGCGTGTTGCATGCGCTGCTGAAGATCAGCCCCGCTAACAGAGTCCCTCTAAGGTGAGAAGGCTTGCTGACGAGAGACACGCGTGTCGTCGAAAGGAAGAAGGCAGGTCTCAAGAAGGCTCGCAAGCATCCCCAGTTCTCCAAGCGTGAACCCGGATGCTTCATTGTTGTTAGAGTCGTTTCTGCGCCATCTTTTCCCCACTTGAAAGAAGGCCCTCTACTGTCTTTGTTCTATGTTGGACGCCACAGATTTGTAATATTCATTTTTCTGAAAGCAATTTTCTTGAGGTTACAGAAGGCGTTTTTTCTTGAAATCACTCCACCAAGCATGACGGGTGGTTGCTCAAGCTTTGAAGCATGGCTTCTGATGGAGTGGGCGTATATGAAGCACTGTATTTGATAATCTATCAACAGAATGAACATGTCCCGGTGACAAGTTTCAGAGTGATACTCTGATTTTCTGATGGGGATTCGAAATGCGAACAAATATGCCGCCTCTTCGTATCTGGTTTGAATGCAAAACTTCGTATTAGGTATTTGTGTACTGTGAGCTGAGGAGATTCCATCGCTAATTAATTATCCTGCACTATGTTGATGTTGGTGGAGCTACTTTAGTAGTATTTGATCTGGGGCTAACGGTAGTTACTTACTACTTTATTTGACATGAGACCGAGCACGATACGAGCTATAAAATGACAGCTTGTATTTTGCGAAACTTTCGTGGTAGGTGGGCAAAGAAATTTCACAAAGAATTGTCAAATGTGGAACTTTTAAAGAGGCCAAAGATTTCAGTTCAACCTCTACGCAAGACTATCCAAAATGTGAAACTTAGTCATGTTGAATGTTTCCTCAAATTCGCAATTGGTGAAGAGTAATTTGAAATACGGTGAGACCCTTCGTGCTGTTTTTTTGTCAGATAAAACAGAATACTCGTACTGATCTTTGTGTGTGTTTGTACTGAGGGGGTATTTTTGAAAGAGTAATTTTGAATGGTTCCGGAAGAAAGTATTTGAACTGATGTCCGTATGATTTTGTACTGAGCGTGCTTTCGCAGACTAGACTTTACTCTTATTTTTTGGTATGGCTTTTCCTCGTAATTTTCCAATGGTTTATGGTATCATAGTCGTCGAACTTGCATGGTTTATATCATTGTACTGAATGCTATTTTTTCAAAGTGATTTTCTTTTCAAAACAGAGTACTAGTACTCAGCGCAGTTTTGTGTTTGTACTAAGCATTCTGTTTTTTTCGTTCGAAAACAGAGTAGTTGAAATGATCTCTGTATGTGTTTGTACTGAGCATGTTTTCACAGATGGGACGTCATTTTTTTAACTTGCATAATAAAACAGTGGACTTATATCTCCGGATGTTTTGAACGGCCTCCCGTCGAGACATGGACTTATATAACTGAACCTTTTTTTGGGATTACCTACAATTTTAGATTTGTTTTCTCGTCCAAACTGACGACACCATCAGCTCCGAATTTGCATGGTTTCACTAGTTGAACTGATGGATGTTTTCTTTTTGTTTCATTCAAACTCAAACATTTTTTGCAACGAAGGTATGTACTTCCTTTGGATTGCGACTTGAACAATTTTCATGATTTTTGTAATAAATATTTTGTACTTATTTTTATTTTCTTTAATGAAGAAAACAATGATCATTTGAACTAATTGTCAACCCCAAACTTTTGTGAAAAAAAAATCTCTGAACTTGTCATATCCTCGAGGTTGAATGGATGTAAATACTTTTTGCCAAATTGCTCCAGATTTCTGTATGGTACGCACACAACCTTGATGAGCCAATGTAAAAGTACATATGAACTTCCCGGATTTGAGAACGCATACTTCAGTACATAGCGCACCATTAAATTGCTGCACAACGACTAAAAATGCATAAAAACTGCCAAAGATGCATAGTGCACCATTGAGGTATTAACCATTCATACTTTCTAGATACATTACAGTGCATCTACATACCAAAGGTATGTGTATAGCAAGAATCTGAATCCCTCTCACGCTTTTGTACTTGGTCTTCTCACATTTATCTCATTTTTCAACATTACTTCTTCCTCTTCTACTAGTATGTCGGTGTACTAGAATAGGGGTACCCTAGTACCCCGAACTTGTGCACGGGCAGTTGCAGCACCCCGCGGCAAGGCTTACCGGGCGAACGCCAAGATCCTCCGTGGTTCCCTTGGAGCCATTCAAGAACAAAGTATTTAAGCTCAGGAGACAAGGCCCCGGCAAGAGGAGCTTGCCGGGAAGGCCAACCAAGACACTCCAAGAAACTTGCCGCGACGCGCCACGCGCTCCGGCAAGGCAACAAGGCCCCGGCAAGAGGAGCTTGCCGGGAAGACCAACCAAGGTACCTCGAGGCCCGGTGAGCAACAAGCCTCCGGACCCGACAAGATAACAGCAGCGGCAAGGCGTTTGCCACGGCAGGCGGACACTCTGTGCCCACGCTCCAGCGCATCCACCAACGTGTCGCTCTGGGGGCCTCTCCAGGCGCGCGTGGCGGAGGGCTGTGCAGCTAGCGGTGCGCAATGGCATGCGAAGCTGACAAGATCGCCATCGTGGCGAACGGTGGCGCCCCTAACAGTCCTTTTCTGCACTGTTTGGGCGACTCAGACGGCACTTAATGCCCTTGTCCCCTGCCGTCAGGGTTAGGTAGGGTGCACTGTACAAGTAGCTGTACCAACCACCTCACTTTTTACATTTGTACCCTTCTCTGCGTTGCCACCTGTCGGTGACCCCTTTAGCGTATAAAAGGAGGCCCATGCGTAACGTAGAGTGGGTTCGGTTCGATTCATTCGTACGCCAGAAAGCACTACACTCTCTCTAGAGCAAGAACACAAGATAATACAACCAGACAAGCAGCAGTAGGAGTGTTATCTCTCCGGAGAGCTCCGAAGCTGGGTAAACTGCTCGTGTGCCTCGCCTCGATCTGCTCTTCGTGCGATCTCCGCCCCCCGCTGAACCGAAAAGGGGTCCGGTCCACCGGCCCCATAGGTGTTCGTGGATCGGTTTCCCCGACATCTTTGGCGCGCCAGGTAGGGGGCGTCGAGATTGTGTGAACCTGATCCGGCGTTCACACGAGCTAGATCTTCATTCCCTTCATCAACATGCCACCGAAGAAGAAGACTTCAGCGGCAGCCGCTCCGTCCACGTCACTTCCGCCACCGTTGGAGCAAATGGGTGGTGGAATGGACGCCGGCGGAAGAATGGACGCCGACGAGGAAGCTCATGATGTTGCCAGGTCCAAGAACAAGGCTGCACAAACCTCGGCGACTGTACATGTTCCACGCCACTCTCAGGAGGCGCAACACCAACAGCGTCATGGCACTTGCAGCGCCATACGCATGATAGGCCAAGACCAAGCTGGTGGATCTCGGGGCGCTTAAGACCAGCATACACGCCAGCGTGCTGGCACGAGCGGGGCACGGTCGCCTGGACGGGGTACTGCTCCTTCTAACATAGTTAGAAGTTCGAGCATGTCCCGCTCCTCGCGCCGTCCGCCACTACCACCCACCACTCCAGCAGAAGCTTTGGTGCGAGCTCAACTTCTCCTAGATTACCCTCCGACGTCGGACAAGATCGACGAATGGAGGGCCACCATTCAGAGTCTCATCGACTACGCCAATGGCGACACTCCATGGCGGCCGAGCGTGTCGCCGCCGCGGCAGGGTTGCCGGGAGCGAGCCGGTGGCGACGAAACGGGTGGAGATGCAACTACCATGCAATCACCACCCTGAAGGCCAAGATCGCCGACTCGCCGGATCCACCTCGAGAGCGACTCCACCGCATCTTCAGATCCACGAGCTCGCCGCGATCAGCGCCAAATTCTTCATGATCGACAACAAGAAGACGCTTGAACCCGCATCGAGCGCCGAAGAGAAGCGCGACGTCAATCCGACAATCGGAAAAGGGCAACACTGGGGTGGACTCCGACAAAGTTTTCGCACAAATGTGCGAAAACTGCCATGGTCAGAACGGCGTTGGGGGTGAAATCAAGGAGGAGGAAGCCGTAGGTGTTCATGATATCACAGAAGAACTCTGAGAAGGGCGGGTAGAGCCCGCAATAGAAGAATAGCGCGAAGAATGGGTACCCGTTTGGAGCCATCTCCGAAGCAGCAGCCGGGAGTACCCTTGTGCATGGATGCGCACGCGTCTCTGTCGCCTAAAAGAGATAGAAGTACTCCCTCAGCTCCTGCACGCCGAGCTGGGGGGAGAAGATCGCCCGCTCCTTCCGCAGCGCCGCTAGCCGCTGCGCCTCGGCCGACTTCACGCCCTTTCCCTTGTCGGCTTTCGGAGCCATGGCGGAGGTGGTGGGGGAGGTCGACGGCATTGGTGATGCTGGTGGCAATGGGGGGCGGAGCGCTGCTCTCTCGGCTTCGAGAAGAAGGGGGGAGCGGCGGAGGTTCGTTAAGATGGAGTAGCAGCAACCAGCGAGGGGGAACGAACTGCCCCTGTTTCCTCTGCTTATAAAGAGGGACGGGGCGGACGTTTCGCCCTTCCGAATAAACAACCACCCACGATCTCTCCCACGATGCCGCATTCAACGCGTGCCGTTATGGGAGAGCGCGGTGGATACGGAGCGAGATTCGGCGTGGCCCAGTCCGCGTGTGCCCGTGCCCTGTCTTGGGCCTGGCCCAATAGCGCTCGGCATCGTGTCTGGCCCAGGCCCGGGGGCTCCTGTCGGTGTACTAGAATAGGGGTACCCTAGTACCCCGAACTTGTGCACGGGCAGTTGCAGCACCCCGCGGCAAGGCTTGCCGGGCGAACGCCAAGATCCTCCGTGGTTCCCTTGGAGCCATTCAAGAACAAAGTATTTAAGCTCAGGAGACAAGGCCCCGGCAAGAGGAGCTTGCCGGGAAGGCCAACCAAGACACTCCAAGAAACTTGCCGCGACGCGCCTCGCGCTCCGGCAAGGCAACAAGGGCCCGGCAAGAGGAGCTTGCCAGGAAGACCAACCAAGGTACCTCGAGGCCCGGTGAGCGACAAGCCTCCGGACCCGACAAGATAACAGCAGCGGCAAGGCGTTTGCCGCGGCAGGCGGCCACTCTATGCCCACGCTCCAGCGCATCCACCAACTGGGGGCCTCTCCAGGCGCGCGTGGCGGAGGGTTGTGCAGCCAGCGGTGTGCAGTGGCATGCGAAGCTGACAAGATCGCCATCGTGGCGAACGGTGGCGCCCCTAACGGTCCTTTCTGCACTGTTTGGGCGACTTAGACGGGCACTTAATGCCCTTGTCCCCTGCCGTCAGGGTTAGGTAGGGTGCACTGTACAAGTAGCTGTACCAACCACCTCACTTTTTACATTTGTACCCTTCTCTGTGTTGCCACCTGTCGGTGACCCCTTTAGCGTATAAAAGGAGGCCCATGCGTAACGTAGAGTGGGTTCGGTTCGATTCATTCGTACGCCAGAAAGCACTACACTCTCTCTAGAGCAAGAACACAAGATAATACAACCAGACAAGCAGCAGTAGGAGTGTTATCTCTCCGGAGAGCTCCGAAGCTGGGTAAACTGCTTGTGTGCCTCGCCTCGATCTGATCTTCGTGCGATCTCCGCCCCCCGCCGAACCGAAAATGGGTCCGGTCCGCCGGCCCCATAGGTGTTCGTGGATCGGTTTCCCCGACATAGTACCTCTCACTGGCCTTCTTTGATTCGGCACCCGGCAAGCCCAAGACGTCCATAAATAAAAAAACCCGACAAACACTGCACAAAAAGATGGTAATAGGGTTACAAGAATGCTAAAAGAATACAATATAAACAATGATGCTAGAATAGTAATTGTGTAACACCATTGGACAACTACAGTTCGTGAAGGAAATATATCAAAACATCCACCAAAGAGGTGCATGAATATTAGTTTCCCATGGAAATTATAAAAACTATACGCAGGTAGCCAGCTTTTCTCCTCTGTTTTTTCTTGCATACTCAAAGAATACGAAGTCTGAAAGGTTCTAATTGTGGAACACACTCCAAAGCAAACCTATTTTCCTATTCCACATCAAAATATAAACTGTTTGAGGATAATCCAACTTGCAAAGGTAGTCATCTTTTCCAAGGGACCTTCTCTAAGCAATAAGAAGAAAGTTCATGCCACAAAAGGGACCTTCTCTAAGCAGTAAGTAGAAAGTTCAGGTCACACAGTCTACTCTTAGACATATACACAATAAAATAAAACAATGATCACTTGAACTAATTGGAGAATAACATATGAGCTTATAGCAATAGGAATAAGAAACATGTACGGCCTCCGACCTGTGGAGTTTATAAGAAATTTGTAAATACTAGTACTGCAAGCAACATTTATAAATACTAGTGAACTTGAACTTATGGTCTCTCGAGATTTGAACTGATTGTGTTACAAGCACATGCACAAAAATCCAACGAAACTGATATCAATACATGTTAAAAAGATAATCAAGTTCATGTATATTAATTTTGAGAAGTTCAGAAAGAAACTTTTTTAAAAGTTTGTACTGAAAAGATGTCCAACATATTTAGTGCTTTTTCTAGGAAGGAACTCAATTCAACAAAACATATGCAAACATCTCAGCTTTGAACTTCTGTATTTTTTTATTTGAGCTTACTTCTCTTGAGATTTGAACTGATTTGTGTTACAAGCACACGAACAACTCCGAATGAGATGATGTTAGTACATGTAAAAAAGATGACCAAGTGCATGTATATTAACCGGAGAAGTTCAAAAAGGAGCTTCATCTTCACCATACTGACTAGACCAATACTGAAAAATTGAAGTACGAGAGGGAGACCAGCTTAAGTTCAAACTACACAAACATAAGCTGCAAGCTCTATGCAAAGTAAACTAACATCTATTTTCAAAAGCATCTATTTTCGAAATGGATGGTTATATGTTTAGACAGAAGTTAAGTTTCAGCAATGCCCTTGCGGTAAAGCAAACTAAAATGTATCATTTTGCCTCAGGACTCTGCACATTTAAAGCATAATGCACTGAAAAGAACACACAAGTTGAACTGAAAATCAAAACAAAAGTTGGGGTAGCATGTGAGCTCACCAACACGATGAAATTTCTACTGAACACTAAGGTGCATAATATACACACAAGGTACCTGAACAATTTACTTAGCCTGGTCGAAGGAGAAGGTGCAACAGCAGCAACAAGTTGTGAAAGAAGAACTTGTCGCCCGTGGAGATGTTTGCCTGCACGCAGCTACTTGAGCGACCGACCATGGAGCAAGCAGTTGGACTGCCGAGTTGGACGGCAAGCTGTGGCCATCGAATGCGGTGACACGAAGCGATGGCCCCCTGCGGGGGGTGGGGGCAGGTCGCCAAGGCGGCGGTAGGGACGACTGGTCGTGGCGATTGGTGGCGCTATGGTGGCTCCAGACAGTGGCGGCTAGAAGCAGCGGGGCCGGCGGCGGCGCGTGGAAGCAGCGGACCGGCGGTGGCGCATGGAAGCAGGGGGCGCCGGGAGCGAGGGAAGAGGTGGGGGC